>NW_024962255.1:19369668-19789632 GCF_019238085.1 Lagopus leucura
AAAATTTTTTTTTTTTTTTTTTTTTTTTTTTTTTTTTTTTTTTGGTAGTTGACCCATGAACTTTGAGAGTTCATTATTAAGCTGCCAAGTGAGAAGGACACCTGTTTTTGAAGCCCCTTTGATTTTACTTCAGGGTTTTGATACCATAGCCTACATGATTTGGGCTTTTAAAATACCTTTTGAAAAGCTCCTTTGCTTTACTTCACAGTAATGTTTCAGGAACTTGTCTCTCCTGTTATTACAGCAGACAGTTAATATGTGTTAATTATGCATGTTGCAGGTGCTGATATTAGTTGTTCCATGGTATATTTACAAGCAGTGTTTTCTGGAAGTGAGCTGCCACACCATAGAGTGGGTTTGCATTTGATACGTTCATGGTTGCAGCCTTTAAAAATCAGTGGACGCAAACAACAGTAGACAGCATTAACTATTAGGGGCACATTATTTCCTATCACACAGGAATCTGTTGTGCATTTTACTTCAGAATGTCAGTAGTAAAACTTCATTTTCATAGGTTATAATTGATCAATTTAAGAATACACAAAATTAAAATTGCAAAGTTAATATGAAGGAAAATATGCTCTTGAATATTAAGTATTACATCAATAAGTGTTTGTTGGTACTGTGACTTTTGTTTTACACTTAAATGATAATCTTCATATTCTACAGAAGAAAGCCCCAAAACTGATAAACCCAAAGTTGATGAGGAGTGTGATGAAAATGAAGAAGATAAAGACTATCACAGGAGTGACCCACAGATCGCCATCTGCCTCGACTGTTTACGCAACAATGGGCAGTCCGGAGACAATGTAGTAAAAGTGAGTCCTAATGATAATCTGTGGTGGTATTGTTCTTGGAACTAAATCATTCTATAACAATACATTTTAGTGAAACAACATTGACCTGTCTTGATTGTACCTTTAGTTACTCTCTTTTGTTTGAGGTGTTTCAGTGCATCATGGAATTTTATAAGAATTTCATGGCATTATCTATTGATTATTGTGGATGTATTTTTTTGTAGCTCCAATATCTTCCATCCTCAGTGGTAAATAACTGCTTCATGCAGCAGATTATGGCATACTGTGCAGTTGCTTTAGAAGTTAGTTGTGAAAGAGCTGTTTCATGCTTTCAGGGTAGTTGTCTTAACATGCCAACATGAAACTACTTCTCATGTAAGTTGTGTACTGAATGACTGGAACCCAAATCTTGTAAAGACGTGAACAGGAATGAAGCTACAATGCTATTATGAGTTAGAAGAGAGAGAGTAAAAATGGTTACTGATTGGGAAAAAAGATTTCTTACAGCTGTCCTTGGACTGGAAATTGCTTACATGCTATTTAATGAAAAATGAGAAGGCATGGTTCTGTAATTTCTAACATGTTTTTCTCTTCTGTTGTCGCTTTAGGGTTTAATGAAGAAATTTATCCGCTGCTCTACTCGAGTGACCGTGGGAACTATCAAAAAGTTTCTCAGCTTAAAATTAAAACTTCCAAGTTCTTATGAGGTACATTTGGAAGAGTGTTGCTTATGTTTTTATTTAATTGCAAAGTGGTATTTTTTAAAATGAAATTGAGCCATATTTATGCGTGAGTTTACACTAAGTATTCTTCAATATTCTAAGGTATATTTTCTGCCCTTAAGTGAGAAGTTGTTTATCACGATGACTAGAAGTTGCTAATGGTACAGCTCATGCAGTTGTAGTAAGAATCCAGTCCTTAGGAGAGGCGACAAAAATACTATCTGAATTTTTTGAGAGGAAGATACTTTTTTTTTTTTTTTTTTTTTTTTTTTAAATATGCCATTTCCAGAATTTAATAAGAGAAAGAGACATATCTTTTCTCTGTGAGTGATTTGATTTTGGCCAGAACTGTTTCCTGGGGGGACTTGTTGACATGGTAGAAGTTGTGATGTAGAGTTGAGATAGGGAGCCTGAAACTCCTGCATGAATTTTCCTTCTTCTCAGGGATACAGGAGTTTTGAATTCAGTCAGTTCTCATACAGAACTCAATGACTCCACACATTAGGCTTCCTTTAATGAACAGCAGCATCCCAGTTTCAGTCAGAGGTAGGGCTGAGTAAGATGAGGTGTATAGGTTGTTGCAGAGTTGTCACAGTATTACGATGTTCCAGCCAGCCATTTTGGTGTCACTGGTTTTGTTCTACATTGATTTAATCTATCTCTGACATCTTACGGTCATGCATTATGTGGTGCCTACTTACTTAAAAATTTTTTATTTCTTTTTCCTCTTGAAAGCAGGAAAGCGTTATGGCTGTTGTAATGAAAGAATAGTCATAGATTTTCAGTGAATGCTGTAATATCTTTTACAGTAAGAGAAGTACTTATTTTTTCTTATGCCCTTAGTCCTTCCAGATAATGAAGAAACATGTCTGTATACATGCATTTTTCCTTGTAATTATAGTTATTTTTAAACTAAAACATTTAAAGTTAGTTCATAATTTATTTTTTAAAGATGAGAATTACAACACCTGGATTTTGTATGTTTGGTTTTGAAAGAGCATTGATGTAGCAAAAAGGCCTTCACTAACCAACATATGACTTTCTCTTCAGAGAAATGCTGTGTAGTATTGGTAAATATGTACAAGATTTGTCTACTGATAATTTCCTACTTAGTTTAGAACATTTTCATCCTGACTAAAACTTCACTGAAAAAGTAAATTGGAACACTACTGTACGAAATAGCCTGTTGTCAATATGTTGTATTTATTAAGCTTTTTACAGTAAGAGAAATTCTGGGCTTAGTTCTCAGAGATGCTCTTGAAAGTTCATTTAGTCATTAATTTTTACATCAGTTTGTCTTACCATTTGTTCTGTTGTATTTTAAGCTGGATGTACTATGCAATGGAGAAATCATGGGAAAGGATCATACTATGGAATTCATCTATATGACAAGATGGAGACTAAGAGGCGAAAACGTAAATGCTGTTCTATTACTGATAAATGGTGTTTGGGGATTCTTATTACATGCTTTCATAGCTTGATACAAAATATCTTCTGTGACCCTTCAAAAAGACCTGTCCTTAAAGATATGTTTTGCATGTTTTCTGTATTTATTATGTGAGAAAATATGTAGTGAGTGGAAAACCTGCAGCAAATGTAGATTGTGAAGCTTAAAACTGAAAGGTATACAAAGTTTGCATGAAAGGTCTGCTCAGAATTTTAAGTAATCTTTTTCCAGATTTTCTGCAAGTTTCCTGTTAGTGACACTTTACGTCACAATATTTACGAATCTGTGTACAGCAGTTCTTTATTTAGAATCTCTTTTATTCAGTCAGTAATGAACTGTAACACTGGCAAATTATTGGAGCAACCTGATTGGTTTATGGTTGTTTCAGTGAGTTTTTTAGTTGCACTGTATAACAAAGACTAATAATCAGGTAATACAGCTAGATGGGTTTTCCTTATTGTGTGCATGCATTTTAGAACTGCAAATCTTCACTTACTTGAACACCTTTCTTTCAGGTATGCCTTTGCTTAATTTAGTAGCCAATGTTGTCCTGTATACCTAGTAGATTTTGTTAGGGCTCATATCTCCATTTTTTCTCTTGTTTTTTAAATGTATCCATTTGTTTATATCCGGCTGTTCGTTGCTTTTTCTCCTTATTGCTTAATGCTATGAGCAAGTTTGTTGCCTGCCGCTGCCAGTAGAGGTTATACTGGAGGAGTGATAAGTTTAAGCAGCTAACATAATTTATTAATCTGTATACTCAGATTTAAAATGCAGTGGGAAGTGGACAGAGAAGATGGGATTAAGCACACTTTGGAATTAATAATTCACAAGTTTCTTGATTTTACCTTATGTGAGAAAAATCAAGACATATTTCATAGGAATTAAGAGAGTTATGTATAGGCAATTATTAGTTAAATTTGAACGTTGTATTGCACTGGAATTTGACAGTTACTGAAACCCCAGAGTTGCATCAGTGAGTACCATTTTTCCAGTACTGCCTTGAAAACAGCAGTGTCTGTTTGCCTTGCTACTTTATCTTTTATTAGCATTGGCTGTACTCGTAGGAAATTTTGAGGGAACAACTTCAGTGATAATGGAATTCTTTTCCTAAAACTTAATCCCGCAACCCCTGCTTACAAATGGACCTTTGGTCCTTGCAGTCATTTGTAAGCAGCAGTAACTGTCATCTTGACAGAAAGGACACTATTTGTACTGGTTAATTTTTTTTTTTAAATCTCAGAATTACCATTTTAACCTTAAATAAGTAGAGGAGTTGACAGCTCTTGCTTAGATTTGTAAGTTATGTTTATATATATGGTACGTCAGCTGTGTGTTCATCTTCTCTTTTATGTGGTTTTAAGTAATTAAAGTCAATTAAAGTAATCTCTGACCCCTGAAGTCAGAGATGACAGTCTAAATCTTGTAAAAATTGTGCTGATGATAAAACCAGTAACATCTGGGCTTTTCTAATTTTGTTTTCATTAACTGTGTTGGGTCTTCTAAAATAACAGTAGTTGCAGTGCTAATTAATTCTCTTCCTTTGGATGAAGATCAAGTAAATCCTTTATTTTTATCTTTGGTACTATTTGCCACCAGCTTTTACTGGCACACCTGTGGACCTTGCAAGAGGTAGAGCAGTTAAGTGGAATATCCACTTATTCATTAGAGAAGTCTTTCTTGTTTCAAACAAGGAAATAAATTTTAAACTTTACAACTGAGTTTTTAAAAAAGGAAAGGTAAATGTCTATGTCCAGCTGTGGATGCCTCTTATCTGATCAGAAAATCATCTCCTTCGCAGTTTCGGTGTCAGAACTGCTCATCTTCGCAAGTCTACTCACAGGATGGCACTTTTTATCAGGTAAGAGGCACTCACGACTGTACATATTACAGTCAAAAAGGTCCTGTAAACACTACAGTTATAATCAAAACTAGAATTTTTATGATACCTTACTACAAAGTGCAAAAATACCACCATAAAGACTTGAGCACTTTTGTTCATTGAAAGAAAGCTTAATTAAATTAATAGAACATATTCAAATTACCAGGTTTTGTAGGTTTAAAATGTAAGACTTCTATCTTTTATTTTCCGTTAGGTCAGTTATCTTATTTCATTCTTTAGGCCGATAGTTGCATCAGTATGGAAGTGTCGTCCGCCTTCCTATCTCATATTTCTGACAGGTAGCGTTGGGCAACCACTGACTGAGGACCAAAACTGAAGGGAGTGAAACAAAAGAGACTGTATTGGTGGTTTTGTACCTTTATGACAGTTCATATTTTCTTTTTAAACAAATAGAGAAATTGCAAATTGAAGTTGATTCCTAAATCTCATTGATCAGTTTGGTATTTTTTTTCAGTATATATCAAAAATCATAAAGATTGGAAAAGACCTCTTAAGATCATCTAGTCCAACCATCCACCTGCTAGTAATAGTGCCCACTAAACCATATCCCTAAGTACCACATCTTCATATTTCTTAAGCACCTCTAGGGACAGTGAACAGTATTTCAGTTTGCTCATTGGTAATATTCAGTCGAACTTTCTTCTAAAAATTGCTTTGAAAGTCTGAAATAAAAATTTTTCTTGAGCAACAAATTAATGATTGAGCATTGCTCTCACTATGGATGGGAGTGATCTGTTTTACAGTCATACCTACTTCAGTAATTAGAATCTCTCCAACCTATTTCATTTTTGTCTGTACAGTTTGTAGTTTTTCAAAGTAGTATTCAGTCTTGCAAAAACACTTAGTGAAGAGGGTTTGCATGATGCGTTATTCAGTGAGGTGACTGCTTTGTCTCTGCCTGTATGGACTTCCAGTTAGAACCGACTGCTTTTAGATACAATTTATACAATCAAAATATTTGTTCTGAAAAAGGAACAAGCGAAATAGTATTTAAATAATATAGTCATGTCCTGTGTGGAAAAAATCAGGGACTAAGTCATTTGGTCTGCAAATACATTTGTTAATTGCTAATGCAGACTACACATGGTGTTCCATGTCTTCTCTTCCTCAATGCTCTTGCTGCTGTTGAGTACCTCTGCTTTTATGTTTTGATTTCTCTGTGCTCCGGTTTGTAAATCGCCAGCAACTATGGTCATGTTTAGTTCTGCTGATTATTTCTGCCCTGACACAAAAATCTGTTAAGCTGTGAAGGTCTCTGCAGTGATCTCTTTCTTTCTTGGTACCTGAAGTTCATCCATCTTGCATTTGAAGGATGCAGTTTTTTATTGTTTGTTTCCAAATTGGGAAAAATCAAGACTTAAATTAGCCATGCTCTGTGGGAGAGGCCCATACAGTTTCTGAGTCAATAAGATTAGCCTGTTTTATTTGCAATCAAAACAGATCACTAAGGTAAGAGGAAAACATCTTCAATGAAATGCTGAAAGATTGATAAAAATGAGATGTTAACAGGACCTCTGGCAACAGGTGCTCAGCTATTCCACAGCACGTTTTGGAAACCCTCTGTTACCACGACAGCCAATTCAGGGATTCCATTACATTATTAACTTCCCCTCCCCTCCCCTTCCCCCCCAGTAATAACTACTGAATATGTATCATTAATTATGAAGTTGAGGACTTTGGATTTCAGGGAGGGAAAAAAGTTAGTCTTTATTTTTTGAGTACATCAGTTGACAGCAATTTTATCTGATTCCTTCTTTATTATTTAATACCAAAGGAACCTAGCTCCATTTAACTAGTGCTAACTACAGCCATGCCTATGGGAATCTCTGTATATTTAAAAGTGAAACCATGTGCATCATCTGTAAATGGACCTTATTTTACGTAGTATAAAAGTTAAAAATTGCTTATTCTCAGCCACAGCAGCACAAATAAAAGATGTTTGAATAATACAACATATTTGTCATAAACCATAAAAGTTACTAAATATGTAAAAGTTAGATGTAAGAATTTTATGTTCAAAACAAATAATTATAGCTGATTAAGAACTAAGATAGCTTTGAAGTACAGCAGTGGAATTGCTGAAATGTATATTGCAATCATTTTATTTATATTTGAAATAGTTCTATATATATGTTTGAGGAATAAGTTCTTACTGCTCTTAAGGTAAAGTTTAATAGCATTTCTTTTGTATTTTTAATGAATCGTATCTTCATGTTATTCTTGTCTTTGTTGTTGTTTTTCTCTTGTTTTTGTTTTTAGTCTTACCCTATGGTACTTCAGTATCGACCTAGAATTGACTTCGGTTAGACCAAAGGGCCAAATCTCATTGTGATGAATCCTGCACTATTTGTTTACCCATCGACAGATTGCACAATGAATGGATGTGCCTGGATTAGGGGGACACAACCAGATTTTCAGCATGCAAATAAGGACATTGTCTTTCTTAAAATTGTCAACTGCATCTTTGTTGTTTCTATTAGAGCAAGCCAAGTGCCATTCTGCTACTAAAATGTGCATAAGATATTTGTGAATTTTATGTGTGCTGCAAGTCATAGCCAAAATCATGAAGTGTACAGTCAAGATTCAAAAACTCTGTAATATTTTTGCTTGCGTGTTAGAAAATCCTTCTGGTCCTCGTATTGATCACACTAGCAAAATGGCAGAGTGCTCATTCCATGTGGTGTTGCAGTTTCACACGCTTACTATTTTACTGAATATCGTTGTTTAAATCATAGAGTACTGTACAAATAGGTAAGGATTATACCTTGAAAATATTTTGTATAGAAAATATATTTAGAGAAGTGGTTGTTGGCCACTACCTTTTTCTCAGTAAGCTTCTTATGGGTCCAGGTATAGCTCACTCATGAGTGTGCAATGGTCCTTTTGCAGTGTACCTTTAACAAAAGTGTAGAACGTGATAATTCGAAAAAGGAGTTTTAAATAGTCTAAATAGATTCTACCAGTATTGCTTAAAAGCATTGCAGCTTTCATGATTGCACTTTGTTGTGGCTACCCTAAAGGTTGGAATTCGGGATAGGGCTTTTCTTTGGAAAATGGCTTCTAGTCAGATAACATTTCTTCTAATAAAATCTTTATAGAAAGAAGTTAAAATCATCTGTCTATGAAATAAATTTCATTATGAGGTTACAGTCAAGGCAGAATCTATATGTAGTTACTGCATTTTGTGGTAAGCACTTCCTTTTAAGATTGGGTAAAGGTTTATAATAAGCTTAAGAAAAAAATAACATATAGCTACACATCTCTCTTGAGAGTATCTGGAGTGTAGAATTCATTATAGAAATGTTTCACTAGTTGAAGTCTCATCGTACAATTATTTCCATAGAATTAGAGGCAATACAATACTGAAGATAAGCAGTCTGACCAAAATAATTCTTCGGGTCATTGTTTTTTTCCTGAGACCTGATAGTGCTGGATAAAAGAGTGATTGTTGCCTTAGGTACTGCAAGTGTAATCATTCTGGTATAGAATGTTTATTGAGGTTTCTGGTAATGTTGCAGGGGGCATAATAATGCGCATGTTTTCTGTAGTCTTCCGTTGTCTTGCTCTGCTTACAAGTCAAATGAGTTTTTTACTTCAAAAGCTGTGGAGATAACTGTAGTTCAGCACCTTTTATATAATTCTTTTTAGTGCACACCCACTAGTATTGTAGATAGCTATTTATGTCCTTAAGCCTTCTGCATACATCAGAAAGGAACCAAATTAGTGTTTCAGAAACTACTCTAATCATACTTGGGTAGGACAAAGTGAAAATTCCGTCTTGTCTACCATGGGATCAAGTATAAAAGGTGGAAACACAGCTGTAACTTCTTTGTAAATGTGTATTCACGTATGTTGTGATGTTTCTGTAGGAGAAACACACATGTTGTGGATTAAATTTGAGCCTTTTAGTACTTGCAGGAGTTCTAACATTGATGACTTGAAGAATCCCTGTATTGTTGGGTTAAGTCCCACCACTGCACTCCGAAGCCCATACGTCATGCCGAAATAGCGATGCTGTCAGTAGCAGTCTGTTTAGGAAACCTGCCATTGCAGGTCAAGGTTGCACATATTGTGCAGATGCCAGTGAACCTGGGGAAGCAAAACGTTAAGGAAGCTGCTGCTCTGTTCTGCAGGCATAACGTGCCGACTGGCATGGGCGTTCTTTTGCCCACGTTGTTGTGGGAACAGGTGCACCTGTGGGCTGCAGGAAGTGGTCATCTTTTTGCCCACCTGAGCTGTGAGGTGCTGCTTCACAGAAACAGCCACACTCTGCGTTGGGAGGGCCCTGTGTACGTGGAGCAGCTTGTCAGATCAGAGCATTCATTCTAAGTGCAAGTCATTGCTATCTTTGTTATATACAATTGTTTTGTATGGTAGAAATAGATATTATTTGTAAATATTGACATGCACATGCAAATGACACCTTACGATTTTTATATACTTCATGTGTTTTTATACCAGAATTTTCACTGTAGATTCACTTAACATAAAATGCCTGTTTTGTTTTATCACAAAACTAGCATTAGGACTCTTAAGCATAATTTCTGCTTGATCTGGAGGACCCTTTTTTCTCAACTTTTGCTGGTTTGACAAATTAGAACAGATTTGGTGGGGAAAAAAAAAAAACAGCGCATCAATTTTAATGCATTTTTAGTTACCTTACACAGAAGTCTGCATCCAGCTAACGGGACCCTCAAAATCTAGTCTACTTCATAGTGGCTTTTAAATGACATCCCAACAGAGGATTTGACTGTCTGATGACTTTCTGTAGTCACAGTTCAGAGAACTGTGAGTTTGTCTTGATCAGAATTGGATACTGGCAATTCATGGTATTTTCTTGATGAAACTTTAAGCTAGATTACAGAAGGCAAATCTTCATTTTAAGCATGGAAATCATAGACACACGTGATTCAGTGTTCCCAGCTAAGAATTATGCCTTTAAATGCTTTTAAATGTGTATAGTCTAGACAACTACCTACAATGAATGCATTTCTGATTTAATGGCAAAACTCTTGAGTGCTGTTCTAGTTTAATAGTTTTTGTACCAGCAAAACACCAGTGAAATACATATCTTAACTGGGCAGCTTGTTTAACACGGGCATTGACTTTCTTAGAGGAATTTTTTCTCTTCTCTGTAGTACATATGTGCCATGTATCTACATATAGGCATATTTGATTCCTTTGTGCCAATTAAAGATATCTGAACAGCATAGGAAGATTGCACATACAGGTTCCTATGTGCCAAAAGTAGAGTAAGTGGAATAAGCATTTCATTAAAACTAAACCTATTCCATCACTGAGATGATTACTGTGTACAGTCACACTTGCTGAACTTTTTCATACTGCCAGAACCTAGCTGCAGAGGAATAAGACCGAAAAGAAATATATATATATATATCCACTCTACTGCCTAACTTGCTATCTCTTATTTAGCACATTTGGTACTTTTTTTTTCCCTGAAATTGAAAACATTTATCTGCTTTTCACTCTGGGGTAACTTATTAATGAGCGTTTTAAGCAGTTTTTCATTGGACATTAATGTATGCTGCATTTGTTCAGCAACAAACTGTAAGGTAAAATTTACAGGTGAGGTCCTATAAGATCTCCAACAGTAGGGAATTCAGTAATCTAGAAATGCATCTTCCATTGTGCATTAATACACTGCATGTAGTTGAGAGCGTAGTGCTATAAAAGACATTTATTTGGATAAAATACTAAATAAGATTGCTTTAATTTTCTTAAGTGACTCATCACTATGTAGTTACTGCTCACGAGTGTTTCTGGGACTTGGGTCCTAGCAGTATGCAATGAGTATTGTGCATACTTAGCTAGCTTGCAGCTATTATGCAAAGAAAAGCTCTAAAAAGTATTATTTTGACTTTACTGCAAATATTATATAAAGTGCCTGATTATTAATACAGAATATCTTTTAAACTCATTATTTGTATTTGGCAGGGTAATCTTTGCTTCTCTATCTTATCGGTGGTCTTAGTATTTTCAAATATTTCAAAAAATATTTCATAATCACTCTGTATTGAGAAGCCTTCTTTCACATGAAACAAGCAGAAAAATAAGTGTTATTATTTTCAATTTCAAATTGTCTATCTCAGTAGAAACTGTGTGAAAAGAATACTTTCATATTGAAATTATTTCATTTTCTCTATGAGGTGACCTTGAATTCTGAATCTTTTTTTCTCCTAGGCTCCAAAGATGTGATTGTACTTCTCTCTTCTGCAGTTATCAAAAGCAGTTCCAGTATATCTATAGGTGGAAAGAGACTGATCGCATTCCCTTTAGGCATAAAGGTAGACTTTTCTCCACTGCAGACAAAGCAATGGTCCAGAGTTTCCATCTCTTCCCTTCTATGTGCAATTGTTAGGCATGACTTTGTTAGAGAAGAAAGGAATTTCTCCTTCTCTGCTGCTTTCTGAAATAACAAAAGGTACCATTGTTTATAGTCCTTTCACTGAACCAGTCTCTGAATTGTGTTGTTCCTTTCGTTTGCAACAGAAGGAATAGCCTCCAGCTCTGCCAGGTATTATGTCTGATGGAAATTCTGCAGAACAGGTAATTGTTCAAAACCAGTCTTACATAGCAAAACAAACAGGCTGAGGGGCTACATAAATTACTGGACAAATACATAGCATAATCATACTTGTCTGTATTTGCTTAGAAGAGGTAAGAATTAAATATGTTCAAGGAAGTGAATAGTTGCAGAGGAATAATGTGCTAATTCATCTGTCCTTGCAGAGGGGCATTCACATAGGTACAGCCCCTAATAATTTGGAAGAACATTTGAAGTGTCCTTTCACAGTTATATTCTGCAAGTCTTCTGGTCTTCCTGTGTAATAATCATTTAATAAATAAAACTGAGGAGAATGGAGATTCTCAGAAGAACTTGGGACCTTCTTGGAAAAGAGTTTGCAGATGAAAGCAAAGCAAAACAATCCTAGAGTATGTGACAGAGACCTCCTTTTGCAGTACAGATACCAAAATGCTGACTGTTAGGATAGAAGGTTTATGGGCACGCTTTAATCAAGTCAAAAAAAAGCTCCAGAGCATCCATTTCCTAGCTCTGGGAAGCAGTAGGTGACACTCTGGAACACCATTGTATGTCTTAGAACAAGGTGCCAAGAATCAGGTGCCACCATGATGAGAAAACAAGTGCTTAATGCCAAAGAAATTCACGTTTTCTTTTGGGATTAAGTTAGTCTCTGCTGGATTTTGGTGAGTTTTTCACAGTTCTGCGCTTTGAATCCTTCATAGCCAGTCTGAACAAGGTCATGCTTCCATGTGGTGTTCAGCTAGAGATACCTGTTTGAAGAAGGATTGCCATCTACTGGAGCATGTTCCAGGATGGATTCCAAGATATGAGCTTTGATCAGCACTAAAGGAAAAGTGAAAAGCTTCCACCTTCTCACTTACCACCACTTTTATGGCATGTGGGAAATCCAGCCTTCAGACCTCAGTTGAAACATCCTTTTGTAGGAGTGTCCCCTAGATGATTATCTTATAATGGTAGCATTTTTCTTCATGAGCAGATCTACCTGTTGAGTTTTTTTTTTCCCCACTACTATGCTGTCTGTAGATCAGGTAAAAACAGCAGGTTCCAGAACAGGTCATTTAGTAAGGGATTTCTAATAGGGATCCTTGCAGCCCAGGTATGTGCCATAAATCTTCTGAATTCAGGTGGCTTGCTAATGCAGCTGTGAAAGGATGTTGTTTCATTCTCTTGTAAGAGATGTAGATCTGTGCAGTGGTGGGATGTGACTGTGGAATGGAAGAGCTCTATAGGCTGGTGACTGGTCCTGGCTACCTGTTTTACTCGTAGGGAACCAGAACCTCCTTCTGTAGGCTCAGGATGGGTGAAGTGTACTGGAACGTCTGCAAGTGTAATCTTCTGCAGTTACATTAGTTTTAACCAAAGAGAGGCATTGGTTGGAATTTGCATGTTTATCTCAACTATGACACACACTTTTCTTTGAAGTAAATTTTGCATGTATTTTTTATCAAATACTTCTGACAGGGTTACTAATGTGGCAGTTGACAGGGTGAGATGGATAGGAGCAGTTACTGTGCATTTTTCATAAGAGTGAGTGGAAGACAATTGCTATACCATAAACAAAATTGCTGCAACGACACATTTGTGCTGCTAGTTAACATACTGAGATTTGTGCTACAAATGAAGTTGTAATAAAGATGTTTATTATCAAAGTGCAAGGAACATATTTTCTGATGGTATTCTACTCCTCAAATTGTGTTTTGTATTATAGCATATTGAGTAAATAGACGTTCTTGCTGTTGTCTCATGAATTTTGATGCAGTAAAATGAAACATGCTCCTTTCTTTCTGAAAAATATAACTTACTGATTGATTCAAAATTATTCTTTGCCGTCAGATACTTAGTTTGTTCATTAAAAAAAAAAAATTAAAAGAGAAATAAACTATTTTTATGGATAATCTGATTGCCTAGTAGTTTCAAGGGACTTACTTAACATCAAAGGTAAGCCACCCAGAAACTGGTGTGAGTGAGGCAGTGCCACGTTCTTGCAGTGCAATGGTGAGAATTAGCCTTGGGGCTGGCAGAGAGGAGCTCCCTGCCTGGGGATGTGCTGCACCACACGCCCAGCAGTCCCAGAACGAAGCAGCCAGCGCAAGTGGGATTAGTGTACAGGTTGAGCTGGCGCACTGCAGGCAGCTTTGTGGGTATAACTAACGTTGGAAAAGAGGAGTGTGAAGGCTTGTATTACTGATGTGTCAGCTATACCTGGCCTGTGAACTGACAAAATACTTCAGTGTGCTGTCAGCCCTGTGAACCTTCCGAAGCACAAAATATTCACCAGGCTACTTTGGGGTTTTCTAGCTGTAGTTCAGTGTTATTTTGGAGGGTGGAAAGGACAGACTTGGAGGATAATGGGAAGATACTAAGGTTGTTTTACAGATTTTTATACATATTTTTTTAGCAAAAGGCATTGCTGTACTCAATGTGAGACCTTTGGTTAGCAAGAAGTCAGTTATTGTGCAGAGCAAGATAGAATAAAGAAATCTCAATACCTTCATTTTCTTTTCCAGGATAATGATTAGCTGCACTGGAAAGTAACAGAGCAGTTTAATTATTTAGCTGACTCTGAAACATTTTGATCTGAATACTTACTGATAGTCATTTCTCCTCAAATACAAACTTAGAGTAAGCATGAAGCAGCGTCTCATTGTTTTTTTTTCCCTTATTGCAGACTCAACTGTTGAGAGGAAAAAAACTTTTTTTTTTTTTTTTTTTTTCCTTCATTTTTAATTAATGCAGATCCGGAATAGTTGGTCCAGGCTGCTGAATAGTGTTAGTCTGAATGGAATTTTTTTGGGATGGGGGCCTAAGTGTCCTTATATAAGCTGTGATCCAAGTTACGATAAGAAAGGAGCCTATGGTGAGCAGTAATAATGTTCTAATGCTTCCTTGCGTTTGATCAGTAGCTATCAGTTTTTAATGTTACAGCCCTCACAGTACTTAGGAGCTCATAGAACATATTGTGATGTTATGTTGCTAATTTGTTTTAAAATATAAAATGTTTTAAGCTTTTTGTCAAAAGTGGTAACATCATATTACAAATAAACCTTTTTGTGGTTGTAAAACTTAGCTTATAAATCATTCAAATTGAAGTGAAAAAACACAGGTCATTGTTAATGACAGTCTATCCTACTATGAAAAATATATGTATTTTTGTAAAGGAAAAGCACTTGTAGATATTTAATCGGTCCATTATCTATGTTAATGTTTTGGAAAAAAAATACAAAATGCTGCTTAGAAAATCACTTACATATGTTTTATTTTTTGTGCTGAGATGTGTTTTCTGTTGATTTATGGAATGTTTCTTCTGTGTGAAGCTGTATAGTTAGTACAGCTGGGCTAAATGCATTTCTTACCTTAATGGAATGCAGCGTGTCTGACTATGCCATTACATATTCTGTCCGATCAGAAACCCGACTGCAAAACATAGGTTGGTGGTGCTGTTCTTCATCTTTGATATTAGCTTCATCCTGCCGTATATCATTACTACTTCATAATGATTATGAAAATGCTAACAATTTTTTTTGTGGTGTTTGTGTTTAATGGATGTTTTTAGGGTATATTTGGTTATTCATTTGCATTTTATCAAACCTACAAAGATTTATATGTAAATATATTTACATTTACAGATGGTATTTGAAGTACAGTTCTTCCAGACAATAAAACTTCTCTGGAGGAAGCTACAGCCAGGTACATGCATGGGATATGTTTGCATCACTAAAGTATCTGAGCACCTGTACAAATAGTATTTTTCTTAAATTCAGAATAATTAATTTCTTGTAGTGTTGTAAGGACCATTGAAACTTCATCCTTATCTATTTAAATTCTGCATAGTGGATTTAATGTGTTTTGATTCTGCACAGGGGATTTACATAGTTTAAAAAAGAGAAAGTAAAGCAAGGAATTTTAGTAGAGCAACGAGCGTATTGGTTTACAGTTTGTGTATAGTTCACATCTATTTAATTTCAGTGGGATTCTCCAGGATCTTCCCGGTGGTGGAAGCCATCAGAGGAGTTACTTTGCTTGTCCTTCATTGTAGCTAAGACTTGAAATGGCCCAGATGTCCCCCCTCCTCACTGAGTTTCCTTTCATTCTTGGCTTGTTCAGTATCTAATACTATCTAATACTAGATCTAATGGCCTACGCTAGCAGTAGACTCAGTGGTATGAACTCAGTTGAGTAAAAACTTGTGGAGTTGTGAAATGAGTAGAGACAGCACACTTTGGTTGTGCCACCCTCTCATTAAAGTGCATGCTTCACAAAGACCTGTCAGTGATCAGTTTCCAATGTGTTTTACCATTTGAATATTGAATGTTTTATCATTTTTAGTAATTTATATATATGAATTCACTGGGGGTCAACATCTCAGGTTCTGCAAAGTAGCATTTAAAAACTTCAATCCATGTGAGCTATGAAAGCAATGCAAGATTGCAACCTTTTGTTTCTTAAAGAGACAAATAGGTTGGGTTCAAAGGATTTTAGAGCTCTGTAAATTTCACCCAGTAAAATTTAATTCACCAAATGAATATTGTTTAAATCCGTGCTGAAATCCTCAGAAACTGAGTGGTGGTCATTGGGGGAAAAAAAGAAAAGAGTGGGCTCTAACTGAGTTAGCAGTAGTGAGCAGTTCTACAGTGCGGTAAAGAGAATGCTGGCATTAAGTTCCACTTTGGCAGAGTGCCGCTGTTCCTCTCAGTTACTCCACCACGCGGAGTGGCGTGTGCCTGTTTGAAAATGCATCTCCACATGTGTTAGCGAGGCTTATTTCAGTGCAGTAGCTTGTGCAAACTGTGTAAATGGACCTTTTGGAATCTTGTGTACTAAATATAATTGATCTGTAATATTTCTGATGATCTACCTACCAATAAGGTTCAGTACCAGCAATGTTAAATCGAGTGCTTCACGCTAATGTCAAGAATGTTCACAGCACCTTTATAACTGCTGATAACAAATTACAGTTTGGTATGGCTCATGTGCTGCAAGATGCCTCTAGCCCAGTTGGATTAATTCTATGAAAAATATAGATGAGCAAGAAGTATAACTAATCTGCTTACTAGCACTGAATTGCTCCTTTCTCAAAGCAATAAATATATCCATGTTGTGACATCTGTTGTGCAGCCTACAATAAGAATTGTTTTGTTGCATTGTTTCTATATAATTTATTTTGTGCAATAAAAAATCTCTGGTTTTATCTGACTTTTTTCTCTAATTTTTTATGATACTTTCAATTAAAACCTTTGGCTGGCTTTATGTCTTCATAGATATATATGATATATATATATAATCATGGAAGTATGCTATCAACTCACAGAATGCAGAGCAGAAAATGGAATGCAGAAATGTTTCACCTGATAGGAAAGAAAAAAAATGCACTTACACAGCCTGATTTTGTTCACATTAATGTCGTAGAGAGTGTTACCATTAATCTTAGTGGGTACAAAGCCGGCCGAACACCAAAGTTGACTGAATTGGTGCTCCAATCTGTAAAATACACACTCATGCTGAGTTACTGAGATGAAAAACAAAAGAGGAAGAGATGTTATTCAAGAGAAGTTGTATTTTTTTTTTTACCCAAGATGCTGCTGTGAAAGCTGTGCTACCACCCCTTGAGATTAGAGATACATGTTTCAGATTAGGAAATCATATAAATGGTTGCTGGTTAAAATGACCTGAGACAATGAGCAATTGGCATCTTCTCGTAAAATTCTTCTAGATGACAGCAGAAAAAAGGTAGCAGCTGCTAGATCTCCAAGTATGAAGGCATACATGGTATGTTGCAATGCTTACATGTGCTTAAATGCAGCATGCTTCCCATGGCTGGTTTGGGCTTGTCAGAAGCACAAGAGCCGTCGTGTGGTGGTATTTGTTGCTGTGTGTCAGCAACAGGGGCACAGCTTCTCTGGCTCTCCTTGGGACCTTCCTGTCAAGTATTTGACCTTTGTAGTTTTGAAATACGTTATGTAAGTTTAGTCTATTAATCATAGACTAATAATTTCCCTTCTCTTAGAAGTGTTCTTGAGACTTTGGTCACTCAAGAAAAACCTTTGCATGGCGCCTCTGCAGTCTTAATGAAACAGATGTTTGTTGAATAGTTCTTACCTGCAAAGTTCTGCTCCTGTGCAGTTTCTAAGCAGTGTTTCCTCAAACAAGATTTCCAAGAAAAAAAAGTTGATAAAGTTATTTTCAAGGTTTTCCTTGTTCAAGGCAGCTAAGAAGAAGAGAAGGATAGAAAAAAACAGAGGACTAGTAACAAATCTGTGATCAGTTACCTGCCCTGCCTGTGGTTTATTGAAGGAGAAATCTGTAAGTCCTTCCTGGAGCCGGAGCTGCAGGTAGGTGGTGTACAAACTTCTATTTACATCAGGGCTGTAGCGCATGAATTTCCCTGTTAATAGAATTGAGATTCAAATCTCCTTATATCCTGATATTCTGTTGTTTTATTTTAGAAGATAATATGCTGTGCAACATCATTATAGGCGACTTTGTCAAGAGACAATTGATTTAGTATCTAGTTTTCAGTAAAGAAACAGAAATTTGCTGGCAGTACGTAATGCGAGCACCTCGTTCCAATGGCAGACTTCCAACATCTTCATTTGGAAAGAAGACTGCTGCATTCATAATTCATAAAAAAGCATTGGCGTCTGTCCCATTAAGCTAACACAGGAAGAGAAAACATTCTTATACTCAGAAACACTCTGTCCATCTTTTCTATTTATAGGTGAGATTTTTTCCTTTTTGGCAGTACACAAAAAACTACATTAATTGCCTTTATAGGTACAGAAAATAATGACAGTGATAAAGCTATTGATAAGAAAGCTGTGCTTTATACCAGCTACAGAAAAATTTAAAATGTCTTGGATTAAATTTCATCCTCTGTTGATTGAAGATGCGTAACGTGTGTGTTGATGCCTCTGCAGACTTCCAGCCCTCCTGGCTGCAGCCTGCATAGAGGTTTAGTGCTTCAGTACATCTACTGGCCTGTGTTCTTCCTTTGCCATTTCTGTTCTGGTTTTTCCCAAAATTGTAAGATTTTTGTCTTTACTACTTTTTAAAATGTTTTATTCTCATGCTCCTCCCTCAAATTCCTAAGTGGGATCCAGGCATAGAGTGCTCTGTATGTTCATCTTTGTGCCCTTGTGCTGCACCCAACAGCAAGACCCCTGAAGCTCTGACAAAGTACTCCCAGGAAGCTCACTGTTGTCCATTGCTAGTTTCTGATGCTGAGTTTTTAAACCACCTCATTGTTCAGGAAGAGTTCCCAGCAGGAAAATGCCTTTGAGCAGCTGATTTAATGGTCTCTTCTGAGACGGATAGTGCAAGAATCATTCTCATAAATAAATGAATTACTTGTGATACAAGGGGCTGCTTACCTAATTCCGCAGGAGTCACAAAATTCAGCACAGTACTTGAAAACCAGGTTCATGTGAACAGTTTGCCTGGACTTGATAGAAAAGTTAGCATTGCAAAAAATAAAACTTGTTGTGGTGTTCAGTGCTAGAAAGCTGGAAATGACATATTTACCTCTATTTATTGTAAAACCTACTCTGTAGCAGTGTAGGTAGATTACATCTTTGGTTTCATAATACATATATTAAGTAGTTCCATATATTATCTCTGTCGCAGCATTCAGAGTTGTCTGTCTGGATAGCATTCATTTTCTGAGTTCCAGAATGTGTTTGAATCCATTGCACTGAAAAATTAAAATGAAGGTGCACTTCCAGTGGGTGCCTCTTGGATGCATGCAGCCTCCAGTCAGCCTCCCCTTTGCCACATTCTGCTGATTGCCAGAATCTTGCTCCTGAGTGAAAAGGTGCCTTGACAGTTCCTTATAAATGAGTGGAAGAACATTGCTAATCTGCTTCATGTAAGTGATAGGTAACTTGTTCTTCAGTTTTTGAGTAACTGCTTTATTGAAGAGTTCTCTGGGTAATACTTTGAGAGGACAAACATGATTGTTCAAAGCATTACCCATCTAATTTGACAATTTATTCATAGAGTTTATATAGAAGTTTTGTCAAGGTGACAGACTGTGCAAATTTATGTTAATATGACAATAAATAACAATACAGCTTATTTTAGGAAGTTACAGTATAAAGGATAAAATCTCATTTTCAACCAAAGGCTGTCAGTGGCAGATAGTGAACCAACTTCAGTACTCATTGGGAAGTGCTGTGGGAAGAGGGGTGACGGAAAGGGAAGGCACCTGCTGTGAGCTGTTACGTCTGCTCTGCTTTTATCTGCCCACAGAGCGACCACTTCTTTGGGGGTGGAGGCTGTGGAAAACAATGTTATAAGGACTGCACAGTTGTGAATATAAATAAAACACTGCTGTGAGAAAGTAAGCACTGGATAGTGCTTCATACTATTAATAACTTCTAAGAAAACATCCCGTGTCCCAAGAGAAAAGCACACTGGGTTGCAGCCTGCTGCTAAGAGAACTTATCTAAATGAAGTCCCACAGAGTCTGATAGTTGTTTCCATTTGCTCTCTAAGTCAAATGTGGTTTTTTCCACTTCAGTAAAGGATCAATTATACATATCTCTGAAAGCCCACAGGTATGAACACATCTGATGCAGCAGGCTACGAGGCACATCCACATTTTTAATTTGAGGAGTTGGGGCTTAATTGAATCTGTATCTCTTCATGCATCAGTAATATTTAGAAGAGGAGGAGAAATTCAGTTTGGTTGAGTGATGACCCATGAAGGTTGAATTAAGAATGCTTAAAGCATCATGGGTCCCTTCCAAGCAGCACTTGGATGTTCCAACTGTGCTTCCACAAAGTCACAAAGAGAAGGCAGGAATATTTCCCTTAACTTCTATGGGTAAACGAGCAAGCTAGCAGTGCCAGATGCCGAAGTGATGTTGAGAGGGAAGCAGAGCAGTGTGGATGTGTGCAAGGCCCAAGCTCCAGAGCAGGACACAGAGAAAGCAGGATTCTGCCCTAAGGAGCTGGGGAAGAAGCTCCTCCATGGCTCTCCAGAAATGCATGGAGCTGTCACCCACATCCGGGGCTTTGGTCACAGGCAGACTGCATGTGGAGAGTTTCTCCTTCGCATTGAACAAAAAATTACTTTTTGACAATTTCCCAAAAGCTCCAGGCATTTTTTTTTCTAAAGTCAACAGCAAGAAAAAGCAATACTGAAGGGTCAGAAGGTGGAGATCCTTTCTCAACACTGATAGCCCCTCAGCAGTGTGAGGAGGCTACAAATGCTGCAGCGGGAAAGGAAGAGGGTTCTGTAACTGGAAAACACTTTACTGAATGGAAAGAACTACAGAAGGTTTAAAATATAACTCACTGAACTGTGCATCACATTAGGAGCCTAGAGAAAAAGAGTTTTGGAGTGTTTTTTTGTTTTTTTGTTTTTTTTAAAAAGCGACTTATTAATGGTTTTAGAGATGTTTTCTGTGTTCATTAATATCTGGCTTTTTTCCTGTGTAAAGCCAGCGCTTGAGCGCTGAGCTGTTAGAACAGAACTTACTGCTCTTAATGATCAGCGCAGAGCAGCTGTTCTTGGGTTCAGATGTGACAAAGAGAGGATTTTGAACTGTAAATAATGCCTTTACAGTGGTAAGGTAAAAACTAGCCTTAAATGCAGGAGACAGCTGCTGGGAGTTACGCTAAGGTTGGAAACCCCATCTGTGTGCAGTCTGTCATCAGCTCTGACCTTTAGGGGCTTGGCGTTAGTTAAAAAGCGCAACTCCAGCACCAGGAGAGCTGGCACAAGAAACAACGCTCGGCTCCTCCAGCTCTCTTATGTGGTAAAGATTTCTAAACCTTACATCCTTAATCTCCAGAATCTGTTATTTTCAACAGGTGATGTGGCTGGCACTGGGCTCTTTTGCTAGCAATTGTGCTAGGCAATTATGTAGAAAATCCTCAGTAAATTGCCCTGATGGTCTGCCAGTAAGGAGTAAGCAGAATGAAAACTGGCAGTCACGTTCAGGAGCTTTTGTCAGGGACATGATGGACATATTTTTTTTAAGCTCTTTAGATACAATACATCACAGATACTGAAACAGTAGGACTTCACTCACAATCTTTTGTTAGCAATCCTGTTCAAGCAGCAGAAGCCAATAGTTTTATGAAGCCAAGAGTTTTAGTAGGTAATTTACCTACAACAGTGCCTATTCTGTTTGCTGTGCATACCACCAGTCCATCTGAGAAGCCAGGCTGCATTGCTTTACCTGTTTCCATCCTCTCAAACTGGATCTCCTGATGAGCCAGGTGCTGACTTCTCCAGAAGATTTCTCCTTGTCAAAAAAAAAGTCTTTGTTCTTTTTGCAACAACAGTTCTGCTCAAACTTACAGCAATTAATTTCTTTGAAACAGGCTCTCCTGGTGCCAGTTGTCTCTGCAAGGATGGAAACTGCTGCTAAATCGAAAGTCACAGGTATGTGCAGTTGTGAGGGTCTGAATGTGAAGTTGTGGGCCTCTGTTACTCCTTCCCTGCTAGCACAATGGCAGAGCCGAGGGCATCCTCACATGCTCCACAGGTAACTCCTGCTCTCTGGGAAAGCCCCTTCCTGTGCATGGGAGAGAGAGAGAACCCCCAGGTCGCAGTTCTCTGCTCTGCATTCTTCAAGCAAGAGTGCTCTTCACTGGAACTGCATTTCATTCATTCCGTGAGGTTTGTTTTGTGCGTGAAGTCCCTTACTCAATAATGGAGGGTTTTTGCCTTTTCTTCCTGTGCCTCCAAACTGAATGCCTGCTTCAGTTAATAACTTTTCTTGACATATTGGTGCTGACTTCTCCAGAAGATGCAGCAAGGCAGCTGCAGCTTCTCCTCAGCTCCCCACACCAGACTGTGCTCCCCTTCCATGGGGGACCTCCTATGGGAAGAGGCATGATGAGATGAGTTCCTCTGTCCCACTGTATTTAGAGCAGAAGTGGGCTGACTGTAAGCATAGTGAGAGTGGACTCTTCAGTCCACTCTTCAGAAGCAGAACATGGCCTCACTTTCTGTATTGTTCTCTACTGTAGATAAAGTATCAATTTCACTGTTAACTGTAGGAGAACTTTGGCAAGTGATGTTTGGATCTGAGTTGGTTTCCAGCTTTGTTGTAGTCTGTTTCTGAACATCTGCTGGGGTGAGTGGCTGCTGCAGGGAGAGTGAAAATTAACTTTATTGATTAATTTTCTTTATGAAGGATCTGAAGGGGATGGCTGCCTGCAGAAATAATGTGTTAAATAGCTGTATTTGGAAAATGAGTAAGAGAGAAAATAGCATGCAGATCCCCTGGTTTACCTCTATGGGGAAAGAAGAGAATCACACTAAGAAGGGAGGAGAGATGCTGACCTGGAGGTGTCAAACTAAAATTACCCTAGCAGGAATTTTGTGTGATTTTGAACTGGAAAGATCTATTAAAAAATGCTGGCACTGATCATGTCAAATTTTAAACTTTACTTGAGTGCAATCCTTTTCAATAAGAGAATTGTTCACCTGTGAACTATTTCTAGGTTCTCAAGTATCTGCTGTGCTGGAGATGTAAGATCTTGCAGCTCTACCCCTTATCTACTTTCACCTACTTTGCCTAGAAAAAAAGGCATGAAGGCATGTAAGGCTGTTCAGGCCCTCAAAGTCAAACATCTCCCAGACAAATTCTAGGGTTTCAGACCGCCAGGCAGCCCACCTGAGCAGCCAAAGCTGCCACCTCTTCAGCAGCTTTGACACCACTGACCTTTTGTGTTCATGGTGAGCAGTTAAAGAGGATGTTTTCCAGACTCAGTCTGGTAGCTGGCTCTGTAGATCCCAGAACAGACTCCACCAGACTGTGGGTGTTTGTGTTCTTGTGTTCTCCTGTATTCTTCCTGTTCCTGAAGGGATGTTACGGCCTCGTCTGGCTCAGTGTCTGTGTAGTTTGGAGAGACTGATGGGAGATGGCAGTGCATTGGATGGGGACACTGCTTGTGGCACAAGAGAAGCTGAGCCCCAGACAGCTCAGAATGGGCTGGAGCTGGTGTGTGGTGTTCCGTGGTAGACAGGCCTTGTGGCAGTGCGGTGGGGTCTGTCCATACAGAGACCTGGGGCAGGGAGGTGTGGAGAGGCCACAGTAATTCTGCTGTGTGACTTTTCAAAGATGTAACTTTCAAAGGTTACTGCAGGAAACCACTTGATGAGAGTGGTATTGAAGGACTGTGTTGCAAGTAATACCAACAGGTATATAAGGTGTGAAACACATGAAGCAAGCTGTGCTGCAGCAAAGTGTAATGGGACACATTTGGAGTGGCCCTTCCCAGGGGGCTGGGGGTATCGTGTGGACAAAACAGGTCAGAAATACAACTCTGTGTCAGAGGGTGTTAGATCTGGCAAGTGAGGGTTGTGGTGTTCCTTTAAAGATAATCCTCATAAAAATAATATTTAAACCTTTAATTTGCAGTAAGGGCTGTGTTCTGGTCCTGGACTGCAGAGTGTTGTTATCCTTGTTTTGTTTGCTTTAGTAAGGATGGCTGTATCACCCTCATGTCCCACTGAAATACAAATTAGGTTATTTCCTTCTAGCTAAAGCTTCCTCTATGTCTTAATTGGATGTGTTTGAATTCGCCTTGTGAGATTAGGGAGGAAGAACACTCTGTGCAGAAAATCCTACTCAGTCCTGGTCATGTAGGAGGATTAATGAAAGGGCTGGAGAGGCTGCTCCATTGACTCTGTTGGTCTGCCCCAGAGAGCCCCCATTTAAGCACACAGAGGCTTGCTGAAGGAGGGAAGACAAATATGTGTTGTGTGATAGGTTTGCACAGTATTTACAGAGGGATGAAGGTCTGCACTATTGTGTGTAGAACAATTTTTTAAATGGACCTAAATTTTATAAATTCTTAACAGCCTTCCACTAATGGTTTTCTATGGGCAGCATATTCAGAAATTGAAGTACATATTGCCTTTGCCATTTTCACTCTATCCACATTTATTCTAACTTTTGAGCTGCTCACTTCTTCCTGTTAGACACAAGATTTAGCTGGAACCTGCAATTGTCTTAGGGAAGTTAGGCAGCACTTCTCATCTGTCAAAACGTAGCAAGCACTGATCTACACAGGATCATCTTTAAGGTCCCTTTCAACGTTGCCATTCTATGATGCTTTGTCACTGTATTTAGCATGAAGGATCTAGTCAGTTGCACCAGTGTGACAGACACAAACAACCCTGAATTTGCTGTAGCATATTTCCTCCAGCTTTGTACTGGTTCCAGCAAGGGCACAATTGACTCTTGGGAGCTAACCACTCTTTAAAGCAAAAGCCAAGTTTAAAAGACAACAATGTTCCTTTTTCTTTTTTTTTTTTTTTTTTTTTTTTTTTTTTTTTTAATCAATAGGCTCCAATTAATTAATTGCTAAACCACCAGAATGGGGTAGAGGGAGGGGCTTAGGAGGAGGCTGAGCACACGATGTGGGAATAGTACTAAGGGGTTGGGTGTTTTTTTTTTTTTCCTGGAGTAGAAGGTACTGGTGGTATCCTGTTCCATTGTTCTGATGCCTGAGGTGGTATTGGAAGGCTAAAAATGGTAAATCTGGTAAGCAGAAACTTATTTAAATAGTAGAATTTCTTGTAGGAAGAGGAATAATGACCGTCACACAGATTGCAGTGTGGTAAGAATTAGCAATGTGCCTATGTGCTTTTGGTACCTGCACCCTGCTAGAGGAAAGCCAGCTTAAGCAGTACTCATCTCACATTCACTCCTTGGACAGTATCTGGGGTTTTCAGCATTCTTGCCATTTCTGAACACGTGTTGCCATTCTCCGAGTCTTTGTTCTGACAGTGGGTGGGAAAAATAAAAAGCTTTTGAGTTTCATGGGAATTGTAAATGTCTCAGCAAATTTCAGTGGAACTTGAAACAAGAAAATGAGACACTATTTCAGTGCCTCTGTGTAATCAATTTCAACATTTATGTGACTCAGACTATGAAACATGCAATGCTGGATTATTCACTGTGGGCCAAGAAGAAAAATTAGGTAGTGAATTGTACCATACTGTGAAAAATCATTGCAGGGCAGTGGTGTTATATATTGAATTTTAGAAAATCCTGTAAGTGTAAATTAACTGAACTGTAGGAAAACATGAGGTTTGGCTTCTGGACATTTGCTTAATTTTATAGCTGGGGTGGGTTATTTTTTTGTAAACTTGACTTTTTTCAAAGAATAGGGAAAGCTGACATGAGAATACATATAATTGTATGTATAGAATCAATGTTATGTAAAACAGCAGTCATTATTTGATTGCTTTTGATGACCCTTTGCACACAGGATAGTAGAGCTTAAAGGACCGGGTGAGTTCCAGTCTCTGGGCATCTGCTGTGGGTGCCTGGGTCAGCAGAAGCCCCAGGAGCTGTCTGTTGTCTTTTAACATCCTCTCAGCAGGAGATGTAAGCCCAGCTTATGAACATCTGTTTGAATTTTTTTCACAAAGATCATGCCCAGAGACGACCTTGTGAGGCTTGTGCTTTGTCTAGCTCTGACTAACCCAGGTCTGTTGCTAACAATGCTTAGGCAGTGGTTATGAAGGAAAAGCACTTGTCAGTTCTTCCTCCCCACAAAAACATCAGCTGTGAGACTTTTTCACCCAAACCCTGGGGTTAGCTTAGCACTTGCACATTTCAGCTCAGTCCTGGAAGCACATTACCATACTGAATTTTAGACATTATCACTGACTTTTATTTTCTAATGCTTTTGATTAGCTATCAGAAAGCCTGACTAAAGCGTCACGCAGAGTCTAGATGCTCAGCCAGAGGCTGCTGGGTAATTACCTGAGTAAAATGTCCTGCTAAGGGCATCAGGCTCCAAAGAGAAGCTGTCCTGCAGGGCCCATTCCTGCAATGTGCCTCTCTGGGAGCGCTCAGTATGTGCCTTTCCCACAACAAGAGGTGGGTACAGTGCTGGCAGAGAAAGCAGGGGATTAGCATTCAGTTCCCTGCTCAGCCAGAGATAATTCAAATCTACATGTCCTATTTTCAAGGCAACAGCTTATCCTGGAAGAACACCCTTCCCTCTCCTTTTGAATGTGTGCCACCAAGCCAAAATTAATTAGAAGGAGAAAAAGCATGAATAGAAGAAACAAAAAGCTGCAGCGTTGTGGGCTAATGCTTAGGGCACTGAGGAGGAAGAGGGGAGTCTGAACTGTGATTCATGTTCCCAACGTGAGTTGTGTTTGGCACTTGATCAATAATGCATGTGATCATTTCTGGCGGCAGAGGTTATAACTGGGGCTCCCTAATTATACTGGAGTTCCCTGAGCATGATGAGTGCTGTCAAGGAGTTCTCAGGTCTTCCCTGAACAGCCACTATGACATCTGTCTGCACCTCTGAGACCTGAAAGCCAAGAGCAGAGGGACTGTTGCTTCCTGATTGAGCTGAAGTCCAGCTCAGATTGGAGGCTGAGCTCCTTCTCTGACCAAGCTCGGACTCTTCTGGGCATCTAAATCAGTGCAGCTCAAGGCACCCGGGCATACTGCAGTGGAGAAACTGGGTATCTGTCAGAGTTTTCTCCAGAGCCAGTAAGCATCCAAGCAAGGAAAGTCTGGAATCAGGTAGCTGAGTCCTGCCCATGTCCTTTTTGGTGTTGTCTTCTATCCTTTCATGTCTCCTTCAGCTCAGTTAGTCTGAATTCCCTCATTGCACAGACCCTAACAGCTCTCTGGAAGGATGAGCAACGCAAGGCATTATGTATTATTAGTGCAAATAAGAATGAGAAGTGCCTTGCAGAATTAGGAAAAGCTAGTCCTAAACTGCTTCCAGTTTCCCCAGTAACTAAAGGCTATCTTTTGGGAATGTGTGAGTTCGGCTGCAACTTTTTAGCCTGGACACACTCAGCCAGGACTTGTTACTGGAAGAGGGATCAGTGCTGGCTTGCTTCAGCGGCATTGGCAGGTGTTCCCATCACTAATGCCTGTTTTCTTTGCCTCTGGAGCCAGTGAGAGAAAGCTGAAATGGAAGTTAGGATTGGCAAGACAAGAGCGAGATATAAAAACATGAATCTCAGCATTCTTATCACAGCTATGGTTATGGCTAGAGATACAGCAAAGATAAAATATGCAGAGTGCCCAAAGGACTTCTGTATTCAACTGCTTCTGGATTGCTATCTGACAAGTTAATTAACCACAACAGTGTTGAAATACATACTCAGAATCATTGCTTGGAATTGGACTTAGCATTATCTCATCAGAGTGCCATGGAGAGAGCAGACATAAACTCTGCTTTAAGTAAGCAAAGTAAGGAAAGAAGTGAAATAAGAGAACTGTTTTTCAAACAGAGTGAGAGCATTCAATCCAGTAAATCCCTCATTACAAGTGATGTTCAATATGATTGAGATCCTCCAAACCACAGTCTGGACCCTGAGCATGCCTGGAGAACTCAAGCAACAAAGAGGAATAGGAAATATTTTTCTCTATGGCTAGTCCAGCTAAAAATAAATAAATAAATAAATAAATAAATAAAATCTGGTTTTTAAAGAGGCTTTTCTTGTACTTCTGTTGTCTATTGTTCGAAGCGGGAACTTTGAATCATTGGGTTTTCTGTGCATGATAGGAAAAGTGTGCAAATCAGTGATTATGATGAAGTATTTCTTCAAGATGAGAAAAAATGATGCCTCAAATTTGGGTTACGAAATGAATCACTTGCTCAGCTCTAGGATGTAGTGCTGTGTACCTACACTAAGGTACTTCATGACTGTTTCTGTGTGCCAACAGATGCTGGTGCAGGGCAATTAAATTCTTTACCCAAAGGAGAAAAGTGCAGAGGTGGCCTCAGCTGACTATTTCTGTCGTGCAAAATGCTGATGTGTCAGCATTTGTCCTTGTCTATGTGAGCAATGGAGGTGAATGACTTTGAGGCATGTGGTTTGGTGGTAGACAAAAGACCTATCTGTAGGAGATGGCAGGCCTGAGTAAACTGTGTGTCTGTGTGTACATTTATTAGAACATTTTTTAAAATACCTTTACGAATTGTAGGTTCATAGAATTGTTTGAGTTTGAAGGGCCAATTTAAGGCCATCTGGTCCAACTCCTCTTCAGTGAACAGGGACATCTACGGCTAGATCAGGTTGCATAAAGCTCAGTCGAAAAATGTTGTTGTCTTTTCTGTTTCATTAGCTATAGAAGTATACTTGTGCGTGGTCTGATTAATCTCTTGTGTATCTTGTGTTTTTGCAAAACTTTGCTATTAAATGAGCTGCTTGGAGGAACTGGCAGGTTTGTAGGAGGGGGTCCTTTCTGCCTGTGAATGTCATCATTTCCAGAATAAGTGATGATAAATCTCCTCTGAATTGAAAATTAATTGCAAACAAACCATAGGGAACCCCGGCGATGGTAAACAAAAATAAACCGCCTCATAAAAACTGAGCTGAATGAGCTCAGGCTTTCTTCTACTCACAGATAAACATCGCTGTTTAATCAGAATCTTTAGTTGCAGTGCTATTCACTTGGGAGCACTGCAGCACATTCTCCTTCCCTCAACACAGGTTGCTGTTTTCTTTCCAGCCACTAATACCCTGTTCCAGGAAGCAACCTGGGAGGAGGACATAGGGAGGGATTAAGAGCCAGTAGAGCCCCATTTGATTACTGCAGGCCATAGGAAATGCTTACCCACTGCTTTAACATAACCCCTTGCACAAGTTCTAAACGTCACTGTGTTTTGCATAGGGGGTTTATATTTATTGAAACAAAACAGTAAGATGTGATAGATTGGCTGAAAGTTCATTTTCATTTTACAATGTTGGGTATTTCTGATTGAATGAAAAAAGCCCACCGATAGATGAAAATAAAAATGCAGATAGACCAAAACAAAGATTTGGAGTAAACCTCACTTGCGATCCTTAATCAAGTAAATCTCCAAATAATTCAGATGAAAATCTTGCTGCAGGAAGGATCCTTATTTTGGCAACAAAATATAAGAGCTACAGCAAAACATGGATAATTTGGACATGATTTACTGAGTTTCTTTCTTGTAAATGGCTTTCTTCTTATCTGTGCTTGTAACAAGAAATCTCCTCCTTCCTGAACAGCCACAGAGCCTGCTTTAAAGCCTAAAAATTGTTATTGGCCTGTTTTCAGCTGCTCCTCTTGACGTCAGTGGGGAGATCTGGCTCTCTCTGAAACACATTAAAGTAGTGGATATGAATGTTATAAATATATCAAGAAATAAAGTGATTTCTTCAAAACAAGGGGGCCATAGCTTCTGCTTCCACAGATACCCTGCCATTTCCTCTCAGCAGTAGGCAGAGGTCTGGTTGTTTGGATAGGTGCCCTTCTGTGCAGAGCTTCTTTTCCAAAACACGTCTATTATTTCTAAAGGATTCCGTCATATCAAGTTAAATCTAAACAAAGAAAAGTCCTGACAAGTCAAACTAAAAAGCAGAAACATTTTAGGCAGAAGCAAAAATAAATCAAATATTTGCAGTAACTTCATATTCCCTGAGCAGAAATAATGCTTGCTATTCAGGTATGATGACTGTGTTTTTTCCCTGTGCTTTCCAGTCGAAGGAGATGCAGAGGGTAACCCAGGACACCAGTAAGTGCCTTTTCTTGTAACATGAGATTTTCATACAGCATGCCTATGAGCACAGCATTTATGTGCAACTCAGCACAAATAATTCTGTAAAGATGACCGTACTTTGTTATTGATGGAAAGCTGATAGGGCTCCTCAGCCACACAGAAGCGGCTCTCCCGATGGTTTGCATTAGTTCATATAGAAGGCATCCAGACTATGTCGCCAGCAGACAGCTCTGCCTTTTTAGGGTGAGGCAGTGCTCATGTTGGAGTCTGCGCTTTTCTGTGCTGCACAGGAGCCTGGTGAGCAGACAGATGAGATGTTATACCGATCTGACTCTTAGCTTTTTCATGCCAAATTGATTATTCTGTTTCAACACAGCACGGATCTCCTTTCCTCAGGGTATATGCTGGCATTTCTTCGAGTCTAAATATGTAATTTTTTGTCTTTCTAAAGACAGAGATTGTGTTCATCGCCATCTGTGGGTGGAAGCTGTATTCTTCACATGCTTAGGTCCACATGATATCCTAAAGATTTAGGTGTAGGAAGCAGAATTTCTGCCTGAGCTTCTTCCCTCCTCAGTCTGCCAGCAGGGGATTTTTAATGTGGAATCTTTCTGAGGAGCTGTTGTAGTGCTATTAGGCAATTATTGTCAATACTACCTGGATTGGTCAGTCCCTGGGGCTTGAGAGATGCTGCAGAAGTACTTATATAAGATACTGGACATTGAAATTTTTTATTAGCACCTATCTGCTTTTTTATTCCAATGAATTCTGTGCTGAATGCTCAGATAAAAAGCTAAAAATGTTGTTCCTCAGTAGACAACCAAGTAACTCCAACTGTTAGAAAAATGTCAGACTCCAGACCACACAAATCCTTTGAATGTTGTCTGACCGTGTCTGTTGGGACCTGATGTCCCCAGCAGAAAGCATGGGCTTTCATGGCATCATGGTGCAAGCAGCACTGGGATCCATCAGTGGTGAGGTGGGTGAGTTGTGGAGTCCTGCACATCTTATACAAACCGTAAAAGAGTGTCAGTCACAGAACCCTGAGATGGCTTAGAAGTTGTTTCTTTCATTAATTGCCATTGCAGCCATAACCGAAAAAAATATCAGCATGGGATGATTCATTTCTCTGAAGGATCTATATAATCTTATCTATAGCTTTTAACTTTCTAGCTTTTGTTTCTGTACGTTTCCCCAGGGACATTCCACAGTACTTCCTGTTACAGATTTTCACCAATGCCGAAGTGAGATGAAGTTACACCCATAACTTCCTTATACAGATTCCTGAGAGAATGCTTTTTTTTTTTTTTCTTTTTTCTTTTTTCCCTTGTTTGGCTTGCTATAACATGTTGAAGTTTTTTTAAGCATTAGACTTTTCAATTGTTTCTAAATGGGTAATACATGAAGTCTTTGCGTCTGGTTGATGCTTTCTGTTGAATATACTGGAACTTGCAATGCCTCTTACCAAAGATCTGCACCTTTAGTTAATAAAGGCTGAAAGAAGGCCTTAAGCAGAGGTGTTGTCTTGTAAATCATTAAACTCCTTGGTCTCATTTTGGAAAAGGAAAAAAAAAAAAAAAAGAAAGAAAGAGAGAAAGAAAAAGAAAGGAAAAAAAAAAAAAGGACAAGTTTATACAGTTAGGCTCATAAACCCTGACTACCTTCTCTCCCAAGGATTCCAGACTCCAGCAAAAAAGAAATGTGCAGGGCATGTAAAAAAAGGGGAAACTGGGGGAGAAATGTTGTGCTGACCTGGAAAGTATGCTGTCTTTAAATATGTGTTTTTATTAGCTACAAAGAACTCATTTCTCCAATATGAAGTATTCACAGCAACGGTTACATCACTGGCAAAATTCTGCTTCCAGTTAAATTTGGAACAGTAGCACAAGATACTTACAGCCATTTTTACAGTAATATCTGCTTAGGGTATCCTTGAAAGTAATCTAACATTTCATTCCTCTTAAAGATTGTTTCTTGCTGTGTGTGCTATACTCAGTCATCTGCTCTTCTTTCCTTGGAGTTTTTGTATAAAAGTGAGGTATTTGTTAGGACTTTCTCATTGTGGGTTTCCCTATTATGTAAGGGATGAGTGCCTTTTTCTCTTTTTTAAGCCCCCCTGCAGTGTTGGTTGGAAAACTGTTTCACTTTGAGAATGTCCACGCTTGGTCTGAAAGGAACAGATTGTGGCTATAGATCCTGAAGAAATGTCAAACAGATGTCAAACAGTTGCTGAAGTTTGAATTATGTAGAAATTTCATAGCAGGCCGACTCTGAAGTGTCTTCCCTCTGCTGTGTGCCACCTTCAGTCTTGTAAATGATTTAGCAGACCTCCTTACGGCTTCCATGGAGCTGTGCATGAGCTGTATCAAAGAAAAAGTTTTAGAGATTACAGTTTGGGGGCTTTGTTTCTGTAAATCACTTTGTATCTAGTTTTGTTTCCATTAACTTTAGTGAAAGTTATGCCAGAACCGCTGCCACCAGGAGCCTGTTGGGGCTTGCCATGAAACCTTAGTCATGATGTCCTGCTGATCCACCCAGCAGACTATAAAGCCACCCACTGGCTCCTGGCTCAGCCTAGACAGCAGTGAAGATGAGGACACAAAAATGCAGGGACTATTGCTATGCCAGCACTTTGGAAGTGCCACGACATGACCTGCATGCTTCCAGTCCTGTTGCAGAGTGCTGCTCCATGCACAGCCTTCACAGGAAGAAATAGCAGCAATAGTGCTAGTGCTGGCTGCCAACCTGAGAAATGCACTGCACGCTATGGCCCTGTTCACCTTTGCCTCCCTCCAACCCATGAACTAGTCTGGTAATGAAAACAATTTTCAAGGCAATAATTTTTAATCACTGTCAGCAATTAGCAGCCACAAACCCAGAGGCACCACAAAAGATCAGCTACTATTCTTCCAAGAAATATCTCAACCATTTTTTGAGCCCTACAGAAAAGGGGGGAAAAAAGCCACTTAGAAAGATTTATCTGAAATGTTCTGCTTGTCTAAGCAGATCGCTGGTATGAGAAGATCACTCTTTGAAACTGAATAAAACAGGACTTTCTTTCATTTTTCTACAGGAAAGAAAGCAATTTTTGGCTTTGTAGACTGAAATGAAGTAGCAAGAGAGATGGGAACATTCACTTTCCTGGGTCCTTCCCTCATTATTCTTTATCATCTTTTCTGATCCCTCCTAAGTTGCTGTTTTGTGTAGTTGTGAATGCCAGTAGGACTAGAAGAGTAAATGGATGGCATCTGTCTCCTCATGCTGTATTTTAAGGTCCTTCAAAGACTTTTCAAATCACCCTCCTATCTGATGTCAGTTGAACAGCTTTTTCTATAAGATTTATGACAAGTTCAATTTTAACTCCACCCCTTTTGCAAGCAACAATTTATTTCATTCTACTGAAAAGTAATATTAGAAGCAGCACCAAACCCAAAAATAGTCTGAAGTTTTCTGGCAACTAGAGGAAGGTGGTAATATAAGACAGGGAAAAATCTTGTTTCTGACCAGCTCAGGGCAGGTGGGGACTGGCATGGCCCCAGTGTAATTTTAGCCCATGTGTTGTAGGAAAGTAGCTTCTTACTACCCCCGCTGAAGCCCAGAGTGCAGCATGATGAGCTAACCTGATGCATGGCCATCCTTGTACTGTGCAGGAAGGGGGACAGGGCTGCCATAGCTCCTTCATGGGGTGTTTCTTTGTGCCTGTAGATGCAGTTACTTTGGGTTGAACTAAGTAGAGCTTTCTAGTCATGGAGATGCCACCTTAGAATTCCAGCTGAGGCCAGGATTAGTTCCTTTAGCTTTAAACTTGACATTTTGTCTTCGTGCTTTTCCAGCTGCTTTAACCATGAGCCATTGGTATTGGAGACAATCAGATACAGAGGTTTATTGGTGTGATTGTTTGTATCTGTTGTCGCGATTCACTTGTTTTCTAGGTCACATGATATGATGGGAGAGGTAAGGCCTACTTTTCTCCTTCTTGTGTGCTAGTTATTCCAGAATAGGATTAGCAATACTTAAAATTTATTGTTCCAATAGCATCTGTAAAGCACTGTCTCATTATTGGTTGTTGTGTTGACAGTTACCATAGGCTTGGGGCAGATTTGGGTCCCAGGTTTCTGTCCGTGACAGATGAGTTGCTCAGTACAAAGCAGGCTGTACGAGAAGTCTCCATCCAGTATCCAGCAGCATCACCAGACCTTGGGAATCATAGAATCATAGAATGACCTGGGTTGAAAAGGACCACAATGATCATCTAGTTTCAACCCTCCTGCTGTGTACAGGTTGCCAACCACTGGACCAGGCTGCCCAGAGCCACATCCAGCCTGGCCTTGAATGCCTCCAGGGGTGGGGCATCCACAACCTCCTTGGGCAACCTGTTCCAGTGCATCACCACCCTCTGTGTGAAAATCTTCCTCCTAATATCTAACCTAAATCTCCCCTGTCTTAGTTTAAACAGTCCTGTTGCTGCCCCACCTCATACCTAAGTAAAGTGAACAGAAAGATTTCATTCTGTGGCTGGACAGGTGAGTAGCTGTTCTGCTCTCAGTTATTGGCTTGAAGCTTACCAGACCTGATGTCTGAAGTATGATTCAGCTGCAGTACCTACAATGCACATTCTTTCTCAGATGGTGTAGGAAAGAAAACAGCATGTACATGGGCATGGTCTAGAGGACCTATGTGATCTTCTTGAAATATCTGAGCTGTGGTCTGTGGAATGGATAATCAAAAATAGTGGAGAGGCACTGGAATGGGCTGCTCAGGAAGGTGGTGGAATCACTGTCCGTGGAGGTTCAAGAACTGTGCAGATGTGGCACTGAGGAACATGGTTAATGGACATGATGGCATGAGCTGATGGTTGGACTTGATGATCCTAGAGGTATTTTCCAACCTTTATGATTCTATGATTTTCCTGATGCATTTTTCAGCAGTTTGGGAAGTTTGTGAATACAAGATTGAATTGTGTCTATTATGCTTAGTAGTCTCAGCCATTTACATTTTTTTTAATTTCTTTTGCTAGCCTGTTTAGACTTACAACTAACACCATGCAACAATGAGTTCCACAACTTAATTTTGTAAGGGGAATTTTTTTTTTTTTAAAAAAAGCATTTCTTCATCATTTATTTTTACATCTGCTACATCCTTGCATTCTGAGAGTAAAGTTTGAGAGACAGACTCATCCCTGCTTTCTGCTTGAGTCCTTCTAGTGTCCTAGCCCAGAGCTGGATTAGTGCCAGTAGTGGATTAATGTGGGGAAGTGGGACATCACATGAATATTATCTTTGAATTGCCTCTGCCTGGTTTTGCCAGCTATCTGTCCAAACTCCGCAGCAATAGTCATTTGTTTAGGTTGAATGTGGTGCTCTGGTTCAGGCCTGTAACACTGATCCTTTCCGTAGATTCTATATTACTCCCTCGCCTCCAGCCAGTACATCCCAGCACAGAGCATGCATAAATCACATGATGCACTGAATTGTCAGTTTAGTAGTGTGAGAGCTTTCTCCTCCTGAGAGAGGCTTGTTCCAAAATGGCCAATGGCCTTGGGTTCAGGGGTTATACACCAGCAAGGCAACAGTCCTTGGGCCAAGCAACAGAGCAAGAACTTGGCCGACCATTCTACAAGTGCCTTGAATGCCAGCTACTGCTGCCCAAAAAGATCTTTTCTCTTAACTCAGAGTAGAGAACCTTTATCTGAAAGCTCATATTAAAAATAAATAATATAAAAAAATAAATCTACCTTTGCAACTACTTCCTCAACTCATGCAAGTGACAGATCCTAGGTCTGCCCTGCCATGATGAATCAACGGTCAGGCTCGCATAGGCGTTCTGAAAAGATGCTCCTGAAAATCTGCTAGTGAGGCAAGCTAAAAATGACTCCAATTCCTACAGGGAAAACATATGAACTAGGCTTTTCAGAGGCCTAACTGCTGTGAAGTATGCTAATTTCCACCATGCGTATCTTATTTTCAAGCTGTAATTCAGCCAATTTCAGTTAATAAACTGGATTATGCATTTGTTTACAGCACTCTTTCTAAAAGAGAAGTCACATTTATAATAATCACATACACATGGAAGTCATTTTCTTCATCTTATCAGTTGTTCATGCATTTAGAATATTCCCCTTATTCTAGTTTCTCTGAAGCAAGAATTCTTTTAGTTCAGAACACGATTCAAGAAAAATTAGTTAAGCAAGCTTATTTGCTAAGCAGCCCAGATGAAGTGAGAATTATTGTTGCTCTGTATCGGATCTATTCTGGGATTTCTACTAATGGAGAAAGCTGGTGTACTCTGGGCCTGCCCACAGGCCTGGCCACATGCCATAGGACTCTGGAGCTGTAGCTCAGGGACCCGCATCACCTTACTTTCCTTCCCTGTTCCAGTCTTTCCCAGGGTGAGTGTATGTGTCAGATTTTTGACAGATCTATTTGCTGCTGTCACCCAGTACAACCTTGCAAACAATCTTTTTTAAACACTGTTCTCTAGATTGCATCATTCCCATGCAAACTAAGCCAAATTAATGTATTTTTAAGTCCCTACTACAAAAGATTAAAAAGTGTGTACATAGGAGTTTAAAAGAGCAAGGACTTGCTGCCAGAGCTGATGGAGAACTTTACATCATAGTCAATTGTTTTTAACAGTTGCAAAACAGAATGTTCTTTTTTCCAGTTCATTTAAGTTTTATGATGAGCTTAGCCTAAAATATGATTGTATTACCAGAAGGAGGTAAATACTGATGGATTTTCTGTTAGAATATGTAATTTTTTTCATTGTTGTGCTTCAGCTTTCATGTGAAGAATCATTTTAATTGATTTAGCCTGTACCTAATTAATGTAAGTATTTATAATATGTGCTTAACCACTCAAAAAGGTTTCTTAATAATTGTCTCCTGTTGCTTCCCCGATTTTCAAACTGCTAGCAAGCAGAACAACACAAGATACATTTACTCCCCTTGAGAGGCACCTCACTTCACAGTGAGCTTCACTGACATCAGTGAATGTCCTTGTTATGTCTGGCAGCAGCTACCAAACTGAGATTTATCAGCCCAGTTTGATTCTAGCAGTTCCAGCAGGGTCACCAGCCTGACAGAAGCACAATTGCTCATGTAGTTTATATGGTCACAAATGGGATAAAACTGAGGAAAAATTGAGAAGGGCTGAGGATAAAAGCTAAGTAGCTGTGAACACAGATAGTTCAATCTGGCCTTTGTTTATAAATAGTGCTGTTGAATGCCACAGAACTACTGGAAATGTTTCTTCATGCAAAATAGAGAAGCAATCTTTTGCACTTGAAGATCATCACATCACAGTGGTCTGTGGGGACAGGACAGGAGGGAATGGCCATAAAATGGAAGTTCTGCACCAATCTGTGACAGAGCTTCTTCACAGTGAGGGTGACAGAGCACTGGAACAGGCTGCCCAGTGAGGTTGTGGAGTCTCCTTCTCAGGAGATGTTCAAGACCCGCTTGGATGCCTACCTGTGCAGGCTGCTGTAGGGAGCCTGCTTTGGCAAGGGGGTTGGACTTGATCTCTACAGGGGCCTTCCAACCCCTACAGTTCTGTGATCATCTGTGTTCGTACTTAAAACCATTAAGGTCACACCACAAAGAGTTCCAAATCTGTGTTTGCAGATACCATCTCAGTTTTGCTACAGAAATTGTTGCAATATCCTTTATGGACAAATGGAAAATGTTATGTCTTGTTTGTTTTCAGCTACAGTGTTTTAAGGGATTTTCCTTTAAAAGACTTAATCCTAAACATATTGTGTCCCCCCAAATTGTTCTACTTGTTCTGCTCTTTCAAAAGAACCATCTGTCAAGCATTTACTCATATGTTTGCTAAGTAATACAGTAAAAGCTCATTTTAAATGCAGAGCTAATCCTACAGCATTTCCTTCCATTTCAGCTAGTTTGTTGTTTCATCATTTTTATTAGTGCTTAAAAGGCCATAGTCACTTCTGTAATAGTAAAGGAATGGGAGTTAGTTAAGTTCTACATCTAAAAGTAATAAACTTGTCAGAATCTGTAGAGTCTGATAATAAACAGCAGTTTGTTTTGTGATGATAACTCCATCCTTATAGAAAGCTGCACTTCATAAAACTTGAATTGACTTGTTTCATATGCCTGATTACTGGGAATAAAGATGCCAGGCACCTAGGAGATTGGCTGTGGGAAGTGGTAAGAACATGTAAAGGTCAGAGCAAGCAAAGCTCTCTAGCTCTCAGCCAGAAAATGTAGTGGTCCTCTGTAAAGGCCATGTGTGGCTATTGAGGGAAAAGCTGACTGGATTATCTGAAGCAGTGAAGTCTGGTTCCTGTGAATAGCAATTTTAAAAGGACAAAATTGATCTTGGGCACTCAGCTCATAGGTTGGAGGACAAACAGTGGAAATATGAAATTCCAGCTTTTTCCTCCTTTGAGGTATTTCCCCAGCTTCAAGCTGCTCATGACATGAGTGCAGAGATTATCACCACTGTTGTTCATACTGTTTGTCGCTTACTTTTTGCTATTCCGGCAACAGAGAGCAGCCCTTAGCACTTAATGCTCTCACCTGGAGGGTTATACCAGCAAGGGACAGGCAGAATGCCTCTGTGAGCCTCTGTGTTGTGTAACTGCAGAGCCTACAGTGTAGGACACTTACATCTGCTTCTGTTATTCAGGTTCCGAATGCAAGGGTCCACCTACATGCTCAGCTAATCTGTGCCAGGACACAGGAGGATTCTTACCTAGTTGCAGATCATGAGAAATGGTCTGCCACATGTTCAGTGTGACCAGATAAAGAAGAAGGAGCTAGAAAGGGTGAGATGAAGAGTGTGGGCTTTGCTTTACACATTTTCCAAAGTGTGCACAACATATTAAGGGATTGTGGCAAGAGCTTCCAAAAGTTCATCTGAAACACTGACGACCCGGGCTATGAAGATCTGGCTGTACACAGAGTTGTCTTGACCTTGGTCAAGGCACGTGGAAAAAATTTCCAGCTTTCCATTTGATCAAATGACAGTCTCTGTATAAGTGTAGTGTTAGAAGGCTGTTTTATTACCTCTGGGCCCATCAGATTGTGAAATTATTACAGGTAGAGGGTTTTCTTGATTTTGTTTTTGTTCAGAAAAGAATAGTGAAGTCTAGCAGAAACTAAGTTTCTTATCTTCACACTTGCAGATGTCTGAACAGGCTGTGTTGTCTTTCTCAATCAATATATGGTTTCAAACTGACCTGGAGGGTTAAACGTGACTTTATACATACTCCCTTTGGAATTTCTAGTACAGAAATCAAAGATGGCTTTGGTTTCAAGAATGAAGAAGATAAAGATTAAATTTTAGTAGTCTTGCTTTTTTCTTTTTTCTTTTTTTTTCCAATTAATGAGGCTGTAGCTGGTTAACTACTGAGTTTCCAAACTCTGTCACTTTAAATTATGTCAGTACTGTAAGTGGGAGTTTCTAAAAAGTAAAAATTAGGAAACACCATAAGATCTTTAACTGCTGTATGAAGCTAGTTTTATAATGTAAATGCAGACAATCTAGAGAAGTGACAGGATTTGCTTTTAATATAGGTCTTGATGAAATAATTAGCACTAAAGAGAAGAAACTTTGAAGAGCAGAGTACTGATTTTCCATGAAATATTCATTTCTAGTAAGTCATTTAAATTAGAAGTGTCAAAAAAGGAAATTGTTCCAAGACTTCTCTCAAAGTCTGTCTAACATTTTGTTGGGAAAAAAGAGGGAAAGGGGAGAAGGAAGTGTTGTTTTGGTTTTGCTTTCTTTTTTAACTTAAAGCCTTCAGCTGCAGCTTGCCATGTTTGTATTTTTGATTAATCCCTTCACATTTCTCTTGGAAAATCCTATGAACCTGACCAAAACTCAGAAGGAAATGTTTGAAATTTATACCTAACTCCTTTCTCTCATTCCAGCAGTCTGTATTGTAAGATGTTAAGCAATGTAAATTAGCAAGACTGACCCAAGAGTTGGTTATCATTGTTCTGGAAGATTTGTTACCACATAAAGCACGAGAAATTCTTCTCAGTTGTGACTGGCTTTATAGAAATAAGATCTCAATTTAAAAAATAAAAAACAAAAAACTCATACTGTGGCAATGTTTGACAAAAATCCCTTTGTATCGTGTTGTAGCAAGCTGCCAGGCAATGTCATCCAAATGTCTGTTTGGTAGTGAAAAAGATTTTCAGAAAGACTTCTTACTAAAATGAGATATTCTATATATATGTGTATTTCTAAAGCATCTTGTCATTTTAAATTAGATTGCATACATTTAAATTTACTTTGAAAAGGAAAACAAGGTTCACACCATTTATAGTTTGGCTTCACTTCATATCACTAACTTTTTATCTCCCTTTTCAACCACCTTTCAGCACTCCACTATGCCACCAATTTTAGGCAGAACTGTTTAAAGTAAATGGGTCTAGGTTTATACCACAGAAACTAAAGGGCCCAGTGGTACAACTCAACTTAAGGACTTGCCCTCTGGAATCAGCTTTCCCATGTGAGCTGAGCTCACGAGCTCCATGCTCAGCACAGTGAGTGCTTTGCTCATCAGAAAGGAACAAGCCACAGGAACGGGTAGTCATTGTAACATGAGCAAATGGAAAACTACAGGGAAAAGAATGCCTTGTGTCCTTGACCTGTGCTTTCAGTTTATCAGCAATATGTTACCATCGGGAATTTTTACTTGTATTACAGAAACATGTAGGAGTTCCAGTATGCATCAGGACTTCATGCAGTACACAGACTCAAGAGACCTTTTCAGTTTGGGATGTGTTTGCTATGACCCATAGATGCTCAGAGAGTCCTCTGTCTGATTCTCGTGAAAAATCTGCACCAGAGCCAGAAGTCCTGTGTTTCTGGCTGCAGAGCACCACCACAGTGTACAATGAAGAACTTCGGCAGGACCACATTCAGCCCTGACACTGACCACATTTCCCTCCTTAATCCAGAGATTCCAGCTTTAGGACCATCCAAGAGGTTTCCATAACTGTTCATCAAGCATGCAAGAAGTAAAGATTAAGTACTTCAGACTCACTAAACACCATCTGGCTTCCTGGAGAATTTCCCACCAGATAAGAAAATATAGAACTTTTTGGAAATTTGTATTTTTGCTAGAAAATAAGTTCCCCTTTCTTATCTTCCTTGCAAACTCTTTCTTTGGATCACTGAGCAGCCTATGTCCTTATTTCCAACTATTAGCATTCATTTGGGGTTTTCTGCATCATGCAGATTGCCAGATTTTCTTACGTTCCTTTTCCTCTTTCATACACAGTGGCAGTAAAGGGAAATTGTTCCTTCCATAGCTGTCGCACTGCACACAGAGCCAGTCTGCCTCTCAGCAATGCCACTGAGTAGAACAGGCACAAAGGAGTGTTCTGGAGCATCACCTCTCATGGGCAGGACAAACAACTTCCAACAACTCTTCTAAAAGAAACTTGCTGCTCAAGGCCAATATGTTTGTAGTCACCCCTTTCTCTATGTCGCATGGAGAGCTGTTATAAGTATGACAAATTAAAAAAAAAAAAAAAAAAAGGCAGTGTTAATAAAAAAACTTGACAGAAATCATTATGACATTAATACTGCTACTTAAGAGATAAGAAAAGGGAGGGCAACTTTTCTAAATTAATTATTAAAGTTACAAAACTTTTATCATTGTGTTGATTTGGGGGTGCACCTTTTAGATACATTTAAAAGACACAGCTGTTTTTTTATGGCCAATAAATGATTACTGTCTTTGTGTCGTGTTGTGTTCAGTGGGACAGGCAGTTCTGGATGCTCAGCATACCTCTTGTGTGCAACAGATGCTGCAACATTTTGGTATGGAATTCACCAGGTCCCACTTTCTGGATCCACCATCCTCATAGCTCTGCAGCGCCGTGTACCTCCTGTGGGCAGAGTGAGCAGACAATTGTATTTTTCCTCTTGTGCACCTGTTTTGGATGTATTTACTTGTGCTCTATTTTGCATGTGCTAAACCCAGAGTCCTACAGAGCAAGGAAACTGAGTGGTTTGGCAGTGTGATGTGAAGGGCATTTTGCAACAAGGGAGTATAAAAGTACAGGTTTTAATGGTTATGACTAGAATTATAAAAACGTGGAACAAGAACTAAAACAACAAGTTTAATTGTTTTTATTATAACTAGCAATTTACTAAGAAGCAGTTTGCTCTTAATGAAACTACTGATATGAGTAAAATGGGCAGGAATTAGCTCGATAACTGTACAAGGCTGAAATCTCATCACGTTCTTTAGTTAGTTATTTATCCAGAACATTTTGTTTATTACTTTATTGTCCTTCACAAGTAACTCTCCTGATTATATAACTGTAATACCTGAATGTACAAATCTAAATAATTTAGTGGATGCTGCCCTCTGTAATCTGAATTTCACAAAGAGTCATAGGTACTTTTTCTAAAAAGGTTGTCAGAATCACCTTTCTCTTCTGCTGCTCTCTTAAATCACAGTCATTGTGTGCCACCCAGAGTTGGGACAGCAGAGCCAGAACACATGACAGGCTGCAGGGGAGCAAGAGTCACTGCAGTCCTCCTGTATCAAACAGCATCCCCTTCCATGTATGTCCAGAGATGAGTGACTCTAAAGGCAGCTCAACAGTAAATGACTCTTCCTGTGACAAAACAACATCCCCAAGGAATACAGAGATAAAACATGTGGCAGAAAACTGATATTTAATATGTTTCACAAGCTTACCTGTAAGCTTTTTTTTACTTATGACTCGCTTCCATACAGATTGCTTTCTCATCCTGTGAGGGACAAAGGGGAGGGAGGGATAAAGAATGGCAGCTTAAGTCCCAGCTTATCCCTCTGGCAACTTAAAAAGCCTTACCTCAGAACATTCAGTGCTAAGTTGTCCCTCTTCTACAGTTGCTTTTAATGGGTCTGACATTCCTTCTTCCCCTCCGTATGCGATAACGCACTGTATTTCCATGTACTCAACAGTATTTTTAGCACATATTGCAATTCCTTAGATAGGAAGCAAAGCCACAATGTTGTATCTCACTCCAGTGGTATCACTTCAGATTGCTGCCATGTGCTGGTAATTAAGTCATACATCCTTAATTATATCATATAGATACATACTAGGATGGCATTCTTTGCGCTAGAAACTTGCTGTGGCATATCATGTATCAAATTACATCGTGAGCAAAAAATACACGCTGTACTTTCTTTGGGCAATTCTCACAATATAAAACATATATGAGCATTCCCTTCCTGTGCAGCTAGGTGCCAGAAGTGGATTTGGACTCCAAATCCCAGGTCAAAGGGGTCCCTGTCTGAGTCTCCCCTGTGGGTCAGCCTTGGTGCCTTTCGTTGTAAAATACCTACACCAATGGGGTGGATGCCAACCTGGAATTGGTGCCTGAAGTACAGACACAGAAGGACTGCTGGGCCCAGGCATTGCTGCTAGTCCTTGCAGCATCGGGACATCTTTTCATGAATGTTCTACCACCCTTGTTTGGTTTTCCCTCATTGCAGCAGAACCACGCGACAGCAAAAGGCATACCTGCAGACACAAGGGAGGGCAAGTGGTGGAATGAGAGCTGGTAGCTGGAAGGCGGGAAGGGTGGACAGCTTCTTTCAACAGCAGAATTTTTCTACTATCTGGAAGCTTTTGCGGTATTACAGCCTCTGCTGACTATCACCAGAATGGATAACTTACAAAGAAAAGCCCCAGCTTATATTAGTCTCACTTGAAGACAGCTACAAAAGAAACTCTTAGGACATTGAAAGCTCCCACACTAGGAAAAAAAGTTAGGAAAAAAGTGCAATCCTTAATTTTTCATTTATCTTTTCAAAAGGAAAGGGTTTGTAAAGAAGAACCCCTTGTGGGCTTGGTTGGTTTTTTTGCTGTTGTTTTTGTTTGTTTGTTAGTTTGTTTTTAACTGCCAAGTGAATTTAACAGTTTGAAGTTCAGATTTGTACAACACTGAGGATTTAATTTTTAAAACAAATATGATTTGGATCAACCTCCAAACCTGTAGGGTTAAGAAAGCGAATCCCTGAGTTTTCTGTAAATAAGCTTTTGCAGAAATAGTTCACAGAGCACATAGTGATCAGAAAATGTTTGCTATTTCGCAAGGAGAGCAGGAGGAGAGAAGACCTCCTGACAGGGGTCCCATCAAATGATGGCATGAGCTGTGTGGCCTTCCTCACAGCATACTGGAGTATTTGTTTGAAAAGCAAGCTCCTGCTGATATGATTTCAAAAAGTGGCCATAAATTAGTTCTCATCCACAGCTGCCTGAAACCCAAATAAATTAACTCAGGTTCTTCATATTGCTTCATTCTGACAGGAGGGCCTAAAACATTTGCATGTCATGATTACCATAGGTGTGTTTTGCTAAATCTTGGCCACTAAGTGCTAGTGATGCAGTCTCATTGTCTGTTATTTTGACTTTGCTGAACATAATATGAGGTAATTACTGATGAATGCCTCTATAAAGAAGTATAGCCAATGAATGTTGAAATTCTGTCATTCTTCAGAGGAAAAAAAAAGATTGAGCAGTGGGTACACTACATTATGTATAAGCAAGTGTATAATCTTGTCTTTATTCATTTTTGAAGCTAGTTGAATTCCATGGAATGAAGAGATCTAATCTTAAAAAATATTTTTCTGTAACATTTTTGATAAATTCTTTTTGCTTTACAAACAGATGGAGTATTCCTCTCCAAAAGGGGTAGAATAAAGAAGACATTGGTCACAGTTATCTCTGGGAGGAGGCTCTTCCTTACCTAACTGGTAGCAGTAGGCTATGGTGCCGAGGATTTCATCAGTAATATGTCATTATTTGGAATGATGTTATGTCCACTTGAGGAGTTCTCCCTCTCTCTATCACTTCTGGTGAACCCATTAGGGTATTTCTATTTCACCCAAAATGAACGCTACTAATGAATGCTGCTAGGGAATTATGACTTCTTGTTCTTTGCTGATAAGAACTGTAATGTTGGAGAATGGGGGAGGGAGGGAGGTGATACAGTAAGCTTCTGCATTAGTTAAAAGTGACTAAAACATCTGCAACCAGTGCATAAATAAGCCATTCCACACATTTAAAAACTTCATTTACACTCTATTTTGGGAATAAACCAAGCATCTGTGCTGACAGCTTACATCCGAAGTTTCAGCTTGGTGAAAATTTGAGCGGTCCTAGATAAAAACTGTGAAATATCAGGAGTTTATAAACAGTACCTGATCCTAACTGACATTCCAAATAGATGGTAATTAAGCTGCAGTATTTATATAGTACACTACTTCATACACTGGAAAGACAGAAAGCAATCTCCTTCTTTAGAAGTACTGCACCAAGTATATGATTGGGTCACCTGAAAGGTTATTATAAATAGAACAACTTGGCTGAATACAAATGACATTATAACTTGGTGCTGCTGTCTTAGGAAGGAGTCTGTACTCTAGCTGTGATCTCCAGCAAATCAGATTCCTCTATACTCAGCATCAGCAAATTCTGTATTATCAGCTGAAAATATGGGAGACGGTGCTATATACACAGCCCCTCTACAGGCTTTGCAACACAGGGCAGATCTACTCCCATCTACTTATCTGCTTCTTCCACTGGGCAGAGGCTCATAGAAAGCTTTGCAAGACCCCTCCTCTGCTCATTTATTTTCCTAGAGAGGTCAGGGGGAGAGTGCAGGATGGAAGAGTGAGATGAGCTCCATCCATCACCCAGACTTAGGAAAGTGATGTTCTGGTACACTAGCATTGGCTAACAATGCTGTGAGATGAAGCCAGTCAAGGAAAAAAGCTCTCAGATTAATTTTTGGGAGACAGATTACAGTTTCAAGACTAGTAATGGTTTATATAGGGACGTGGCATAGCTGTTAGTTCCAATATCTCTTATTTATACATGAAAAGTGTGATGCCAGGATTCTCTACTGCTTTGCTGTGTGTCTTGGGGACTCCATTGAGTGAGGATTTATCGACCCAGTGGGGGTCTACAAGATTACATAGAGGTGAAAATCTTTGTGAAAAATGCAGGAAGATTTATTTTTGAAGGAGAATAAGTTCAGGAAAAACACAAAGGGGAAGCAGGGAAGTATTTCTTAAAAGAGTACTACTCAGAAAGAAGTCAGATACATCAGTCCTATTATCTAGACCAATGCTTGGTTTTTATAAATTTCTACCACTGGAGTGGAGTGGAAGAAAAACTGTTTCTTTAAGTTATTCAGTTGTGTTAGCATCATTCTTTTTGTTCCATGCTCATCAATGTTTACGTTGTTGTTGTTATTATTATTATTATTATTACTATTATTATTATTATGTTATTGTGCTTTAAGTTCAAAAAGGAGGTTTACTAGAATATAAACTGTTTAGGAAGAAAGAAGTTCTGGTTGCCTGAGGACACATCCTGAAGGGTGCTGTGAAGTACAGCCACAGGTGGGTTCACACATGGCTGCAGCTGAATGTGAGGAATGGAATTTAGGGAAAAACATCCTTGGGATGTACTCACTACAGGAAAAGCTCTTCCAGCATCCAGCAGGAGAAACTCCCCCTCTGCTTTGGGTTCCTGTAGATTTGTAACAACAAATGAAAAGGAGGGTTGGCCTGCCTTATAGAGCAGCTAGAAAAGAAAGGCAGGAAAGTAGTAGGTCCAAGAGCAAGAACAGTGCCTTTCAGTGGGTGGGGGCACTGCCCCTGCCCTCTGATTGCACTCTCTGTTGCAGCTGTCCGACCTTTCTCCCCCGTGCATTTCAAAACTTCTGTATGTTGACTCAGACTTCTCTCGTGTATAATAGTCACTGTCTTTTTAAGAAATAGGAAACAGAATGAGATCCATCACGTTTCGACATGACAAAGGGAATATCAGAGAGCGCATTAAAGGTAGAAATTGCTCAATAGCCTGCAGGCATCCAGCTCTTAATCCTGCCGACACTAACATATGAGATGATGGGCCAAGTGACATAGGCACGATTAGCTCCCAAGACACGCGAATTATCGCACACGTGATCTGATCCCAGACTTCCTATTTTCGAAGCGCAAACTCAGAACAGATCCGTGCAGAGCGGGGTGGCAGGGTGGGAAGCGCCGAACGGGCGCTGGAGGGAGCTGCCGCCACGGGCACTACGCCGGCTCCGCCAGCCGCGAGTGCAGAGGGAGGGAGCGCTGCAGGGCTGCTGGGTACGGCGTCTCTCGCTGTCGCTTCAGCTCAAGAACGTTCTTTCTTTTTAAAGCGAGACGTGTTAGTTTTCTACACCGATAAGTAAGCCAAAATCTGTGAAGCTGAGCTGAACAGAAATCTTAATTCTAATCAGTGTTGAATACTTTTTCCCATTAAACATGGCATACTTCTCTTTGTGTTTGAATAGAAACTAAAATCCTGCATCTAATGTCTGCTTCTATCCCATTAAAAAATAATAATAATAAAAATAAAAATTCCAGGTGAGGCACAACAAAGGTACAGTGTATCTCTGAGCCTCAGCTGTTTTACTTTGCAGCATCTGGGGGAAGATCATGCCACACTGCATCTCTCAGGAGATTAAAGTGAAGTTAGCCAAGACTGAATTTTTAACATTGAACACGGTGGTTAAAGTATATTCAGGACAAAAGCAATTCCCAACTAGTGCCATTTTTCTGGAAAGAAAAACTGGAAACGTTATTAAAATTGTATGGTTAGTAAGTTTGCTCTCTTCACTTGGTGTTTTTTTCTCTCATCATTTCTTCTGATGTTATCATTGGAGATATCCTCACTCTGAACATCACCCAAATATCCACAGTGTTTTTAAAAATAAAGACTGATTATTTTTTTCAACCCAAAGGTCTCATTCCCTGGCAAGGGATAAATTAAAATTCAGCTTACTCTGGTAGACAAAAACAAAAAAAGTTAATCAGTGACCTAAAAAATCAGCTGTTGCCTAGGCACCAGTGACCAGGAGCCTTTTACAGTTTGCTGGTACAAATGCTGTACTGCATCAGGCAGTAATGTCAAGGAACCTGAAATGAAAATGTAATGGGCTGAAAAGACAGAACTGCTTATTAGCTCTTCCTTCTCTGTACTGGGAATGCACAAGCAGGATGTAACCTATCTGATGATGTATCTTCAATCAAAGATTTGCCATTTACCAAAGAGGTAAAACTGAGTATCTGACAGTACAAAACAGTGGCTGGGTAACTTGCATGTAACTGTCTCAGATGAATTCACTGTTGAGTTCTCTACATCGCTTTCCTGTTTATAAACACTTTAAAAATGGGTATCCCTGAACACTGGAGGATTGGCAAAGAGTAGGAAAGACCTATAGATCAGTACATCTAATGTTAGTCACAGATAGAACAATGAAGACATAGCTGGGGAGAGTTTGAGTATATACTGCACGTGTCCTCCTGGAAAAGAGGGAGCTCTTTTACCTTGCAGATCAAAGCGTGTGACCCAGGGATGGAAAGCTAAACTATGACAAGCTCAAGTTTGACATAAATAGCTATTTCTAGCAGGAATATCAAACATAATCGAACTAGCTTATCAGCAATGGCAGAAGGGTTTACAATCATTCAGATCCCATAAGTCACAATTCTACCTTAGTCTAACTTGAAGGAAAATGGATGGCTGCCACCAGGGGATGTCATGCAAGAGTGGGGTCATTCCTCACATGTGCTGAGACCATGCAGTCTCAAAACAGGTATGGGGCAGATGTGACCTTCCATCTTGCCTTATCAGTGATGTGGGTAGATGGTATGGGAGGGCAAAGCAGCTCAGGAGTTCAGAAGTCACGAAGTCCCTGTTTTTGATACGATTCACACAGCAACTGTAGTGAACCTTCCAACTGTGTTGGCAGAGTAACAGGTGGATTTTGATGGAATCCTGCCTCAGTTCTGCTAAAAGGTCACTGAAGAAGATGCTTTTTTTGTAAAACATTTCCATTTCAATGAATCAGGTCTTTCTGTTGAAAATGAAATGTTTTGCTGAAAACCTGTTGTGTTGGAAAACTCCCAACCATTTATGTCTCTCCTACTCCCATAGAGAAGAAATGGATTGTCTCCAGCTTTTGCTTCCCCTTTCAATGCATCAACCCTCCTATGCTTCCTCTTGTGCCCACTCAGGGTCCTTCTCATGAAGCATGCATCTGTTAAAGGGTCCAGATATGTTCGTACTAGGAAGTATAAGATCTTCAAAGTATGAGGAGGAAGAAAAAGTACTGCCAAATAAAAAGACACAGTACAGCTGCATGATGAGAGTGTATCACTAACCAAACATGAGTTCAGCCCATCTTTACGAAAGGACAAAGGCCATTTCAATTCCTTTTTTTGTCTCAGAGATCTTTGATATTCTTGCAAACGCTACTAACTGCATTTGACGGCCATCTTAAATAAATAAATAAATAAATAAATAACCAAACCAAACCAAAACAAAAAAAACCAGCAAAGCAACACCATAGTTGGCAAAAAAAAAAAAAAAAAAAAAAAAAAAAAAAAAAATAAAAATCATCAAAAAAAAAAAATAAAAGAAATAATCCTGCATTAAACCAGAGCTGAATTTGGCTATGGTTGAATTTTGAATTCAGACTGTATAGGAAGACGTGACCAGGCGCACTCAATTATTTGTCATGAAAATACTAGTCAGGAAATTAAACTTTGTGTGTACATGTGTGTGTGTGTCATTCCCAAATGCCATTCGCTGTGAGCATATTACTTGTAAGCATTTACTAATCATTTGTGAACAAATGTTAGCAGTTGGTTTGTTTCCATCTGTCATTCCTGTCTCTGTCTGTGCCTGGCCACGTCATTGCACAGAGATGTGCAGTTGACTTTTCCCCCTTCCTGACAACTCAAACTTTTTAGATAGGATAAATACGTTTAGGATAATTCTAAAAATTTGATAGAGCCATCTCCAACTTGAAGGGACTCACTACTGAGGTGATATTTTTCTCTCATCAAGAAAATATGTTCAGGGTCATGCACTGCTTGTATCCCTCACATAGTCATTCAGGGGAGTTACTGTAGCTTACATATGCTTCTCTGAGCCAGCAGTGGGGCATGCCAGCATGGGGTCCAGCACAGGCTGCAAACTTATCCAGGAACCAGGGCAAATGTGTAGGCCCAGGCAGCATGTTCTTGGCATGAGGAACAGTTTGTGACTGAACCCTATCTTCCACCAAATGCTGCGAAGGAGATGGTACCATGTGATTTAAGATTTTTAAGCTGCTCATGTGAGATTCGAAAAAGCAAACGGTCTCTGGAAGGATAAAGGAGAGTGCTGAGGATGAAAAAGCCACCACTGAGCTAAGCCAAAACAACACTGACCTCAAAGAACTGGAAATAAGAAAGTTGATGCAAACAAATGGCTTGCAAACACTTTCATACTAAAGGTGCTGACTGGGCATGGAACTTTGTCTAGGCTTCAAGCCACTTGTCTAACAACTTTGCAAAGTCTTTTAAACAGGAGTTACATATCTCTGTTTAGTTTTGCAAAGTTTTGGATGTCGTATATCCCAATCTTGTCTGCTAGTAAACAAACTATCCTGACTGCTCCATTCAGTGTCTTCTGCATTGCCCACTACCCTTGTTTATCACTTTGGCTACAACTGATTGCATGTTATAGGCATTGCCTCATTACATGTGGCAGTGCTGCAGCCAGCTAGCATCCATCCATGCTTGCAAATTTAAAGCCAGCATAGACACATCTTTCCCATCCGTGGTTGCTTCCTGGACTGTGAATATATGAATTACATTGAAATACTTTCAATTACGAATGCTAGGCAACGGATGTGTGCTTCCTCTATTGGAAGTAGGAAAATGCACTTGCATTCAGTGTGTGGTCTTTTTACTCTCCTACAAAAACAAGAATAAACACTTTTAGCAGTATATTTTTGCCTATTTTCATAATTGTCATGAGTAAAAAATTTCCCCCAAATTAGTTCAATAGAATATGGCAGCTTAAAATAGCATAGGACATTTTTCAATATTTTGTGGACAGTAGAAATTGATATCTTGCTCTGGTGTTGCATTAGCTTTTTGTGAAATAATCCTGGTAAAGGGCTACTTCAGTATTTTTAAAGCTATTGAAAATCAGACTTTTGTAGCTTTATGGCCAAAAAAAAAAAAAAGAAAAAGAAAAAGAAAAAAGCATTATTAATTCGTTTTCATACTTGCTTTCCTACATTCCCATTCCTCTCTGCTTCTTCCCCCTCTGCAGGCTCAAGGGAGCAGATCCTTCCATGTTTCCAGTTGGCATGGCTCCACAGAACAGCTGTGCCAATTACTTCCAGTTGAGAACTACCACTGGGTGTATAGCTGCTTGTGCTGAAGTTGTTGCAATTACTATCATTATGTTATTTCTTGGCAAGGAAAGGAGAAAGATAAGTGAGTGTCTGGGGTGCTTTGTTTAACTGCAGTGGGCCACTTATTCATGCCAACCACCGAGAGCTGCTATGAAGCAAGCACAGTGAGAAGTGAACTTCTTGGAAATTTCAAATTTAACATGGTAAGGAGACAAAGGGGCTTCTTAATGAAACCTAATATACTTTAGGTCTGCCAGTTCCTTCAGAAAGGGAAAGCATTTTTCAATGTGTTAGATTACTGCCACAGTAGCTATTATGTTCTTGCTTTTATGCAGCTTACAGAGATCTTTACCGCTGCTTCAACCTTCAGGAGGTACTCGTGTAATGCCAGCGCTGAGGAAAACTATTGCGTGGTTTACCTCCACCCGAGAAACCATCTTGATGACTTGCTCTAAACGGTACACAACTATTCACACACCTGTGATCACAGTGCTGCGAAGGGAAGTCTTTAGACAGAATAAAGAGTGGGCTGGAAGTTTCAGATGGCAGCTAGGAGTGTGAAGGACTTAAATGTTTTGTTGCTCGGTGTGCACAGCCACGAGAGCCCTCCTGCATCAAGAAAGCCTTAGGGCCCCCTTCTACCAAACCAACTGCCCCTAGTGCTCAGACAATCATTGCATTACGTCTGGTCAGGATGTTGCACAGCAACATATATCATGAAGATCACTTTTTCCTTTTTTTCCTCTTTTGTTTTGTACAGCAAAACTTCAGCAGTTCCTGGCTTCAGCACAGGGGCACTGAACAGTTCGCCTCAACACTTGGGCTCAGACCAGGCCAAGGGGCAGCTATCACTAGCAGGGCCCTGTCCTGCTTTGGCTTTGCCAATGAAATACGGAGAGAACCCTTTCATACTTAATTTATGTGTTTTACTCATTAAGGAGTGCAATTTGAAACTGTGACAGCATTACCTGGTGGAAACACTGACTGCAAGTATAGCATGCACCACCACTCAAGCACTGAGGAGGAATGGGAGTGCCACACCGGTACCCACTAAGTCCCTTATCCGTAGTTTTGTTTGTTGCTCAAATATTTGCCAGGCAGCACCTCCTGCCCCACAACCCTGCTAGCAGAGCCCCTCGCAGCAAGGCTGCGCAATCCGCCGTAACAGCCCGTATTCCCGTACGGCCGGCGCCGCGCGCCCGGCCCCGCGCCTTTTCCTGCACTACGGCGTTTCCGTAGCCGTGTCCTCCGCTGCCCTCGCGCGGCGCCCCCGGTCGCCAAGCGCGTTTCTACGAGGCGCCTATAAACAACATGGCGGCAGCGGCGACGGCTCCTCCGGCTGCCCGCGGGCTGTAGGTGGCGCGGCGGTGTAATTTTACGGCGCCGGGGCAGCGTGTCCTGCTGCCTCCACGCCTCTCCGTCCCGCGCTGCCCCTCCTTGCCGGGCCGCGGTGAGGGCGGTAGGGCAGCGCTCCGCCCCGCCGTGCGGGGGTGTCCGGGCGTCCGGGAGCAGCTCCTTTGCTGCATTACGGCGGAACGGCGGCGCCGAGGGTGCCGGCGGGGCTCTTCGGCGGCCGTAGGGAGAGGCGAGGGCGCGGGGTCCGGGTGCCGGCAGGCGCTTGGGGGCTGCCGTGAGGGCAGCGGGGCCATGTCGCTGCAGAGCCCGCCCGCGGCCACGGCTGCCGCCGGCCTGCCTCCCGGCGCGGAGCTGGAGCAAGAACAGGGTAGCGCGGCTCCGCCGGCGGCCGAGGAGGACGGCGAAGATGAGGAAGAAGAGGAGGAAGAAGGGGAGAAGGAGCGAGACGAGCTGCCGGCCATCCCGGCGGCGTGCGGCGCGGCGGCCGGGGTAGGTCGGGGCCCGGCGGGGCGGTTCGGGGTCGCTCCGCGGGGCGCTGCGAGCGGCTTCTTCCGTGCTCTGCGCCGCTGGGCGGCTTTCAGTCAAGTTTCTTAAAAATAACGCTTGTGTCTGTCAGCAGTGACATAACGAAGCTAGAAAGGCTCCATCTGCTTATAGTTCTGTAACGTTTTACAGCGGTCTGCTCCCGGGTTAGTCATGGCTGGGGCTCCGCAGCGCTGCTCGGGGAGGTTGGGGGTGGAGGGTGTCCGCTTTTCATGCGCTTACGGCGAGAGAACCTCCTGGAAAATGCCTCGGTATTTTTAACTTTTTGTTACGTTTTCCGTTTTCTACGCTGTGTCCAATGAATGACTTCACACAGGTAGGAAAAAAAGCCGTGAGAGAGCTCTTTGCTGGGATAATTCCATTTCGTAAACCTTATTCGAGATCTTCCGTCTTTGAGCTATGAGTTACTTTCTGCTGGCTGCCCGGCGTTATGAAACATCCGTTTTTCCTGGCATAAGTTGCTCGTTGTCTGTAGCTCCACGTGAAAGCTGCAAATTCAGTCCCACCCCAGAACGTCACCCATCCCACCGTAATACGGTTATGAGACTTAATTGAATGGTTCTGAGGAGTATCTGATTAACTCGAAATTATCTTTATATATAATTTGAGTCTAAGTGATTGAGTGTCTAGTGGTTATGACTGTCATGAAATAATTGTAATGTTAAACCAAGTGATTGTAGGCAAACTGCAAACTCCTTTGAGCAATTTTCAATTTGTGTTTTGCCTACAATGTTCCAGCTTTGCAAATCTGTCAGAATTCGGGAGAATGTGTTTGCTGTTGTGATTCAGATAGGGATTTGGGAGAAGTCTGTGATGAACAAGTACCCAGGAGTGATCTACACCTCTGAAAACATCAATTTCAGACTCTGAAATGACTGGCAAATGCCAGTCCTGTAGAATAAAGATGCCAGCGATGCTCTAAAATGTGTCAGGCTTATCTTAAGGAATGAGAAATATGTGCAGCTAGTCTGCCATGTAGATTTTCTGCTGCCTTAAAGAATCAGGAAAGAAATCTTGTTTGCAGCTAGATGTCCTGTGTGCATCTCTGTGCTGCTGCCTGCAGGCTGAGCTGACTGCTGCAGAGCTCAATCCAGCATGCACTGTCAGATGTACATGGGTTCTGAATTTACAGAGATTATAATGTGTGCTACAGGGGAAGAATTTTGGGGGGGAGATGTAATGGGTCTTTCTATAGCCCTGGATTTCTCTGTGTGTGACAGAATGCAGTCTTTCATCCAAATGTACCAATTAGGGAATATGCTTTTGCAAGACCTTTATTGGCTGCAGAAAAGCAGATATCAGATGGTTGGTGTGCTTAGCCCTTGTCCTGACCAAGCTACGCATATAAATTCAGGATCTGGAGAGTATGTTGTTAAGATCATGTTTTAAACGTTCTGCTTGAACATCAAAAATGAGCACCACTTAATTAGATCATCTCCAGCACTTTTAAAGATAGACATTTTCTCACTTCCATCTTCTTCATTAAGCTGTAGAAAAGTTTGTAATTTGATATGGTGACAGAAGGGGGAAATTACTGTCTTAAAAAATACTTATAAATTCCCTTGTTGTTATTTTTTTTCATTGAAATTTATCTCCTTTGGAAACAAAGGCCTGGTATAATCATAATGATACTCCAGATGACATATATTTTCTCATTTTCTCTGCCAGTTGACAGCCACTGTATGATGACTTACCTAGTCTCTATGTGATGAGTGAGCCTCAGATGTCCTTGCTCAGAACACCTCCCCAAGTTATTTGTGTAACTGACATTTTCTTCGATGTGTTCGAGACCCACCATCGATTGTGCAACTGATATGCCATGACTAAAGCTTCCTAGAAGGCAGCATGAAGGCGTGACACATCTTTTAAACAGTTTCTGGTCTCCACAGTAGTTGTGGAAAAGGTCAGAATTTAAGGAAGTCAACAGAAAACAGTAGTATCCTTTTTCTTAGATGAGCACATGTGTGAAAGATGTCCCATATGGAGCAAGTTGTCACATCTGACTGCAAGTTGTAATCAAGTGTTTGGGTGACTGCTGATATTGTCATTCATTTCCAGCTGAGGACCATGTGGAGTTATTGAAAGAGGATGACCTTTGAGGGTGTCTTTCTTTTGCTTTCTAAGGAATCTTGTGGAGATTAAAGTACTCCATGAATAAACTATTGTGTTCCTGCAGCACATCCAAGTTTTTCTTATGGGTTGAACAGGGCATAAGGCTTGGATGTCAGTTTCTGAAAAGAAACGTGGAAATTTTAAAAGCTTGCCTTCTTGTAAGCAGAAGCAAGTAGAGGTTTCTGTAAGGCAAAAGCGTTCCTACGTTACACCTCTCAAGATATAAGAGGAAGGGAAAACTTCACTACTTGAGCAGGCTGTTGTGCTGGCAGCTGCTTTTGGGTAATCTAAGTGCCCTCCATATGTTCTTGCACAGAGAAGAAAACCTTTTGCTCTTCATTGGCCTTTGCCTGCCATGTGTGTAAAGCGAGTGAGCTAAGTTAGAGCTGAAGAACAAGGAGTTCAAGAAACTCTTCTAGATGCTCTTTGCTATCCGGAGGCACTCTGTGCCTGTTCTTCACAAACAGTTTGACTTGTTTTCACTGTCTGATTTAATTTTAATGATGAAAAACATAAATTTATAAGGTAAGAAGACTGGTACCTCTCTGGTCTCATGAAAGACTTGACGCTTCTGAAAAATTCTACAAAGAATCCAACAGTGTTGTGAGTTATTAATATGCTCTTATAAAGGAGGATTAAAGATCACTTTGATCAACTTACTTCCTCTGAGCATACTTGCTCCTTACGTGGGGGTTCGGTTGTCTGATGGCAGTATGTGCAGTGTCTTAGGCTCTAGAGGCTCATTGACCTCCTACAGAATTTTATAAGTATGGCACAGTGCTGCATGCTTGTCCTACATTACTCTCCCAGGAGATGTCAGTGATAGTCTTTAATGAGCATGTAGCTCCCCAGTATTCCTCCAGGGCTTTCCATAAAACTTTTATCCAAATAGTGTAACGTTGTTGCAACTGCACTTGGAGCGGGACAATGGAGCTGAATAGCGCGAGATCTTTTTTTTCTGATTGCTTCTTGGGACGGTGGCATTAAGCAAATCCTTTTAACATAACTTCTCAACTATACTATTGCAATGGTGGGGCTGGAGTAAAACCTAGAGAGCTGAGGGAAAGTTATGTCAGTCAAAACATCTGTCACAATAGCTTGCTTCATAAGAACTCTGTTATTGTTATTTACTTATTCCTTACTAATAATATTTGGACTAATCCAAAATCCAGAATGTTTTCCCCTTAGAGCATACATTTTGTGACCCAGCAGATTAACCTCAGAACTGAATTTGTTTTGAAAGTCCTTTCTCACGCAGTCACATCTTGCTGTGTTTATCCAGGGTTGAGGCTTTTCCAGCCACATCCCAGATAAGTTTTAGGAGCCATCTTAATGATATTTTGAAGTTTATAGAATAATAATTTAAAAACAGGTAATGTGAAAACACTGATAATTGCATTTTATGTTTGTACATTTGTTGCATATCAGGAATTTGGAGCTAGAAACTGAAAGTTTCTAATTTTTTAAGCCAGAAATCCTGCTGATTGCTCAGATTTGTAATTTGCTGAGTTATAAGCCATGGAAAAATAGCTCGTTTTACAGTTATTTAAAATTCCTGGCAGTGTACCAATGTGCACACACCACAGTGTGGCAGGTTTATGGGCTGCATTATTACCCTCCTGTTGGTGTTTCAGGATGTTGTGGTGGAAGTGAAGTACTTTCCTCAGAGCTCTGGCTGCATGGCTTAAGTCAAAATTCATTTCTTTAAAGAGGAAAGGGAAATGTATGGGTTTTTAAAATATATGTGAATTGTTCTGGAATTTCTGTTCTACTTTGTAGAATTGCAGTTTTGATCTGCATGAAAATATTTTTTGTCACTGAGAGACCAGATACCACATAATGATCAAATGAATCTTTACGTTTACCAATGCATGTTTAGGCTCTTTAAATGAGGCTGAAAATCACGATGTGCAAGAAGATTGTGTTTGTTTTTTTACGTAGATCTACTTTACCAGACATCAGCTGATGACTTGGAGCTGAGATACAAATGAAAAGTTCTGCTATGTTACTTGTTTTGGACACGCCTTCTACCTTCCCCGTGTGTTGCAAATTTTTTGAAGTAAATGACTATATCTAAATGTAAAGAAATCTGTCTAGTCATGTGGTGACTATTGGCGCTTGGTGTCCGACAGGTTGATTGGCACAATCTTTTAAAAGTCTGTTGTGTTACTTCATTTCTGTTCACTCTTAAAACACAGCAGCACCCAGCATTTCTTAGCAAAAGCTTAAGCAGACTGTCTTGTGGCAGGAGGTGCAGATATTAAGCAGATTTTTTTAGCATTGTGTTAAGTAAATGTTTGTTGGATAGCATTTCTTACTGGCAGCTGGTGCTGAGAACTTCGAATCAGGTGTTTTTATCAGATAGTCAGTAGTTAAATTTTATTAGTCTGCATAGAATTTTTGTCTCCGTATCTCGAATCTGGGGAAGTTTGTCTAAACTGTATAAGGTTTCCTTTGAAAAAGGAATGTGTGACACTTGCATCTGTTCAAACTGAGCTGTCTGCAGTGAGAAAGATAGAATTAGTTGGAAATGTTCTATCCCTTTATAGCATACTGTCATCTTAATTACAGGGATTGGAAAGAGGAGCAAAAAATCAGTTTTCTACTTTCAGCAATTTCATCACAACTATCAACCAAAAGAAAGAAGGCACCGGAAACAGAAATTCACCCACACAGCCTGTTATACCGACCATCAAAAATGGTAAGAGAATAACAGCCTTATGTTACTTAGTCATCAGTTTAAGAAGGTGCTGAGCATTCCACCAATATTTCTATTGCACTAGTGCCAAGAAACCCAGAAATCTAGGTTTCGTTAGATTTTAGTGTGTTTTACATTGTTTAGTCAGTAAATCATTATGGTTGTCCATCCTCAGTTGAGACGAGTGGGAAAAGAACGACTAACAGACCTGGGGAATGAAATAATCATCTGAAATGTGAAAGCTACAGATTCAGAACTGCATTTCCAGATACTGCTGTGTAACTGCAGTCACATAGCACATTTTTCTAGAAATTGTCAAACTTCACAGAGATTTTTGTAACTGAATCTGCAGTATGGCAGTAATGAGACATGCACAACACTTTTGTGTTGGAAGAGACCTGCTGTTCTTCAGTGAAGATGAAGGCCAGTGATAACATGATATAAAACTTAGAGGCAAAGAATGGTGTTTTCTGAAGAATTTCATAGGTGAGAAGGAATATTGCTGTGCTGTGATGAGGTAAAGATAATCAATGGAAAGATATTGTGTGGAGCTGTATCTTCAGTCTTCAGAATTAGAATCACAGAGCCTGATGAGGTGACATTATAGTTAGACTTGATATTTTTAATAGCAAATGTATTTCACTGTTGAAGTGTTTTTTGAGGGTAATAGGTTATGGAGTTCCAGTAATTTCAGACTTTTGATAAAAGCCTGTATAAGCATTTGTCACATTTTGTTCTGTGTAGCTGACCTTGCCTGCGAGCAGGTTCCTTAGTATTCTACGATTCCCTATGTCTTTACAGCTCTTAGTGTATTTGAGGCTAGAAAGAAAGAGATAGTGCTAATTAAAAGATCTAAGTAGTATGAATTAGAAACAAAACAGTGGACATTGACTTAACTTGGAGAGTTGGTTTCCTTAATAAAGCAATACTGATGTCATTGCTGGCTGTTCTGCAAATGTAAAAGTCAGTGCAGGACTTTTTTTCAGTTACTTGTCATGCACTAAGAAGGTGCTTCCTACTTTATTTAAAAAAAAAAGGCAGAAAAGAGGGGAGGAAATCACTGAAACAAAAAAGGCAATTACGTGTAAATGAGAGTTTGAATATGATTTTGTTCTGGTAATTTCAGGATCAGGGTAATCTGCCTGTATGAAAATAGATTCCTTTGTCTAACTGTCCAAGGTCCACTCAATATTATTTGAGGACATATGTTTGTATTCCATGGGGGGGAAAAAAGTAACATTGAAACAACCAACCCTCGCAGTTTAGAATGCTTCTATTGGTAATCTGGGATTTGTGAGTGATGCTTGGTTACGGATTTTTGTTTTAGTACATCTGCTCTCTCCCTCTGGATGTGTATGTGTGCACATATTATTGTACTTCAAGCCTGAGTTAGAAAAATATTATTTCTCAGGGGGAAAAAAAAAAAGTGTTTATAAATTGAAGTTGATAAACACAGTATGAAAGCTGGTCTTATGTTTGTTATATAGCTGCCACAGAGATATTTTTTGTTTTTTTTTTTTTTTAAATCTGTATATGAACTAGATTTTTTTAGTTTTTTGATGTTTCAATTGTGAGTAAGTCTTGTTTGCCTTAACTACTTAGGAAATTCATAAATACTTGGAAAATCTGCTGGTAGCTGTGTTGGTCACTGAAAATATCTCTGGTTTGGATTCATTCACCCTAGATTTGTGTAGTAGTCAATTCTCCTTTGTATCAACAAGATTTCCTTCACTGATTTTTGATAGTTTCCTAAGCAGTCATACACTGCTGAGTCTTTTTAGTAACATGACTGGGCAAGCAGCCAGAAATGATTACGAGTTCTTGTCTTGTAATAGGGAATTGTTGCTGTTTGTCAACTCAGTACATGTAAGTTTGAAGTTTGTCTTCAATGGAATTAAATTGATGGATCTTAATGAATATTTTTGGATGTTAGGCAAGTAAATCTATTTACAAATGCACTGGAATTATGGTGAAACGCACTGAAGTTGACAGTATTTATTGAATGTATTATTAAAACACAGTTTTAGTATTTCTAACTTAAGCAGCGTATTTCAAAGCAAATTGCATCGCTGTCAGAGTGGAGTTTACCAGGCTTAGCACCTGCAGCCTCAGTTACTGGAATGAGAAACAGCTTCCGTCAGCAATTGTCTCTTCTGCAGATGTAGGAAATATTTTCCTTGGTGTATTCAGCTGTTTGTAATTCAGTGTTTAGTCCATTCAAAAACTGACGAGACAGAATGAGTGTTAAATTAAAATGACTTGTTTTTCTTGGAATAGAAAAAATAATGCATAGTCTTAGTTTCTTGTAAGTCAGCCCATCTGTAATAGCTTAGCACTTAGTGGGATTGTTGGGCACCTTGGCTTGAATTAATTGAGTATGTGTCCGCTGTTGTTGTATTACTACTCTTCTTTTAATAGTCTTAAATTTCAGCTGTGAGAATGACAGGGTTCAGCAGCTGTAATTAAAGCCATGCTTGGGAGTGAGAACAGCTCTGATCTGATGAATAACATTGATCTGATTTGAATGACATTGACAGTTTCCCTATCATTAGCATGAGGGAAAGGAATCTCATTTGTGCTTTGGGGATGTTACTAGCATATATTTCTCTGCTGTGATAAATGGGGTAGGCAGTAGAGTACTGATACTACTTTGGTGTTTTGTTAGCTCATGTAAGGAAAAAAAAAAAAAAAACACCAAAAAAACCTGATCAATCTAGAAGGAGAAAAACAAGCAAACAAAACCAAACAGAAACTCTTGGAATTATAGAGAAAAGGCTTAGAGGGTTCTTAGACAATTCTTAGAGAATTTTGGTTCAATATATTTGACTTAACTCATACAAATACTTTTAAAATATGCAGTGTAAGTTACACTGGAAAAAAATAAAAACAACATAGATAAGGATATTTGAGAAGACATTGGCATTAAAATGGGGGTTTGTGTTGTACGTGATATCCCAATCTGTTTTTCACGTTTATGGTGGTTTGACCTTGGCTGACTGCCAGGTGCCTACCAAGTGCTGACTCTCCCTGCTCAAGCAAATGAGGAGGAAATAAGGTGAGAAACAAAGCTTGTGGGTCAAGGTCAAGGACAGGGAGCTCATTTAAAATGGGATTGACCTGAGGAGAATTGGGTTTTTTGCTTATTAAAAATGGAGTAGGATCATGAGAGATGAAACCCAAACCACTTTTTTTTCCACCTCTCCTTCTTCCCAGGCTCAGTTTCAAACTCAAGTCTCTACCTCCTCCCACACAGCAGTGCAGAAGGATGGGGGATAGAGACTGTGATCAATTCATTACACTTTGTCTCTACTCCTTCTTTATGGCATTTCTCTGCTCCAGTAGGATAGAGCCATTCATAAGCTGCTGCACTGTGGCTATTTCTCATGGATTCTGCTGCTCTCCAAACACTGCTCCAGCACGGCTCTGTGCCTCAGGCTGAAGCTCTATCCTGGCCCTGCTCAGTGTTGGGACTCTGTGTGCTGCAGCCTCCTTCAGGCTGCATGTGGAGATCTGCTCTGCATGATGCCTCTTTTAGCATCTTCTGGGCAGCAGGGAACTTCTGTGCACGTGGAGTGCAGCCAGCTTTGGTTTGCCTGCCACAGAAGCTCAGCCAGCTTTGCCTTAGCCAACAGTGGGTCCATTTTGGAGCTGTCTGGACGTGGCCTTGTCAGGTGTGAGAGCAGCACAGGGTTCTTTTCACAGAAGCTGTTACTGCCGCTCCCATCCCAATCAAAACATTGCCACGTAAACCCTGTACAGAGTTTTCAGATAAAATTAAGTAAGGAATAGAAGAGGAAGACCTCATTAAAGTGCTGCTATATTAGTTTTGGTATTATTAATTTAGTATTAGACAACCAAATTTATCGAGTAGAAATGTTTAAATGTAGTACTGTTTCAGCAGTAATTCTCTGAAAGGTGCAGAAGACTTGCACAGTCCATTTAATTTACTGCCAACATTATTTTGAGAAGTTGTAGATGATTTACAGTCAGTTCTAGCTAAAATAATATATGACTATAGAAAATTTGTTGTTTTCTGTAAGAAAATGATCTGTTCAGTGTGAAGTTTCACATTTTTATAGGTATTGGAAAACGCTACTGTTGCATTTTGTATGTTACTTTTGAGTCAAATACAATGGCAGTGCTGATGTTTTTTGTCCGTAGCTGTCAGTTGTGGGCTGCGCAGTTTGGCTTTCATGCAGTAAATATTCCAGGAATGCCCTGGATATCTATGATTCCATGACATCGTTTGATTTTCTGTTTTTTGTTTTAACTTGCATACCTGGAGTTCATCATAGATTTATATGGATGTAATGTTCAGAATAGGCATGTTCGTTATCAGTCTGACTTCAGAAGGTACTTGGCTTAATGTTCAGAAGGTCAAGCATCTGTGTCTGCAAATGAAAATTCTGCAGCACTCATGTGAAAATGAAACTACATTTCAACTTGAGTTTTCTTGTATGATGTGCTGTTGTGTAGCACTAGATGTATTACTAGTCTGTCTTCTGAAAGTAAAATATTTTGCTATTTTCCCTTATAATGAGTTGGAACACCACTGACTGGTTGTTCAGGTTTTTGGTTTTTTTTTTTATCAATGTGCTAGCAACTTAACTCTGAAAAATCCAGTGTGATTTTCTTTGTTTTTGTAATGGACAAATAATTTTTTGCCACGTGGTCCAACAGTTCATTCATGCGGTAGTGAAAACTCCCTTCTTTTTGAAGGCCCCAGGCAGGAGTCAGAAGGGGCCGATTTTTCTTCCTCGCTTGGCATTGGGAGCACTTTGTTCAAAAAGATATAGTTACAGGCTCAACATAGAGGGGTTTTTGTGTATGATTTTATTTCACTGCAATTAGTAAAAGTTTCCATCCTGTCTGGGATGAGCAGAAAAAGTACTTGGATGAGATGGTCTTTAGTGAAATATAATCAACCAGTATGAGTTTTCGTTTTTCTTCTCTAGTTCCTCTACATTTGTGTTTTGCTAGCTAACTGTTATGTATATAAATTGTCTTGTATTTATTATTTTTTGCTTTTTTTTTTTTGTAATTAAGTGAGAGACCTACCACCTATTTGCCTTGATGTTAGGCAAAAACAGCGCATCTCTATAGATACACTGCCCCAAGAACTCAAAGCACCGGTCCCTCCTCAACCTGCCCTTCCCATCCGAACCAAGACTGTGAAAGACTTTCAGTAAGTTTCATTGATGTTCCTAAATGTAAACTTTACTTCTTTTGACTTTTGTTCTAATTCATGCACTTGGTTTTTTGTTCATCTTGAGGGAGTAATTCAGTAAGACTGTCCAATAGCAGAAGTAGTTAGGTTAGCTGTAATGGTGTGATGAATAACTGTTGCTGTGAAAAGTGCCAAAAGAATTTCTCTAGCATAAGCTTGCTGTTCTGGTCAAGAATTGGCAAAGTCTGTACTTCAGAGTTGGAAATTCTGTTTCTAACATGGAGTAGGTGTTAGGCTTTAGAACAAATACAAACAGCTTACGATAGGTTGGAAAATACCCTTCAGCGCTAAGTATTTTTTTTTTTTTTTTTAACTGCCAGCGATGATGTGTCCTGAGCATTTTTTCAGTCTTCTGTAGAACAATGCACATATGACATCTAAATTTGTAACACTGTATTTGATTGAGGACTGGAGGGATAACTATGTGGTCTATGCATTCTAACTTTTTTTTTTTTAAAAAAAAAAAAAAAAAAAGCAGGTGACCTTTATTTAAAAGAACATTAATTTTCAGCATTAAGTTTATGGCAGAAACTTTTTGTTCACATATCATTGCTTTTGTGCCCGCTATTTTATGCAGTTGTATATGTAGGCTATTTAAGCACTTCTCTATTGAAAGTACTATATTTTGTCTTCATTAAGGAGAGTTTTAAGAGTCTGTGAAGACAATACTTACGCTATTATCCTGTAACTGTGATTTAGCTAAAAGGAAATTAGAATGAGTTGAAATAGCATCCAGTTGCACTTCTGTTTGTTCAAGTTCAGTATAGACCCTTAGTCAAAACTGTATCTATGTTCGCTTTCTTCCAGCAATATCATGCTGTGCAGAAGAAGGTGCTTGGTTGGCTTAGTTGGACTTGTGGAAGTCCCCAGGGAAACCAGCAGAACTGTTTTTAACTAATACAATCTGACATCCTGATGTCAGGTCTGCACCACTAATTTACCGTGTTTTGCTCAGTTTGTTTTGTATGTAAGGGAATAAAGAGTACATTTTTTTTTCTAGCTAACATAGCAGTGTGCACCAGAATTATGAAATCAATGCTGTCACTTGCAGAAATGGCGTAACTTAATGAATAAAACAGTGGCACAAAGTTTTTGCACTAGGGGCTTCTGCCTGCTTTCGTGAACTTGTCTACATTGATTGGTAGAGTGTTTCTTTCTTGTTTATTTGTTGTTTAGCATTAGCACCTACAAAACAGCGCTGTGATACTGTAATATCCTTGAGTGTTTTACTGGTAGGATAATCTTAGCTAGAAAATAGGGAAAAGTATTCCTAAGGAGAAGCTTGATTCTTCTGTTTTTCTAACGGGGGGGGGGGGGGGGAAAAAGAATCACAGTTGCTCTAGGAGGCATGTGAGCATATACGTTTCATTGCTCTTTTCAATGTTTGAAATTTTGTGCATTCAGTGAAGAATAGGAATGCTGGTTTATTGGTCAGTGTACTTATTTGGTGGAAAATCCTTAGCTGGCATTCAGGTGTTCTGAAGAGCTGTGATTTTTTCCAAATTCAGATTTTTATATCTATTGATTGCCGTCTTGTGATGCAATTATTAAGAGTTTCATTCTTTCAAGAAGAATTGTTTTAATGTCCCATTGATTTCTTCATATTTTTACTTCAGATTTGTACTTTAAAAGGACTTCAAGGGTAAATACAGATTTTGTTGTCAAAAAATGTGTAGAGTCCCCTACAAAGATTAATTTTTTTAAAAAATGGGAGATGATTCAGTACAGTGGTAATGAAATTGACTACTTTAAGAGCAGCATATGTACTTAATTTAAGTAAATCTCAGAAGTTTTATCATGTGTTTCTTCAGCATGATTCTGTTCTGCTAATGATTTGTCTTAATGTACTGAACTGTGACACTGTGAATTAACATTTTGAATAAGAGACATTGCTCAGATACATCAAACGCAAACTGTGCTTTTGTTCTGCAATACCATGATTGTGCAATGACAAGGAAGATGTTGGGGAGGTACTGATATTATACTTATCTGCCTGTAAGTGTGCTGAGTGAGAAAACCATGGAGTTGTAGTGCAGTCTGAAGTCTGAGGGACTGGGAAGATTCAACTCTTATATTACTAATATTTTAATGCATTCTTTCTAGGGATGATATGGAAAAGGCAAAATCATCAGGAGATTGGAAGGCCGTACATGAGTTTTATTCTACAACATTTGATTCTTTCCTGGAGATAAATGCTGCATTTAAGGTGGAAAACTCATAATATTATTCCGTAGTTACAGTGATTTGGATTTGCAAAGCAGTTAAACTTCAGTTAAAGGCTTGCAGCTGGTTACTCAAACCCACTAAGATCATCTTCTCATCATCTTAACCATCTTTAGTAGATGATCTGTTATGGCATTGATTTATTCATTCCAGTTTATGTAAGTATACTTCAAGCAAATGTGAAGCTTTAAAATTCCTGTGTTTAGTTTGTGTTCTGACACCGTGGCTGCATAAAGTGCTTCCTACAGAAACTACAGTTTAAAAAGATTCAACCTTATGCAGCTAATAAAGAGGTCCAGGTAAAATCAAGAAATGAAGTTCTTCTCTGGCCCTTTTAAAAACAAAAACCTAGGTAAAATAACCCATGAACTCTTAGCTGCTTGATGAATATTGAATACTTACAACCTTGTTCTTGTCTCATAGGGATCTGCGGCAAAGATGGGATAATGTTCTGTGCTTTCATTATTTGAGATCCTCCTAGATTTTAAAATAGAACAGCTGCCAATGTGCAATATTAGTATGCTTTAGTTTCATCTTTCACATATTAATGAAAGTGACTTAGATTCTCATGTTTTGATAAGGAAAACAAATAGTTGTGTGTATGTGTTTCATTTTAACTTACTGTTGGATATTTAATTTTTAAAGACATATTCAAAATATTTCAAAACCAAAATGTTTCATGTATTATCTAACTTGCAGAAAGATGCCAATTCTCCATTTAATACAACTGAAGACTCTGGAATCAATGCAAAATTTGTGAATGTTGTCTATGATGCCTTATTAAATACTGTAAGTAGAAGAGAGTAGAAGTAGAGTTCGTGTTTGATAACATTGTAACAATCTCTTCAGCAAAGAGATTTTCAAAGAAGCAATTTATCTAAGAAAAATTTTTGATATAGGTACGATTTCTGAAGAATCTCTCAAAACATCCTTTAAATGATCCCTTGTGAATTGCCATAGAGTCACGAAAACCATTCAAGTAAAAGATGAGGAAACTTTTGTTAGTGGTTATGCAATTCATACTGTGGTTGATCTCAAAGACTGTTTGAAAGATAAGACATGACTGATGGGAAATAAGGAAAATGTGAGGTCTGGGGTTGCAAAAAGTAAATACTGTGCCTAATAAACTCAGAATAGGAATTATATTGAATTGATTTTTAAAGTTTTGAAAGCCTCGGGAGGGAAGGTACAAAGAAGCTCAGCACCATAGTCAAAGACTTTATATCTGGTTTGAATTACAAGAAAAACAAGCTTGCTTTTTTGTACAGTATCTTTTATAGAGTATATACAATTTGATCAAGTGTGTTGTTTTTTTTTTCGCTGTTCCTTTTTCCACAGCCTCAAGATGTTCAGAAGTCAGTCCTAAAGGGAATAATTAATGGTCTGCTACAAGAATGGAAAGGGTAAATGTAATCAGTGTTTGCGTTAGTACTGTTTCAACACTTACAATTGGTATACTTCTTGGTTTTTACTTTATTGTTCTAGACAAAGAAGGAAATTGTTTTGAAATATCATACTTGACTCATGAGAGCTTGTGTCCTTTTGGGAGGCAAATCTGCTGAAATATACCCAAGCTCTGTAAGCTGATGCTGAACCTCTGAGAGGCAGACTTTGCCACATAAACCCCTACAAAATCTTAGCTGCTTTTTGCCGGGGCTGTCTTTCAAGCATCCCTGCTGCAAGATGAATTAAGTAGTTTATCTAGAGTAAAACATGTTCACCCTGCCCTCAGCTAACAGGCTTTAACCTAGATAATGCCTTTACCTGAAGTTCATTTTGCAATATCATTTGTGTGGCCGCAGCACTGGAAGGGCAGTACAGAATGGAGTAAGAGCTAGCCAGGAAGCATGGAGAGGGCAAGATTTTAACAAGAAGTAATAGAAGTGGGAATGCCTAGTTTGATTCAAAAAGGATATAGGAGGAGACAGGTCTTTGTAGTGACTCATCAGTGACCCAGCCCTTAGTTATTCCTTTCTCTGCACTGCCTGCTGTTTTTGTGCTGTTGCTACATGTGTGTTTGCGGGTACATTAAGTCCTTGAGGCAGATAAGCAAGAGGAAACAGAGAGGCTGCAGTGATAGAAATGTGTGGAGAATTCTAGCAAGAAATACCATAGATGGGGCAATCAAACTCTTCTGGAGCATTATCGCTGATAATGAGTATGGAGTACCCTTTTGGAACATCTGCTTTTCAATCTATTTTTCTTTCTTTCTTCTACTGTACTGTGAAAAACAGATGCTAAAACAGGTAGCTGCCTTTAAAGAGTAGTCAGTCTTCAAAAGACTGGGTCTTCAAGTGTCCTTTTCAATTCCTGAGAGCAAAGCTCCTGAATGTGGTATTCAACACATAGTGACAAAAGAAAGTTAAATCCTAGTGTGATTTCATGACTATTAGTCTGTATATATTTTATATCGTCTATATTTTATATATATATATATATATATATTCCATTTATATATATTCCATTTACTATTTCATTCATTCATAGACCACGGACAAAAGATGATCTTAGAGCATACTGTATACTTCTACAGGTAAGAAAAATGCAGTATTTTTATTTAGGTACATGTCTGCACAATTCCTAATCTATAAACCAGTATACTATGCAAACAAGATAGTATAACTGAAAAAATTCACATGTAATTTCCTGTTATTTATATAATATTATAAGAATATATTAACATTTGGAAGAAGCATAGGGTATGCATGACTTAATGACAGATAGCTAATGGGTAAAGGCCGTGTACGTTAGAAGTATGAACGAAGAAGCATTAGACATGTAATTGTTTCCTAGCACTATGTTGAAAGGGCTAATGTCTCTGTGAGTTCATATTTCCAATTTATTGTCAGATTTCCTTTGTTGAGGTGCTGCAATGCTGATCTTCCCAGGAAGTTTCAGTATGTGCAATTTTTGGTATTACTATAACTTTCTCTAGTGTTGCAATTTATCCAGCAGTCTACTACTAGTCTACATCAGTCTGTTGACTGCATTGCTGGTTTGTTTATGTTAATCAGTGAAATTTCCTACTAAAATTGTTCTGCATTCATACCAAATTTCCCCTTCAAGATATGCGTGTGTAGATAACACCACTTCACATGAGAGATCTGTCTGTTGCTAGCTACTTGAAAAAATCAGGTAGTTATATAATTTCTGGAGATGGTAGCCGTGGTCTTTGGGGCGGGTGTATTAGTTGTGAATTATGTGGAATAAATACTTCTGAAAAGTTGGAATTTGAACTCATATGTAAGAGGGAAAATAAGTTTGGATTGTGTGGAAAGAAAGGCGAATCTTTATTATTGAAATTAAAAGCTCATTGTGCAGAGGAGTGTAATTGTGCTTAACAGTAAATGATAATCCAGAAATAATATGTTGAATACTGCCTCTCTTACCCTTGGACTTTCTTTCAAAACACACACTCACAAAAAAAAAAAAAAAAGGACCACATGCTTTTACAGTATAGAAGTTATGTTATGTATTTTTCACTTGAATAGAAGTTGCAAATAATTTTTTTTATAGTTTTACCACTGTCACAGCATAATTGTCCTACATAACTGTATTGGCAAAAACAAGAAACAGTCCTAATGACTTCTTTCCTCTTATACAGTTTATTAACCTAACACATTTTTTTAATCTTTTTCAGAATCCTCAATTTAGTAACACTTCTACTTATGTCATCTATGCTCACTTGCTAAGACAGATAGCAGCCTTAACAGAAGCTGACCATCATTTCCTAGTGCACTGGTCTAAAAAGTAAAAAAAAAAAAAAAAAAATTTAAAAGTTTAAAAAAATTTAAAATTCAATTTTTAGGATTACAATTGTTACTGTAATTCCGTTGATGTTGACTGTTTTATATTATATATAAATTAAAGTTAACTTAATTGACTACAGAGATTGTTTTTGTTGTTTTCGAAGTACATTTGGACATAGTCCACTAAGTGATACTGATTTATAGATGCAAACTAGATATAAAAATGTATGAAAGTTATCATCTTTCTGCAAAAGGCTTTGATTTCAGAATAACTTGTGTAAATTATTTTTATGTAACATGCAAAAAAAAAAATTATGAATGTACATGTTCTAGATACTTGCTTAGATTGTATTATTAATACAAACATCTTTGTGACTTCCTTTCTATAAAGTTTTCTCTTGTATGATTTCCAAAAGATACTACAGCTTTCCTGTATTATGTGAAAACCACAAATTAAATCAAGTCCTTGCTCATAGTGTAATGCAGATGGTTACAAAGTACAGCTAAGGTATCAGATTTAAATGATAGCACCCAGCCATTGGCCATTTGGAGGTAACTGCCCAAAGAGGGACTTTTAAGTTTGTATGTATGTTACCTTCCTTATGACTGTGCAAAAGTTTCAGTCTAGAGTTTAAAAAATAATAATAATAATAATTGTATTTACGTTTACCTTCTGGGGAATCTGCTAATTACAGATTATATTCTCTGCAAGGTTGAAAATGCATATATTTCTCTCATTCTTCCTGAAATATGTCCAGATTTGCTTAAAGTTTTGGTGATTTATTATTTAATTGGATCAGTGTTTATGAACCAGGTGAACCCTCTTGGTTAAGGATGCAAAAGATATGTTGATATTCTTAGAAAAATCTATTAGAAATCTGAAACAATTGAAGAGAACAGCTTTTGTTTACAAAATGATTCTTTGATACATCTGCTTACATCTATGCATATATGTGAAGTTTTTGCTGTATTCTGGAAGTTGTGTAGCATATAACTTTACATGTGTTATTGTCACAAGTGCATGATGTATTTTCCACTGTTGATTCAATAGGACTAAGCTTCTCAAAACCAAAAAGTAAGGGTTTTATTATCCAGAATGCGTTGTGAAGGAATGATTTATTGTTCACTTCTGCTCAGCAAGAGGAGAATAAGTATTGATTCTTTTGTAAAGTTTTTTAAAATTACAGAAATTAAAAAGAAGTTTAAATGATGCACTGAAAAGTATTGCTGCATGCCAGTATTTCAAAATATGCTTCTGCAAACTTTCTATTTGGAATTTTATTTTGATATTTTGATTTTGTTCTTCAGAACATAACATTGAAATCTAATAATATAGGCTTCATTGTGGGCAGTGATCACATGAGAGTAATTGCAGCATGTTTGTTTTAGGATCGCACAGAGAAGATTCAAGCAGGTAGTGGACAGGTTGCTGCAATTTATTTCTTTACGCCTGTTTCCTGCAAAACCTGAAGAGTTTCCACCAATGGTAAAATGTACCTGGTGGATTCCATCAGCAACCAAAGTCCTGGCTTTATTTAGTAGGTTTCTTCCTTAAATTGTGTATTTATGTGTATGTACGTGAATATATGTGTGTATGTATATATGTGTATGTTTTTTGATGTAGTACTCCAGGTCAGGTCTCACCAGAGAGGCTTGATCACCTCCCTCACCCTGGTGGCCACACTTTTTTTTTTATGCAGCCTGAGATACACTTAGCTTTCTGGGCTGTGAGGGCACGTTGCTGATTGATGTCCAGCTTTCCATCCACCAGTACCCCTAGGTCTTTGCTGTGCTTTCCTTACGTTCCTCTGCTTGTACTCTTAATGGAGGTTGCCACAACTGAGGTGGAAGACCTTGCGCTTGAATTTGTTGAACCTTGTAAAGTTCACCTGTGCCCGCTGCTCAGCCTGTCTAGGTCTTTCTGGACGGCATCCTGTCTCTTGAATGTGTCAGCTGCACCACTTGGCTTGGTCATCTGCAGACTTGCTAAGGGTGCATCCATTCCCACTGCTTGTGTTGTTGAGGAAGATGTTAAAGAGCACTAGTCTCAGTACTGACCCCTGAGGGGAACTGATTTCCTTCTGGACATTGAGCCATTGACCACTGCTCTCTGGCTATGATCTGTGTTTTATACCTCTCTTTTTCAAGAGGGAAGGTTGGATGTTGGTGGTGGCACAGTATGGACTACAATACAAAAGAGTGCCAGAATTTAAAGGGCAAAGGCATCTATTAGCAAGCCCTCATACTCACTTTTTTGTAAACGGTAATTGCTCTGGGATCATTTTCCTGTAATAACAACAGGAGATCATTCAAAGAAAAATCCACAGAGGTAAGCAGTGGAAAAAGTTTCCCATAGATTTGTAAAAGAAGTGGTTTTGAATGTGCAATTGCTAGAATTTCTTCTGTAACGAGCTTAGCTTCCTGGATGTTTTTAACATCAAGGTGAGTTAAACAATGTTTATACCTCCTAAGTTCAAAATTACAGTCTGGAAAAAATAATTTTATGTCCAGTTCATTATTGAACACAGCAAATGTGGCCCCTGCAAATGCAAACTTTCTCTTTGTCCAACCCTCAGTAGTTCAGTGCTCAGAGCTTTTACTATGAAAATGGAAGGCCTGAGGTCAGTACCCTTTTCTTGAGGGGTCGAAAACCCTTATTTACTTCATGCTTTCTAGGAGAAAGGGAAAGCATAAGAAAATTGATTGGGACAAGAGTGTTTTCATATCCCTAGATTCTTAAAAACAAATTAAAAAAAACACCCAACTTTTCTGTACAAGAATCCTGTACAGTCCTACCTATCCACAGGGGCAGCTTGAACACGCAAGCTCAACAGTATCCAAAACCAAGACTTTTGTGTTCTGTAGTCATATGTAAAAGAGTTGCTTATTGCTTTCTGTCCACATAAAACTGTGATAAAGATATTTAGTAATTCAAAATGCACTGCTTCCTGCCTGAATGATCAAAATTAAATTACTTAGAGAAAACTTATTAGTTACATGTTATGTGAATTTTACATAGTGAAGCTATTTAAGTGTGAATTAGTCTTTCTTCATTTATTGAGTACTAAATTTTTGTACTTGTGATATAGTAGGCAAATGAGGAAAAACATCATTTGTTGTGCTTCTCCATTTCCATCCTTTTTGCAAATAGACATCAAATTCAAACAGATATTAAATGGAAAGCATGCAGATATTGTATCCATTGGTATGTTTGATATTAAGTGAAAGTGTTTAAGAAATCTGTCATTTTTCGTTGATTTCAGCAGAATACATCATTCTTTATCTTAACTTCGTGCATGTCATTAGGTGGGGTGGATTCAAATGCCATAGAAAAGATGATCTTGAGGTTAGAAATAATATACAGTGTATTACATTTCTCTTATCATAATCAGACTGATCTCAGCAATTACTGCTTTTATAGCTATCAATATGTAGTCATGAAGTGTAATAGCATATTTGTAGTGCTGTATTTAAGACTGAAACCAAGTTACTGGTAGCCCATTTGTCTTAGTTTCTTTTCTTTCAGTGTTGCTCCCAATGCTTAGAAAGCATGTGTGTACTCAACCCAAGGAGCACTTTGAAAGACTCTTGTATTTTCTTTGTAGATGCTGCAAATAGTCTGATCAGCCCTCCTATTATTTCATATACGGATTTCTATAATTCTACTCTTGATCATATTGATCTTATGGAAGAATATCATAACTGGCAATGTTATGGAAATTCTCACAGGTAAGGAAAACTTGGTTGTTTCTTTCCATGTATGTAGTATGTCAAAGCACCACATGTACACATGTACTTGTATACATGGTATACATGCCATATACGTGTACACATAGCCATATTAAATAATGCGATTTATTGGAAAGATGTAACTTCTACTTGCAGAAACTGAATGAATGTGAGGTTGACTGTAATAAATTTAATTCTACCTTTGCAAACTGGAGAAAAGATGTAAAATGTTCATAATAACATGAGTTTATTGTTTATTAGCGTAGATTCTGCGGTGCCTGTTTGTTAATTGCAGGATATCACAAACATATTTTAACTTCTGACACATTCATAGAAAGTGTTATATGCATACTTAACACTTAAGAATGGTAGATAAATATCCTGTGTGTATGTGTGCCTGACCATTTGTTCCAGTGATATCAGTTATGCTTATTTCTGTTACATGAAACTTCAGTCTTTACTGGTTCAGGGCAGCCAGAAGTATGATCTAGAAATGAGGAAATAGGCAGTAAATCTTTCTGCTAAGTTTTAAGATTTACTTGGAAAGGAAGGAAGAAACGGCTATGACAGCGGTAAATGCACAGCAGGCTTTGTGTAGTCTCAGTCAAAGTGCTGGAATCTGTATACTGCTGTGTACTGCTGAGCTTCAGATTTATTTATTTATTTATTTATTACACGAGCACCATCTGGCTGCTTTGGCATCCACATCCAAACTTACAAGAGAGCTGTGAGATTTCCACCTGCTTCTTTTCAGTTAGCTGGGATGCTGGAAAATCAGTATATATCAAAACAAATTTTTTACGATGCATAGTTTTGGAAGTAGTACAGACAAGCTGTATTATATTTAAAGCAAGTTCTTGTACTGTGTTACAACTTCCAATTTTACATCTAAATCTATGTTGTTCTGTTTAAAAAAATAAATCACAATCAAGACTGAATGCTTAGAATTAAGAAGGATGAGTATGAAGAAGTTCTGGTTTACCTTGCATATGAAATATTTTGGAATACGTAGTTCTTCCAACTATCTTGACACTTATTGATAAAACATTCTGTATTTGGATTTTCAGCAGACTGAGAATCTTTTTTTCATTTTGCTTTGTTTCCTAAAGACATTAGAATGCAGAGCTCCTCACAGGCAGTGTTCCGTGCCCACACATTCTGAAGTCAAGGTGCACACAGTCTCAAGCTCCGAATATCTCAATGTGAACTTGTTAGGCAATGTGTGAGCTAATCAGCAAAAGACTTAATAGAATAACAAGTGACCAAAAAGTCTTTTATCCTGATGATTTCAGAAAGCTTTAAAAATTCTTTGACTGCGGTGGAATATAGCTGTCATGTGATCTTCAAGTCCTGAGCTATAAAGCCCTAAGTTAAATCAGAAGGACTTGAAGAAAGTCTGTGCATTTGGAAACCAGAGAGACAAATAAGCCAAGCCAGAAATACATCTCCTGTATTCCTATGACTGCTAACGCTGAGATAACGGTCCAGCTTGTATTTAATAAAATATTGTCACTTTTCTCAATTCATTGTAGCAATTAGAAATCAGTATTTAAAGCAGAAGTTACTTCTTGACATTTGTAATGGAAGAAATTCAAATTCGTTAGATCTACTGATAAACAATTTTAGAATTTTATTCAGAATGTTTATCAAAAGTAGAATTCCTAGTAGCATTTCTAACTAAACAATGTGAGTTCTAATTTATTATCTATGCATGCAATTAAAAAAAAAAAAAAAAGCCAACTATTTCTAAATTATTCTAAATTAGAAGTGATTGTTTCCCTCTGCTCAGCTTCCAGTATAGGAAGGACATGGAGTTCTTAGAATGGGTCCATAGGAGGGCCACTAAGATGATCAGAGGGCTGGAGCACTCTCCTATGAGGAAAGGATGAGAGAACTGGGCTTGTTTAGCTTGGAGAAGAGAAGGCTCTGGGGAGACCTCATTGTGGTTTCCCAGTACTTGAAGGGAGCACATAAACAGGAAGGAGAATGATTGTTTATGAGGATGGATAGTGATAGGGCAAGGGGGAATGGTCTTAAATTGAGACAGGAGAGGTTTAGGTTAGAAAGTTTTTCACATAGAGGGTGGTGACACTTTGGAACAGGTTACCTAAGGAGGTTGTGGATGCCTCATCCCTGGAGGCATTCAAGGCCAGGTTGGATGAGGCTTTGGACAGCCCGGTCTAGTGGTTGGCAGGGGGTTGAAACTCAATGGTCATTGTGGTCCTTTTCAACCCAGGCCATTCTATGAATCCACAATACTGAATGATAATGTAAAAATTCATTCATATTTTCTTAAAAAACAAATACTATGCTAGATGCTAAAAAGGGAATGTTTTATCTTTTTTTCTCATCATTCAGGTTTTCTTTCTGTCAACACCCATTTATTATCTCTATAGCAGCAAAAAAAGTTATTATTCAAAGAGATTCAGAGCAACAAATGATAAGTATTGCACGGGTAAGTAATTTAGTGATAAATGGGTTTGTCTAATTAATTGACATCTTATAAATTTTTCTTAGCTAAATATTCTATACAGCCTTTCATCACAATTTTTAATCTGGAAAAAAAAATGTGAGCCATTTTACAACTAATAGTCTACAAAGGTCCCTGCTAGATCATCTCAGCAATTTTCATTTTAATAGGCTCAGTTTTAAGATGCTTTTAAATACCAGTGTTGGGGGAAAGGGTTGCAGTTAAAAGTGTTGTTGGTTTTCTTTTGGTTCATTTTTCTTTTGGAGGAACCAACATACTGCTCTGAGTTTGATAAGAAACCATGATACTAAGTGAATGATCTAGTTATGAAGAAAAATACCCTGAGAATTTTGGTCTGTTTCCTATTTTATTCTGTGAATCTGTGTTGTTATGGAAAACCAAGACACAGCTGTATGTTTACAAGGTGCAGAGGTACTCCAACCTCATATATTGAAAGAGGCTTTGTCTGCTTGTCTAGGTGCTAACTTTCATCAGGTGCTAGCAGTTTCTGGTTTACTTGGTATGCAGCAGCACCATATCTCCCTTCTTGGCTTGCTAGATGTGTCTTGTGAATAGCTAAGTAACATGCAAGCCATTCTCCAGATTCCTATGGGTGTTTTTAACTATTTAGGGAGTTTAAAAGTTTGCCATACAATTACCCCCTACTTATGTATCCTGATAGTTTTACGTTATGTGAATGTTGTTTGCACTAGAAAAGAGATTGCATCGCTTTCTATCTCCCAGAATGTATTGAAGCAGCTGTCATATTAAGGTAATTTCTATAATGCAAGATGATAAGGACTTCTTATGTTTAACAAGAATGGCACTTTGTTTTTTAAATGAAGTTGTTACATGCATGTTTCTTTTTCATTCAAATAGCAAAGCCTTGTGGATAAAGTCTCTCGCAGGCAGAAACCCGACATGAATATGTTGTTCCTAAATGTGAAAGTGAGGAGGACACACCTCGTTAGTGATTCACTTGATGAGGTATCAAAAATGAAATTAAATGGGGTGTTGCTGCAAAATTGTTATTGCACTTAGAATTCAGTTTGGTAAGTCATGTTTAAATCTTCCTGTGCTAAGACAGGAAATACAGCTATGTAATTCAAAACAAAAGAAACTGAATTACCACATCACAGTAGGAGTGCTGCTAAAATAGATTTAGAAAATCAGAACGTTATTTTCTTTCCTTAACCTGTTCTGTATCTAAGCTTATAATGAAAATATGTTTGAATACTACATGGCATGTGCAAGGTGTGTGTGTGTTTGCAATTTTTGTCTTATGACTGCAGTGCATGAATATCAAACTGTGAAGGATCCAGATCCTTGATAGGAGCATAAATAGCAGACTGGTCATCTAGAGTTTGTGATGCAAATTACTAGTTTATACAAAGCAGGAGTGATATAGAAAGAGAGGCATGTTCTCTATGGATAGAAATACTGGTAGTATGTTAAACCTCCTCTATATTTTTCCCCCTGCATATTTTATTATAGCTAACAAGGAAGAGGGCAGATTTGAAAAAGAAGTTGAAAGTCACGTTTGTAGGAGAAGCTGGTCTTGATATGGGTGGCCTGACAAAAGAATGGTTTCTTCTTCTCATTCGCCAGATTTTTCACCCAGACTATGGTGAGTTAAGTACGTCTTGAAAATTTATTGTTTTTAAATTATCAAAGCAGTGATGGATAGGAATTATTCATTATTCCAGTACTAAGCTGATGATTTACTAAATGACGTAAAAAAAAAAAAAAATGAAAGCAGGCAAGTTAAAAATTTTATGTCATTAGTATGGGAAGAGCTTTTGAAATAGGAAATAGCAGAAGAGTGTGAGAAGTACTGAAAAGCTTGCAAGATCTTGGTTTTTGACAAGGAGGTTCAAGTATGGCTGAAAACATGAAATTTCTGTTTGCTCATAGAAATTAGAGGGTGAACAAAGCTCTAATCAATTCGGAGTTGCAGAATTGAGATTCAACTTTTTAAGACTTCAATCATGCTAAATATTATTTCAGTTATCAGAGACTCATTGGTTTTGGTTTGTTAGTATCCCTAGGCTAGTGAGCGTACTGGGTACTGAGGAGAGTGGATTCAAGAGTAGCAGTTAATATTCTCTTGAGGTTTTTTTTTCTCTTGGTGTATCTGTTGTGTTAGTGTTTCCAGCTGTATCCAGAAACAGTCTTGATTTGTGTCTGGTCAATGGGAGAAGACCATCCATTGTTTTACAGAGTAAGACAAGTATTTGCAGACCCAAGGAGGGGGAGGGGGGAAGGGAGGAGAGTTTTTGAGTAAATAGGAGGCCAAAAGATATGAATGAACGTTCTTAAAGCAGCAGTTTAAGGTACTTGCATATTGCTGTAGGTGGAACTGGGTGTTTTTTTTCCCACGCTAATTTTTTACAAATGAGTCAGCTTTCCTCAGCTCTGTGTGGATACATTACTAATGTTATAATGTGTTAAAGTGTTCCCAAGCTGACTTATATTTAGAAACATTGATTTCCAGGGACTTCAGCATGACACCTCTGATAGTCCTTTGTAGAATCTGAGAGCTTGTGTGTCTTTGTCTGGAAGTGTTTGTGTCCCTCAAATGCATGGTGCTTGATTGTTTATTGGCCTCCTTCTAGAGGTTCAGAAGTATCTGCTTAAGTCTGCTGGAATCATTATTTGTTTAAAGTTCTTACTCTAGTGAAAAGGGCTCTGTGGAGAAATAATAATTCTGTATGTTTGACAGTTCTTTGAATATCTTGTCAGTAGAACTTGGTAAGTGATGAATTTAAAAACATTCAAGAGTTTTCATCAGCTTTGGCAGGCTTCCTCTTTTTAAAATGTAAATTCTTTCATTGATATGGCTATCAGCCAAGTGTGGGAAGAGTTCAGAAATGTTCTCATCCCCTGGCAGGGGACTTTATAGTCTATTGTTGTTATTTTTTAAGTTATAAATGATGCTTGTCAGAAGCTGTTAGTGCACTCTTAACCTAGAGCGCGCTGTCTTTTTTGTCTGAGAGCTGCTTCTTGCCTGGGTATCTTAAAGCTTTTATGTGGGTTCATTGTGTAGGTTTTTGCTTTCTTTAAAACAGAACAACCTGTACTTAAAGCAAATATCAGTCAAGCTAGTTCACAGTTTTGATTTTGATGGGATCTAACTTGTAATTTAGACCTGTGGGTGGTGCTTTTAGGGTATTTGTGGTGTGGCTTTTTAAAATTAGTCTAGTATGCTTTTTGGATAGATAAGTACAAAGCATACTCTTTGCTCATATATTCATTCACAAGATAAAATTTTACAGCTTTCAATTCTAAGATGGCAAAGTTTGTGGTGTCTGTATCATGGGATTCATGCCAACACTTTATGATTGTCATCTGCTGTCGCAACAGGAAGGGGGGAGGAGATTGACTCGCATTGCAGCGGGATAAATGTTAGTTGGTCAGTTACATTTCTGACTGCACAGACTATGAGGTGTGTGAAGAAGGCTTTTTGAAGTGCAGCTCTCCTCTTCTGCAGGCATGTTCACATACCACAAGGACTCTCACTGCCATTGGTTCAGCAGCTTTAAGTGCGATAACTATTCTGAATTCCGACTAGTTGGAGCTGTATCCTTTTGTCCTCATGACAGTGCTAAAGAAGCAGTGATTTAATTACGGGAATATAGTAAGACATGAAGGACTGATCAGAACTCATTCTGACACATGTACAATTATGTTCCATTTTAAATGCATGAAAAATGACATTTAAGCAAGTAGACTAAAGAAAAGATAAGAAGAAAATGGTTGTTACGGGTGCATGGTACATTTTACAGTTAGAAAATAGTGGAATTAAGACCACATATGCAACCTTATTGTGTATAAGTTGTAATTTTTTTATGTACTTCACTTCTGGCTTTCATTCAGTAACTATAATTGTCCCTGGGTTCGTTAATTTTTAAGTTCTTTAAGTTCCTGTTGGGACATATGTGACCTTCTGTTTGTTTTGTTTTGTTTTAAACTGGGTGTTTTCCACGTGAGCATAAAATTGTTTCCAGATCTTCTGTTGTGCTAATTTATGGAGTCCTCAGACAAATGATTAATGCTGATATAGTCCTATAACTCCACTAAGATAGCGTGGTGTCTTATGCCTCCATTTTACTAGTAGGAAGCTGAGTCATGAACCAGATTCTTCTATTTTTTTATAATAATTTCAAGTTTTTATTATGATCTGTTAATTCAGGTAATTGTCATTTTTTGTGTTTATGCCTTGTTTTAAATATCGTAAGGACATGGATGACATTTTCTCATTTATTATGACTAGTCTTTGATGGCTGTATGCAATGACTTGCTGAGGATAGTTTTTGCTATGAAATAAAAATTAATGAAGTGCAGTGTGTAAAAAAAAAAAAAATAAATAAAAAAATTAAGCTATTCAGTACTAATTAATATGAGTACAAAAGACTGTAATAGCAAACCTGATATTAACAAACACAAGCCTAAGAGGAAGGATCTGCTTCTAGTATATGCAGGTCTTTCTAAATGAGAGTGATAGCCTAACTCTCTTCCTGTCCCCACTTCCCAAATTCTGGAATTACCAGGTATGTGTACATCCACAACCTCTCTGGGCAGCCTGTTCCAGCACCTCACCACTCTCTCTGTGAAGAACTTCCCCCTGACATCCAACCTAAATCTTCCCTCCCTCGACTAAAAACCATTTCCCCTCGTCCTACAGTTATCAACCCTTTCAAAGACTTGATTCCCCTCCTGTTTGTAGGCTCCCTTTGGGTATTGAATGGCTGCAATGAGGTCACCCCGCAGCCTTCTTTTCTCCAGGCTGAACAAGCCCAGCTCCCTCAGCCTGTCTTCATACTAGTGTCTTACCAGGTATGCTTCAGTGTGCTAGCTGATGAGCTGTTGTGCCAATGCAGGTTTGCCATTATGCTTTTAAATGTATTTCAAATAAAAATTTCTATATTGACATCTCTCTGGATGTTTTTTGATTGAAGACGTACATATCTATAGTACTCTTTTAAAAAGCAGAACAAAAAGCTTTTTCCTAACAGTATGCTGGAACAATTTCTTCAGGAAATGCTTATAGAGAGTGTGATAAAGATTTTCAAGTGTTTTGGCAATATGCCTCGTTTGACCATTTTAACTGTTATTTAAACACAATTTTGTAATAGTGTTTAAAATAACAGCAGTCCAAAAAAAAATTTAGATAATTTCCATTCCTTCAGTTTCTTTGCCATGTTTTAGAGTATGCTCAGTAAAAATTGTAAATATCTAAGTTTTCTAAAATGTTAACCATAATAAATATGTGTGGATTTTGCCCTTAATATTTGACATGTATAGCTTATGGGCCTTGCTGTCTATAATAGCATCACCTTGGATATTCGTTTCCCGCCTTGTTGTTACAAGAAATTGTTGAGTCCTCCTATTGTTCCCTGTGATCATAACACACTTGTGGGCATCTGTGACATCACATTAGATGACCTATTTCAGATCATGCCTGTAAGTATTAAGCCTTAGAGGATAAATTACCTGTTTAGAACCTGTTCTATTTTTAATAAATGCTTGAATTATAAACTGTTTCAGAATGACTCTTATTTTTCTCACCAACTGATATAATCACAGAATCACAGAATGGCCAGGGTTGGAAGGGACCTCAAGGATCATGAATCTCCAACCCCCCTGCTACATGCAGGGCCACCAGCCTCCACTTTTAATACTAGATCAGGCTGCCCAGAGCCCCATCCAGTCTGGCCTTGAACACCTCCAGAGACAGGGCATTCACAGCCTCTCTGGGCAGCCTATTCCAGCACCGCACCACACTCTCTGTAAAGAATTTCCCCCTGACATCCAACCTAAATCTTTCCTCCCTCAACTTAAGACCATTTCTCCTTGTCTTGCAGTTATCAACCATTTCAAAGACTTGATTCCTTTCCTGTTTGTAGGCTCCCTTTTGGTATTGAATGGCTGCAGTGAGGTCACCCCGCAGCCTTCTTTTCTCCAGGCTGAACAAGCCCAGCTCTCTCAGCCTGTCTTCATAGGGGAGGTGCTCCAGTCCCCTGATCATCTTCATGGTCCTCCTCTGGACCCTCTCCAACAGCTCCCTGTCTTTTTTGTACTGGGAGCTCCACACTTGGATGCAGTACTCCAGATGGGGCCTCAAGAGTGGAGTAGAGGGGGACAATCACCTTCCTGTCCCTGCTGGCCACCCCTCTTTTGATGTAGCCCAGGATACCATTTGCCTTCTGAGCCACAAGGGCACACTGCTGGCTCATGTTAAGTTTTTCATCTGTCAAGATCCCCAGGTCCTTCTCCACAGAGCTGCTCTCAAGGACTGCTCCTTCCAGTCTGTATGAATGCCTGGGATTCCTCTGGCCCAAGTGCAAAACTCTGCACTTTGCCGTGTTGAACCATATCAGGTTCACCCGGGCCCACCTTTCTAGCCTCTCGAGGTCCCTCTGAGTGGCATCCCTTCCTTCAACCATGTCAACCACACCACTCAGCTTGGTGTCATCAGCAAACTTGCTGAGGGTGCAGCAAGTCTCTCTTTTTCTGTTGAAAATGTAACTTCTCCATGTTTTCTTGCAGAGCAGAACTTATGTAAGTTTGCTTAAGTTAGAATAACAAAATTTGATGTGTCATTTTTGACACCTTTTCCATGATAAAAGGCAAATGTTAAGTTCATATGAAATTCAGTAACAAAAAAACCCAAACTTTTCTAAGTACTCTGATTAAGCATTTTTGTTTTTGTTGTTTTTCTACATTCTTATTTTGAATATACAGCTTTTTCCAAGGTAGTTTATAAAGAGTAATTTTGGCATGTGCTTGCATGTATGTCAATTTTGCTCTGTGGGTTTGCTAAAGAGCTTGTACTTGTATTGCAGGAATTAGCCCATGGACTGAGTGAACTTCTGTCCTATGAAGGCAATGTTGAAGAGGATTTTTACTCCACCTTTCAGGTCATTAAGTACTCAACTATAAGTGATTCTCAAACAGTTCATTAATTTTACCAATGTTTCTGCAGTGGAGTGGTCTATTACTATATGGTTGTTTTTTTGTAATACACCTACATGGGCATTAAAGTTTGCTTCAAGAACCAGTCTAGTGCTTGGGGCACGTAGTGGCTGGCTTCATTATGGAGCTTGAAGCTGTTGTTCCCTGCCAGTGTAAGTGGACCTGAGCACTGACTGCCGGGCACCTGTGCCCAACTACTGGTACCATTACAGCTCTTTGCTTGCTCTGACATTGACTTTGCAGTCAGTGATCTGCTTTTGGAATTTGTATGCAAAACAATCCCTTTTCTGACTAACTCTGGTGGTAGACAGAGTTTACTCCTGTTAATTTATATGCTTTTTCCAGGAAATCTCACAGCTTATACTTGCTTGTTCAAGTTATAATAGTTTTGCTAGACTTGTGTATCTAAGAAATGAGTGTATTTCTATTCAATTAAGAAAGGCTTTTTCAGTTATTCTTTGTTTTAGCATGCATGTTATTTAGCAAAATTTCATGCTGGTTTAGGAACTTGTATTGGACTCGTATTGACTTTTTTTTGCCTCAGCTTTCTATTTCATTATTATGAAAGTATGTGAGAACTCTTGTAAAGTGGCTGTTTTTGAGTTCCTAGAGAGCTACAGTGGAAGAAACACCTTCTTAATTATATTTGATATTCCTAAATTGTTCTTAGAAATGTATTCTTTTAAACTTTGGTTTTGAATCCACAGCTTGCAGTTTGGTAGGTCACTGTTTAGCAGCGACATTTTTTCTGCTTTGTAAATGGGATTTCTTAAGCACTTTGTTGAAAACTGTATTATTTAACTGAAAAAAAAATTGACAGGATTGAAATGTTCTTAAGAGAGAGAAGAAAGACACAGAGTTATGAATACAAGCTTTGTAATTTACGAGTATTTGAACGCTTAAAGTACTGAAGTTCAGTTTTCTCTTTCTCCAGGTTTTTCAGGAAGAATTTGGTGTTATAAAATCTTACAACCTAAAGCCAAATGGAGATAAAATTCCTGTCACAAATCAAAATAGGAAAGGTACTTCAATACATGTTAGCTGCACGCATTTGACAGTATTAAGTTTATCAATTTTTCACTTATTATAAACATTCGTTTTGCTTAACAAAGTATGAAAAAAATTCCTGTAGTCTTTTGTGGTATGCCTAACAATTTAGTAGTATATAAAACAAAAGACATTCATTTTTAAAATTCAGTACAATTTTGAAGAGCACTGCAAATGGCTATTTAAGTTATTACAATCTAACAAAGTACATTATTTTTTCTCTTTTTTAGAGTATGTGCAACTTTATGTTGATTTTCTTCTGAACAAATCAATCTACAAACAATTTGCAGCTTTCTATTATGGATTTCATAGCGTCTGTGCTTCATATGCATTACTGGTAAGAATGAAAGAAGATATCATTTCTGCTTCAAATATGTGATCATGACCTAAATTGTGTAACGTAGTAGCTCAGCTGGATGGCTTTAGGATTCGTAAAGAATCTTAGTCAATGGGTATAGTTGAAAAGGAGAATCAAGTTGGCAATCAGCTGATAACTGCTTTTCATAGAATACTACAGATAAATAAAGCTCCATGTTATGTTGATCAGATTCACAGACACTTCAAAGGCTGCCGTGTGTGTCTACAGAACTTGTCTGCACTTACTACAGTTGTGAGCAATAGAGCAAGCATGTCTGTTTGTCCTGACTTCTCTGAAAATCACGTTATTATTTGCAGAAAGAACTTTCAATGAGATTGAGATTAAATATTCTTGTTTATTCAGTCGTATGTGGCTTTTGGAATTTTTTTTGGTTTTGTATTTTACATTGTTCCTTCTGAAGTAAGGAGAAAGAAGAGGACTTACAATTTTCATGAGAATTTCCACATTCCTAGGAAGCTAAACAAGTATGGCAGACTTTCAGTAAAGTGAAATGTAACTTACTGCAGGGAAGTTTCAGGAAAGAATGATAATAATCCATTGAAGCGCAATGAATTATTTTCAGGCATTTAAAAGATGATAAAGTAAATGAATGAGAAGTAGGTTCTGCTGTGGTAAGATTAGTGATTGCAGACCACCATTTATGATTACGTGCTTTGCACAGCAGTAAGTACAACTAAGAGTAAGTTCTGTCAGCTGCTTCTAATTACATCAGGATATTCAATGCAAGTGTAATGGAGATTGTTTAAAAAAAAAATAAAAATCAAGATTCTCTTTCTGAATTCCAGATGTAAAACTTTATTTTCTTCATGATCTCATTGAAATCTAATCAGAAGACAAGTTATTACAATAAATGTAAGAATGAAAAGGAAGAGAAGAACAAAAGGAATATACTAAAATTTGTTATCCATTAATTTCATTTTGTACTGCATACCATAATAAAAGATTCCTCCAATTTATACTGAAGCTTTTTTTTCTATAAAAATAATATGTATACAGTTAACTTATAAATTGTATTGAATAATAATCTTTTAATTTTTCAATCGGGCAAGAAAGTTGATCTGATTCTAGTAGCATTATTTCTCATTTGTAATGGAAATAAAGTATTTTATACTTAAATTCTGGCAGCTGCTTCGTCCCGAAGAAGTTGAAATTCTTGTGTGTGGCAGTCCTGAGCTGGATATGTCTGCTTTACAGCGAAGTACCCAATATGAGGGCTACCAGAAAACTGATGTTACTATACGGTAAGCTTAATGGTTTTTTCTTTCTAAACTTTGAAATCAGCATAGCATGTAGGCTGTTGGAATAATCTTCTTGTGTGATCTGAGAGTGGTTCAGAAAGTTGTTAGAAAGGAACTTTTAAAATGATGTAATTAGTTGAAAACGAAGATATGAGGTTGTTTGTTTGTTTAAACTTAAAATCCCTGAAAATGAAACCTGAGTCTTTAATTTTGTTATTCAGTCCTATAAAGAAATTTCTCATTCAATTTTATTATTCATCAATTCTACTTCATACTAAGCAGTTTTATTTAGTTCTTTAATAGAATAGATTTGGGCATCATTTGCCAATACATTACTGTAAAATTAATGAAACTTTGTGCCTTTCAAGTCTTTGGGAAATTTTTTAACCTTGAATACTAGGGTAATATTAATATCCTATATATTACATTAAATAATTTCTAATGAGTGTCAATGCTTTTTGTTGTATTATATCCTAACATGTCTTTGTCAGGATGTTGCACCATAAACCATTTTCTTCTCCTGCATCTGAGCACAGATACTTCTGGGATGTTGTACTTGGATTTTCTCTTGACCTTCAAAAAAAGTTACTGCATTTTGCTACAGGAAGTGATAGAGTACCTGTGGGAGGTATGGCTGATTTGAATTTCAAGATTTCAAAGAGTGAAACATCCACTAATTGGTAAGTAGTCTTCTGCTGTTGGTGGGTTGTTTTTTTTTTTTTTCAATTTTTTCTTTTTGAATTATATCCTGTGAGTCCTTATTGCTTTTGAATGTCTTCTTAAAGAAGAGCAAACTAATGCACAATGTTCATTAATTTATCTTCAAACTATTATTAAATTCATTTTTTAGAATTTAGAATTAGATTGCATAAATCTATTATGTTAGATTCAACTTTTTAGTCAGCGTTTACATTTGAGATCTGGAATTCAAAGAAACTGTTTAATTAGTCCTTACTGACAACATTCCGATCTCAACTTTCAGAAGGCACTTGCAACTTAGAATACTGCTGTCTAATACCACAACTTGTGAACTGTTCTTTTTCCAGGGCTTCTCTCAGCTCCTCGGTGCTCTTCCCAGAGACATATGTCTGTGAGGATGCCTTTTACCTAACAAAACTTTCTGATTTCTGTCCTTAGAGTAACTGTGTTTCATCTAGCTCTATTTATACCAACTCTGCGTCCAAGCTTCCTCCCTCATGTTGTGAATTCTGATTATACTCAGATTTTGTATAGAGAAGAACAAATTTTCAAGTCATATGGCTACTTGGACTCTGAAAAACTTGGATAAATATGTTTACAATTTTTATTTTTTTTTTTTAAAGAGGCAGGGAAAGAAAGTTGGGAAAGAAGAAGCAGGCAAATTTCATCCAAATACTCGAGGTGCATACAAGTAGTGCAATTTGGGACGTTTCTTACTTAAATATTGTTTAAATAAAAATATGCTGGCAGATGACAGTGCCATGCTTTTGTTGTGTTATTAAATAAGACATGGATTTTGTTTTTCTTTTAGGTTGCCAGTGGCCCATACCTGTTTCAACCAGCTTTGTCTCCCTCCTTACAAGAACAAGAAAGAGTTGAAGCAGAAGTTGATCATTGGAATTTCAAATGCAGAAGGTTTTGGCCTAGAATAAAACAAAATACTTCAAAAACAGCATTGTTATGTAGCACTCACTCTCCTCTAATCGTGCCTTTAAGCTTTTGTTGTCTTGGTACTGTGCAAGTCTTATCCAACATACGTATTTTTTAATTCAGTATTAAGTGTGTGGTTCTCTCCTTAAAGGCAATACATTCACTGCTTGCTTTGTCACAGAAAGTAATTTTCTTCATACTAAAAACTAACCTATTTGATAAAAGAAACTTGAAGAAAATTTCTAAGTTGTATGTTGTTTCAATTTTTTTTTCTTAATGGCACTTTATCTTTAATTGTAATTACTTTATATCATGTGTATTCATCTGAGAAATAGTATAAGTCATAAGCTAGTCCCAGTGAGGGTGTGTTTTCCATTGACATAAATAGTAGAAAAGATATAACTTACAGCATGTAGCCATATTTTTTCAACAGCAAATAGGAATTTTAGTCTTTATAAACTGTATGCAGTTTTAATATTCTGGTTTCCCTCTCAGTTGAACAGGCTGTGTAAGAAGCATGTAAATAAGTGCCTGTGAACAGTTTTAATAGTCCCATTTACTGCTAAAAATATTTTTTATTAATAACAGGTTTTAGATGTTCTATATTTGGCTTTTACAAATCAATTACATCGACTCTACAGAGAATGTTAAGAGGTACTTTATTCACCATGAGGGAATCAAGGCCAAGCTACAGGTACTGAGCAACTTCTCCATTTCATTCTTTAAAACTGATGGCGACTAATCAGATCTACTCTAGTGTCAAGCAAAGATATTTAAAGTAAATTCCACATACACTGAAAAATTTCAGGAAAATAATGAAATCTGCAGCACACAGAAAACTGATACATAGTCTACTTGCCAATCACTTTGTCAGGAACTTCTGTGAAAGTGTTAAGTGAGCTACGGCAAGAGTGCATACAGTAACAGAAGAATGTGGAAGATCTCTTTAGCCTGAAGGCCAGCATTTAAAGACAATTTGTTGTGGTTTTCACTTCACAGCTACCTTAAAACAATTCTTGGTGCAAGTGTTCTGAATTAGTTAGGAGTTGGAGAAGATACTGGTTCCAAAATGCAGGTGTAATTGTAAGTCTAGGTTTTATTCATTAAATTGAGAGAATTTATCAGTATGCAGCATAGAAACCTTCATAATATGAATAGCTACTGTGTATTCTATGGATCTTTCTTTCATTTGATCAAGGCCCAGATCTTTCAAAATATTTAGGCATCCAATTTGCCAGTCTTCCCAGCTGACTTCTGCTGGAAGTTGGATGTTTAAATAGCTTGTAGTGTCTGTGCTCAATTCTTTATTTGTAATAAGAGTACATTATTCTTCTACAATCAACAGTTTCACAAATTAATCTTCCTAATTTGTAGTTTCAGAGCTGTTGTGCAGTTTCTTCAGCAGCTAAGCGTGAATTTTATTTTATTCTCTTTCCTAGAGAAGTTATGGATGATTTTACAGTTTTATTGAAGGAGAGATAAATAGTATTTTATGATATTTGGCACTGTTTATTGTGCTTTACTTAAAATTGATATTAAAACTTTTATTGATTTCAGCCTGGGACAAAGCTAGGTTAGCACAGAGAATTTTAAAAGCAGCACTTCAAACTCATGCATTTTGCATTATTACTCTAAAATGGGGATTTAAAATAAATTTGAATTGACAGTATTTCATGTTAAGAAAAAAATGAAGCATTCGCTGCTGCACTGAATGATCAGGACAGAAATTGAAAATTGCTGGAAGCTGAACAAGAATATACAAACGCCCCCTCCCTTTCCCTTCTGTATAGAACTGGGCTTACAGAATGTTGGTTTGTGAATAAATATCTATACAGTTTATCTGAAAATGTGGCGAATTAGCCAAAATATTTTTTTATGGCTGAAGCCCACTTTTAATAACTATTTATCTATTATTGTTAAATAAAAGCTTTATTTTATTTTCACTGAATTGCACTTTGCCTTGGGTTTAGTTTTATTTATTAATGCTTTTTTGATTTTACTGTGTAATATTACCTCAGAATTCTAAAAAAGCTATTGTATTTGCATTGGTTTTTAAATAAGATGGTCACTCAATAACATTTTATATATTTCCTGATGTTGATAAATTGTAAATTTTTGTATTTGTTAAATGAAAGCATTGCACTGTATTTATGAAACAAGCCTCTAATCATTTTAAAACTTTTCCTCAATGATTCTTTTTTTTGTTCTTTTGTTGTTTGCCTGTAATCCAGCAACTTTTTTTTTTATTCTCCATCATTGTTTTGTAACATACAAAAGAAATCTGGTTTGTATAAACTTGTTCATTCCTAAGTATCTATTTTTATGTATTAAAATTGTGCAGTCATTAAATCAAATATTTCAATTCCTGGTCTTATTAGTTTCATTTCAGATTTCTAGAATGTATCATAATCAGATTGAAAGCATGATCTACATCTGTGCTTTTTTCTTTTTATCTTACTTCAGAAATGTTTAAATCAGGAAGAATAGGGAACAAGGACAGCGTGCTTTCCCATCACTGCAGGTCCCTATTGTAGGGCTGACATCTGACCAGATTTAAACTTGCTACTTGTCTCCTTTGAGTTACCTACAGATGGCAGCAAAGAGGAGGATCAAAATCACTTAATGAGATGTCAGACTTTCTTCTTAACTAAGATTAGACATTGTAGATAAGAAATATATTCTTAAGAAAATCACTTTTTAAATGTAACTTCATATACGTTTGTCACTAGTCTTTTCAGAAGACTTTTCAAAATCAGCAGGTATAAATTAGTAAATGAAGATGGTAGAGAGAAAAGAAACTGCTTCTGTCCCAGCACTGGCTCTTGAAAATAAATTCTCCTTCCATGAAAACTCTCTGCTGTGTGTACTGGGATAAATAAGAGACTTTTACAAAGCCTCAGCAGGAGCAGATAGCCTCAAGGCTGATATTTAGAAAGAGGTTAGAAAGCTTAGCTTGCTTTGTCTTATTCCAAATAGGTGTCAGATGGATGGTGCTACAGCTTAGAACCGTAATGGTATTTTTTTCTTCTGTAGTGGTGTGTGTTTGTTTTTTCCCTCTTTTTTGGCCAAAAATAATAAGGATCTTTGTCAGTAATTGTAATCAGTGGCGATACTGGCTGACTTGCTCCAAAAGCAAATCTTGTATTTCTTGTTGTTTTTCATAGATATATTTAATATTCTTTCAGAATCATCCCCTGAAAACACTGAAAGATCTCATGGCTCCCTTAAAGGTCACTTTCATGTCAGAAGGAGCAAGACTGTAAGAGCATTTGTTTTTCCTGCTAAGGCACCCATATCCCTTCCAAGATGCTTGATCAATAGGAAAAAAAATAATTTTCCATTCTAGTTTGATTTTACTTTTTTTTCCTTCAGAATCAGTGATGATGTATATGCTGAAATTCTTTCTACTTCTACAGTTTCATAGCGTTCAGATCAATAACAATGGGATTGCTTGGGCTTCTGCAGATGCCTCACTTGTATGTGTTAATAATGTTTGAATTCATATTCAGGTGCATTTTGTTGTTAAATTAATGAGGGGAAAATAGGCCCTTGGAGATGTGCATGTTTCAAGTTTTTAATTAAATTCTGATTAGGATCTTTAAGCCCAAATGGCTTTATTTGAAACATCACAAGGGAACAGGAGCAGCAAAGGGTTATTGTAGTGTGATTATTTTTTTTTTTCCTGGAGTAGTTGCATTCATAACTGTACAATAAATATTTGGTTCAAAAGTAATTTGTTCTACAAACTAGACTTGAGGGCTGCTCTGAAAGTAATTCCTCCTAGATTATTATGTTGTCCCGTGATGTCAGAGGTGTATGTTGGTGAGATGAACCTCTCTGACACTGTTCCATTCCATGTTGTTGCCATGTGACAGATGACAGCAGAGAGGCAATCCGACACAATGGCAGATGACATGGAAGCATATGTGAAACAAAGATGTGTTACTGAATTCCTCCATGCAGAAAAAATGGCACTCATTGATGCTTGCTGAATATGGAGCCTAAACAGTAGATGTGAGTACAGTGAGGCAGTGGGTGATATGTTTCAGCAGTGGTGACAGAGACAGTGGGTCACCTCTGCTGGTGCAAATGTTCATGGGTGCAGCATGCAGCTCTGGCTCATCACTGGCAAAAATGCAGAACTAATGGTGGTGACTGTGTTGAAAAAGAGTCCTTTGTAGCTGAGAATTTGCTCTATCTAAATGGTGTTATTGTGGTCTTTGTATCTATCTGCTGTAGCTTCTATGGAAAAAAATATGAGTCATTATTTTTGGAACAGCTTACATAGGAAAGAACTTTGAGATCAAGGAAGATGGAGAGATTGTGTGTCTGAAGAGATGGTGGGGTGGTTGTCCAGTAGATCTGGAAGGGTGGGAGAAATTCATGCAAAAAACAACTGATTATGGGATGTAAACACTACCTCTGCAAATTAGAGATTCTTACATAAGAAAGCAAGCACAGAGTCTCAGACTCCCCTAGGATTCTCACAAGAGGAAATAGAAATAGTTGGGTGAAGCCAGTTATCTTCCAATTTTAAATGAGCAGTGACCCTCTCTTCCTTCTAAATGATCTGTATTTCTATCAAGCCATCATAAAACTAAGAATACATTTCACTTTTTTGCTTTTTCAATATGCTGTTTAGCATGTTAAATTTCAGACAGGTTAGTTTATCTCTTAATGCTGCTGGGATTTTTCCTAGAAAGTCATTTCACACATTTTGAGGCTTGTTTCTTTGTAGCCATTTACTGGCTTTGAGAGAACTGCAGAGGAATTCTATGGTCTATAATATTCTACCTCTATTAAGAGTAGGGTGGCTGGCAAAAAAAAAAAAAAAAAGTGACTTTGAAATAAATAACAAAGTAAAAGCCAGAAGAGGGAGGGAGGGCTTTTCTGTGTGTGCAAATGCACAGTGCTTTACAGAACTGTCGGCTTACACTGACATCAGTGCAATGTTCTGCCTCACTGTTACCTCAGGACTCTAACTTGTGTGGTAATTGTTTTGCAGTGGAAGAAAAGCTTTCCCAAGCATTGGAAGCATTTGATATTCATGCAAACTGAAGCTTTTAAGGTAATAATGTTAGTTTGAGTGTGTTGCTATTGAAAAACCTAATTGCATTTTGGTTTGAGTGGTTTTGTTTCAGGACTCAATCTATTCAGTAGCGTATCTCTGTGTATTGATTTGAATGCATTAAGCTGTTATCTCAATTCAAGCATTCTAGGAGGTGAAAATTCTGCTTAGAGTGGCGTGTGCTACTGGAGATTACTCTAAATCTGTGGAAAGGATTCCACGTTAATAATTACTTTGGTCCAGTAGTTGCCAGATAGGGGCTGCAGTCTCCCAGGGTATTATGATAAAGCTGTGTTTGAATTTCTGAGAGGCTGTTTGCTTTTGTTCTGTTGATCATCTCATAACCTGTGCTCACCTGATTTCCATTGGCAATGGCCTTCATATACCTACAGAGTTTTAAAAGGTATTTCTTACTCTGAAATATTCAATATTGGTCAACATCTCAGGCACAGGACCAAAATCTGAATAAAATGGGTTTAGAAGACAAGGCTTTATTTTCCTGTGCTGCTTTTAAAAGTTAAACATCATCCTGTGATCAAAGCTGTTGGACAGCATCAACTCAGCTTTAAGTGGTTTATCCTCTTCCTCATTCTGTGGATTTGGCATTGGCAATGGCAGTAACCAATTATGAAGGATGCCATAGGAGTAATGTTTTAAATTAACCTGATATTATTGGATTTTTCTGAGCTTTCTTGATTTTTCCTTCACCGTGCACTAGCTGTATTTGGGGGTTCATTTCATTTGTAGAAATACTTCGTATACACTGTGTTTATGAATCTGACTCTGTAATTGTTTGTGTCATTTTTCATACCACACTTCTTTCAAAAGAAGAAATTGACTTAATGTTTTTCCCTTCCCCATCTCCGATGCACCAACTGGTGCATCAGATCTATTTCTTACAGTGCAAAGGTATTCTTAATTTATCTTTTCTCTCAATTTATTTACTGCTGACTTTATTAGCAGAGATTATTAATTATATGCCAGAAGCACAGATTCTATACTTAATCATGCGCTCAGCAGAAATTTTCCTACCTGTAGGTGTACCATGAAGAAGAAATTACTACTTTCATACAGCAGAACCAATCCCTGGCTAATCCCTCCTGTCATCACTTAGAGCAACAACCCGTGTTCTTTTCACACTGCTGCTGCGGTTGCTGTCTTCAAGATCTACTGTCTTTCATAATGCAACAAAGATGTAATTGTAGAATGATAAAGAAATTGAACCTTTCACTTTGAATTTCCCTACAGAATCAATCCCTTTAGGCTATTCGTGACATATTTAGATTTTCTCTCCTTTTTTTTTTGTCTAGAACTCAGGTTTCACTTGGTACTTTTTATGACATAGGGTAATTTAACAGACTTTTTAGAACAGAGTTTTCATTTGTGTACATGAGTTACGTGGCTGTTCTCCTGTCAGTCCTTATCCTCACTACCTACAATGTCAAGCCTCTATTTGCAGGATGTCTTCATAATTCAGAGTGATTCTCATATTAATGAGGAACACTTGGTCTTGTAAATGTCTTTGCCTTGTTTTAGAAGGTTGTTTTTATTGATTATTTTTTGTTTTTATTAAAGAAGAATGGATCAGGGAATTTGAAGGAATGAGTAGGGCACTGTTCTTCACCTCTTGTTTCTGAGATCTGTTTAAGAAAAATTCGCACGGGGGTAAATCTTTGAGTTCCAGACCAGTCATTAAGTCATTATTATTTAACCTCTCCTTACTATTTTTGTGATTATCTTATTAATTGAATTACTTGCAGATGTTTGCTTGTTTTCCTGTTCATCTTCTCAAATCCCATGCTTACCTATCATCTTCTGGTAATGGGTTTCACGTGCTTTTGGATTTTCAGAATCCAGATTAAAATGGAAGAGTTGAACTCCATTATGAGAAAAGAAGCTTGGCTTGTTTAAACCACATGGAATTCCCCGCCCCCCCCCCGTAACATTTGACAACATTTAGGAGGCTGAGGAGTTAACAATATGCCTCAAGTCTGTCTAAATTGATATTTTTTTTAAACTGAGGCTGATTTCAGTGTGGCTTGGTGATTGTTCAGCCATGGCACAGCCTGCTGCCGTACCAGACACTACTAAGGGCTGCCATGAGAGCTGGCAGTATGCTTTACTCAGCAGCACTATGCCAGGGCTGAATTGAGCTGGCTGCCAATCCCAAGAGGCTGCAGCTCTTCCCTTGTGCTTTCCAAGTGCTTCTTAGATTTTTGCTCTAGAATCACTGGCACTTACTTCAGCCAGACGGTGAAGGTTATATACCAGCTGCAGTGCTCTGAATGTGGTGCCTCCGTATTGTGTTTGATTTCCTGTCCTTGTTTAATAAGGTCTGCTAGAAATTGGTAAGTGGAGGTGAACAAAAAGCATAAAATGCACATTTATTACCAAAGCGATGGTGGTAGTTGGTCAACTGTGAGTCATTTTTTCCCTCCTATTATCTTCCTTTTATAGGTTTCACTTGTTCATGCTCTTTAGTGTATGAACATGTTGATACCCCACAAACGCTGCCTTAGAGCTTTTTGTCAATAGTAGCTAGCAGAGATTTTTTCCCATAGCTTATCAAACCTAAAAGTAGTGCTATGAAAGTATTGGAGAAGTATTACTTAGATCAGAGCTTTGTTACAATTATTGAATATTACTTGAGCAAAGCATACAAATAAAGATATCTCGTATTATCATCTGCTGATACATGCTGGGCATTGTATAGAATGTCCATTACACCTAGTAACACTGAGGAACAGGCTTTCTTTTCTCCATCTACTGCCTTTTCGAATAGGTGGCTTGTGAAGAAAACAAAAATATATGTTGGCAACTTGAATGCAATGAAAAAAATTTTATTTCATTTTGGTGTGGGTAGTTTTTTGTTGTTGTTGTTGTTTTTTTGTGGTGTGTGTGTGTGTATTGGGTTTATTTGGGCTGGTTGATTTATTTGTTGGCCATGTTCCCAAGCATGGAATGGCTTTGGCTGAAGCAAATTAGAAAACAAGAACTAAAGGACAATGTTCTAGTTTGTAACCAGCCCTTACCTTCAATATTAGATCTAGCCAGCAGCTTAATGCTTATTTCACTCACAACTTAGTTTTACAGCAAATTTTTATTTTTTTTTCTGCAAGATATATGAATGTACTTCAGAAAATACATTTGATAAAGAGATTATCCATAAATTTTATCTGTGTTTTGCATACTTACAGCTATTCAAAACTTTGCCAGTTCTCCCTGATACCTTCAGAATCTACTGGAGATTGTCAAGACGTGTTACAAAGTTCCTGATAGAATGGTTAATTTCAACTAATAATATCCTTCCACAGCATGATTTGCAAAGAGAGTAGTGCCATGCCTGTCCATTCAACACTCAAGTGGCTGTGGCGTTTGCTAGTGAACTGCCATTCAGGTTTCCTGAGGGCAGAGCTTGAATTGCCCGTGGACCATGAGCTCTAAAGTCTAGGTTTTGCATTGGGCAGAGGAAGCCTGGGCCTCGCACATTGGAGGTGAGAAAAATAAAGCAGTCAAAGCCAGCTCTGATCCTGTTATGAATCCTCACTGTTATGAATGGTGTTTGAGGTTTAGCTCTTAATTTTGCTGTGGGTTAAAGGTATTCAAATGGAACACAAGCTTTCTTTCTGCTTCAGAGTGAGTCAGAGCCTTCTCTCCCCTCACCTCAGGGAAATAAAGCAATATATGCTGCACTTTTAGCTGGATTTGATCTCTATCTTTGTTTTATAAAAATTGTCTAATTGGCTACACCAAAATACCCTGCTAAGGGGTCCTGCCTGAAGCCTTCTCCTTTGCTTGCAAGAGAGGTGTAACCTAAGCAGAGGGCAGGAGGAGTCTGGAAATGGGAAATCATTAAGCAAATTGTGATAACTCTAATTACTAAAGTACCATTATTGTTCATGTCTCGGTGTGAAATCCTATTGAGCAATGTGAAAAAATAAGAAAAACAATAAGCCAGAAAGTTATTGCTGGCTGAAAATACACAGAATGCTGTAAAAGTCACTGTGGTAAATTGTTCCAGATATTACTTAGCACCGATTTCTTTTTTATTACTGGACTCAGAAAATGACATGTGTTTTGTTGTACTGTCAATGCAATATTCTTCCAGCTGTGTTTAGCTGCTAACATAGCATTCTAAACCCCAGACAAGGGCTCGTCTGGACTCTGAACCATTAAAGAGATTATTTTCTACAGGGAAACTGTCTTCTCTCTGGGGAGGTCAGGGGCTGAACCACAATCTGGACAGAACTTTCAATATCCCAGACACAACTGCCTTTCCCATCAGGTGTGGTTTATTTCTTGATGCCCATTTTATTTGCAAATGATTTTTTGTGTGAGAACAAGAGACTTTATCACCAATAATTTACTGCTGCTTTTCAGTATTTCGATCAGCATCCCATCCATCGGGTAGCAATTTTGTGTGAAGAGGTGCAATTTAGGGCATTCAAAAATTTCTGCTTGCTATAACATACGGAGAGATTTATAAATGTAACTTTTTTAGTGGGTGCTTGCAGAAGCTGCACAAACCAGTTGGTGCTTATGAATGTTTTTTGGGACGTTTCTTCTGAAAAACCCTGTTCTGGATCGCTTCTAATTACAGAAAGAAGCTTAATTCTCTGTGGTATGTATTTATTGCTTGTTAGGAGAAAAATCTTTGTCCTTCAAGTGCTAGAGGAGGGCATGCCTATGGAATTCTGGAATTATTTTCATCACAAGAACAGAGAATTTTGCTTGAAATCATATACAATATAAAAGCCAAACTGAATTTCCTGACTCATGGTTCACTGTTCTAATTATTAACTGCTTTTCTCATGCATATAAATGAAATAGAGACGGCTTAGAAAAGTACTGGGTTGGAAGGAAAGAAAAAACATTTGGAGTTTCTGTGAAATGTAGTATTTTTAACATGTTTCGTTAGCTGAAAGTAATCCGTTTTGATTATAAAGCAGCTCTGCAGAGATAGATGTTGAGAACACTCTGTTGCCTGCATTTTGAAGCATAGAGTCCTTATTAAAGCCAAAGAGAAACTGCCATTCATTGCAGCAGCCTCTGGATGAGTCCTATATTTGCCAACTTGTAAAAATGCTGTCAATATGGAATTTAAGTTTTGACTGAAGAAATTTCATTTTGACAACTCGATTGGCAAAGTCTTTAATACAACTGTCTATGCACTTGCTAATTTACAAAATGTGTTCCCCAAACTCAACAATTTGATCATTTGTTACTTATTTATGAAAATCCTAACTTTTTGTATACAACTGTAGTCTGAATAGTGAGAAGGTGTTTTCAAGGCTGTAATTCCCAGTATTTTTCCCTGTATCTAACTTGAATGTTTTGCAAGCATTATACCCAAAGCTGGGAGCATGCCAGAAACACAAAAAGCAATTTTGTCTGAATATTCCTAAATTGTTTTGTTAGTAAGTTCTTAGAATACCCTTAAAGCACAAGAAGAGAGTTCAAATTGAGGAGCTGTTTGTTTTCTGATGCCAGAAGATAAATAGTGTTCTGTAGGTTTTTCCCCTTGCCTTCAAATATTATTGGTATTATGTTTGTTTTTTTTTCAAGGGACCTCTTGTTCCTTAATGAAATGATTTTGTAAACAGAAGTAAAATAGATTGAAATGCTCTTGTAACTCTCCAGTCTGAGGGGAGAGAGAATAGCTTCAGGTACACAGTGGCTCTGAATTCAGCAAGGAGAAAAATCATCAAAACAGGAATAAAAAAAACTATGAGTAACTGTATGTCCATTTCCCCTGGTATTTTTACAACATGTACTTATTTAATCTGTGCTATCCATTAATAATTAATTGTCCCATTACATCGCTGCTATAGTTCTATGTTTGGAATCCGTTGTGCCTAATCACTTTCTGATTCTGCTAGTTCCTGGTGAGATTCTCCCTGAGCTGAGTTCATCCATTTATAACACTTTCCATCACTGTCTTCTGTGTAATTATTCTGACAATGAAGCTGCTGCAGATTGTAGAAGCCTACCCTGGAGGCAAAAACTTGCATAGGAACACCATCTTCCAAAAATATTGACTGCCTCTGAATCTTTAAAGTTTTTTTTTGCTTTGTTTTGTTTGTTGTTTTTGATTTAACAGACAGACTTGATTAATGAAATAAGTCAGTGTCTCTGCAGTTTCTGCAGATACGCGTTTGCTCTGGGATCTCAGTGTAACAGCTAATCACCTGTAGCTTCATCAAGATCATGTTTTGTGAATACTTCTAATATTAAAAAAAAAAAAAAAAAAAAAAAAAAGACTTTTCCACTCTAGGGTTGTTGGTTGGTTTGGATTTGTTCCAGAATGGTTACTTTGTTGTCCACTGATCACTTTGTCACTCCCTCTGGCTCTATTTATTTATTTTACACAGGAGAGAAGGTGTTTGCCAGTTGTCCTCTAGACTTAATGAAGAATGTTGATGCTGTCCAAGCCAAGAACTGGTGTTCTTCAGTTGACATGTAGTTCATTTGCGGAGCTTGCTCAGGTCACGTACTTTGTCAGCACCAATAAAGATGATTCACAGCACTTGCAGCTATTTAAACAAGCAGAGCCGTCCTCCCTCCCAAAGGTTCACACTAGGTAAGAATCTGTTCTATGCCTTTATCTTCACTTTAATGTCTCATGGCATAAGTCTTATCTTGTAAATTCCTTGAGCACTGTTGAATGTCTTCTATTATCTAAGACCAAATCACCACCTAATTATTTCACCTCTGAATTGCAATTCATGAATTTTTGGAGCCCTGTAGAAATTTTTCTTAACTCTGAGATTTTGTGTGTGGATAGACACCAGACTGCTGATAAAATGTCCCCAGAGTGCACTTGCACCCCATACAGATGGATTTATGCCCTGTGCCCACCACAGGTGGCCAGGTCCATCACAGGGGCTTTCTCCCAGCAGATGGCCATGCCTCCAGTGCACCACCCCACGAATCACTCCTTTGGCAGCTCTGCCACAACCCTCAGCACCTTCCCTTCATGTTTTGACCAGGCCGGAGCTGGCTCATACTCTGGGTGGGATTGGCAACTGGAAGAAGAACCTCCTGTGCTGGGCATGTCAGCCTGCCCTTGGGCTGGATGACTCTAGAGCAGTGGGCCAGGGCTGCTTGGCAGTCACACAGTGTGCTGCAAGTCAAAGGGCTATTTTGGACTTCACTTGAATGTGTTTCCAGGGATAATATTCCCACTGTCATGGCTTGTTGCAGAAGTTTATCTTAAAGGCTTGTGTGGCAGCCTACAGATATGGAAAATTAAGTGAAACAAGCCAGTTTTTAGGTTCTTTTTTCTTAAAATATCTAGCTCTGCGAATTTAGACTTGTGTTAGGCCTGACTGACAGTGACAGTCCTGAGCATCCCATGCGAAAAGCACACTTCTCCAAGGCCGCTCAGCAGCATTCATATCTTGTGCTTGCAGGCACTGGGCTTTGTAATCCCACAGAATCATGGAAGCTCAAAAAGACAACTAAGATCATCAGATCCAAGCATCAGGTATAGGCCGAAGAGGAAGAGAAAGGCAGACAATGTGAAACAGCCTTTTCTCTCTCTGTCTGTTCCCAAGTCCTGCATCATTCCTGGTTCTGCAAGATGTGATGAAAGTACTCATCATAATAAAAAAGCCGCATCATCTATCAGATGCTGAGGGAAACAACAAACGAAAAAATTCACCAACTGGAAACAGCCCGTCTGCCACATCAGCACCAACACGTGGTAAATGCCTGCTCATCCCTCATTTGCTGGTTTATGGATGACAAGTGATGTGTCAGCCCCTTGAGCTGAGGCAGCATTTCATGCAAACTGTAAGGTCTCAGGTATAGCATTAAGTGCGCAAGATTTCATCAGCAAGACCTGCCCTATTTCCCTAAGGCCACCCACTGCACCAGGCTTGCTAATCCAGCTGGTCTGACAGCTGTGTGCCTGATGCTGATTTCTGTTTCCTTAGGCCTTTTCTAAGCTTCACAAATGTCCTGTATAGCCCAGACAGGGATCTAATCTCTTTCCTAATTTTCAGGCTTTCTTCAGCATTAGTGTTAGAAAAATCACATTCTGGGGTAATGAAAATCCATCTTTCTGAGATCTGCTCCCATCTGCTCTGAGGGAAAATAAGTTCATGCAAGACTAAATTTGGAACTGACATATGTATGATAAGTCAGGATAAAATGATTTGCAAAATGATACCCCACTTCAGACTCAGGATTTGATACCTTTTGCTGTTCTGGGTGTGGAGTTCTCTTGGGCTGCTGCCAAGTCCTTTTTTCCAGCAACCACATGCTGGATGCAGGTATGTCAACTAATGCTGCTAAAGCATCTTATTTAAAACTGACCTAGCAGGCTATTAAGTCCCCTGGTATTTTGGCACCTACAGCTGGTTACTGATGTCTCTAATACTTCCAGTAGCAGCTGGCACCTACAGGAACAGAGACACAAATCTAGCTTGGAATTTAAGACCTTCCCCACTATGAGTAAAAAACATGTTTGTGGGAGCTTTAACAGTATGACATTGTATATTCATGTCATATGTAGCTCTTGTGTATCCTGTAAATTAATTGATTTAAGGCATTATTAATAGACATACACAAAAATGCCTTTGCCACCTTGCAATACTTCACTAAAAAGGATGAACTAAAAATATTCAATTATAAAGATAACAATCAATTCTGTTTCAGGTGTGCTCTCTCTCATTCGAGTATGAAACTCCTAATTTGCAGAAAGCAGCAATTTCCCTAGTAATCTTTATGTAGGACCTAAATGCTTTCTTAAGCTTTCTATAAATTCTATAGCAGGAATATATATGTTCAGATGAAAATAAGAAATTAAATTCTTGGAAAAAAATCCATAGACTTTTAGCTATAATTTCTTTGGCATTAATTTCTGTTGAATTCTGCAGCCATGCACAGACCTGAGGGCATGGGCAGCAGAATTCCTGAGAAGTGCCTTTGTGCTGGGCTACGAGGCTCCTTTCCACTGCTTCTGTGTTTGGCATCACCAGTCGATTCCCCGAGCTGCATCGCTTGTGTGTGGCATTCCTTCTGTAATGCAACAAACTGATGTTTACAGCTCTGCTTTGAAAACTGATAGCTTTTCCTGAGAATAATGGTATGTTGTCGTTTTCCCCCTCAAATGATGCTGCCTGCAACAAGATCAGAAGTTATCGATCCTAGAGTAAATGAGGTCAGCTCTCCAGGACTTCAATTTCCCTATACAAGGCAGTGGGAGCTATGCAAGAGGTCTGAACACTGGAGGGCCCCAGCGAGAAGAGAGTTGCAGAGGTGCTCTGTTGCTTGTGGAGTGGTCAGGTAACCTCGCTGGAATTAACCTTCCTTAAAAACATTACTTCTGGCTGTAGATTACAATTGGTTTTCAGAAGCATATGTATCTGAAAGGAATGATTATAGTTTCAGCTAAACGAACTGAATTCTGGATTTAGAGCAAATACAGCTGAGCTTTCAGCTAGAGTGAGAGTGTTTTGGTGCCAGAAGAAAAACACTTGTTTTCCTTCAGCAAAACTGGCTGCGCACACACAGCTGCCAACTTCTGCTGGCTGAATTCACATGCTTCTTACAAATGCAGATAGAATTCAGTCAGTGATTACAATAGACTTTCTTTGTGTTCATATGACTGTTTCACATTTCTCTGCGTCTAGCTCAACTTATTCCTAACAATCTCTTCACAGATTAAGAAACAAGTTTTGTGTCTCACAGGGACACACTTAAATAAAAATAGTGTGGTACTTTTAAATGCTTAAAGGGTACAAAACTCACAACTTTTTGTCTACTGCTGAAACCTGACAGCATCAGCAAAGAATGATTCTGAAATAGGATTAAAGCAGCCTGAGAAATGTTGTTCTTAGTCATTGTTCCCTAAGGCTGATGCACACTCAGCTTTCAAAAAAACTTGTTCTTAAATGGGCAGCAGTTTCCTTTTACTTGGGATAAATCTTCATCCAAATCCACATCGTATTTAAGCAGGAGGTGTTTATATTCCCAAAAGAAAAGGGGTTTCTCCAGGTCATGCTCAGTTAGCACTGCATTAGCAGCACAGCTCAGGAAGCTGCTCCATGTGCATCTCTGCTTTACTGACGTCTCTTTACCTAGGACCAAAGAATGTCCAAGATGGTGAGTGACTATTAGGCTATACAATGACTTCTAATGACCTGCATTTCCCCTCTGGACAGTTACCACTGAACTTTACTTTTTTTCTCCAGGGCTGGGACTGTCAGAAGCTCAGTGCATATTTTGTCTCTGGCCAGTGCAACAGAGGGAAGGGGAAGAACAGTCATGGAGAAAAGGAAACAAAGCCAGGCAAGAAAGCATGAGGGAATATTAGCATAATGTGAGCAGTGCTAGTGGTTGTCACCAGCAGATTCTGCTGGCAGTAATTGGTTCAGTTACTTTCCCCTGACCATATCACTGTAGCCCCTGCCCAGAATGAATCCAAGCCATGATAGACGAGAAAGATGTATGCATGTATCTCTCTGACATTTGTTGGATTTTCTATTTTAAATGCTCTAAACACTACAGAGATTTCCAAAATTAGGATACAAGTGGTTAACTAGCACTGATAGCACTGATGATATGCTTTTAATCTTCAAATCTCATGGACCTATCTTAGTTATTTTAGAAAAATTTTTGTTATTTTCCTTTTTCAGGTATGTTTCAGATCATATTACGTAAGCTGAATTCCACTGAAAACCTGGACGCATTCCTGTAGCTCACAATCGTTTTTTAAACTCAAGATAAATTAGTTGGGAAAAGAAGGAAAATGATTTACTGGCCAAAGAAAATAATTAACATTCTCTGGATTGAGAAAACTTCCTTTCATGGTAAGCTCTACCTTGCCCTGTTTTATTTTGGAGAGTACAACAAGCAAGTACATTGTGTGCATAGTAGGAAAGCGATGCCAATGTCTCTGTATTTTTTTATGGTGGCTTTCTGCTGTAAACCAGATTTATCTCAGGAGATTATTTTATTTCTCCATAGGAAGCATATATGGAGAGTTAGTAGCACGATGTCCTGAATCTGTAATAGCCAGCACTGTAATACTTTAAGTTTTCTAACCAGCTTCAAACTTCCTTATTCCTGTGTCAGATCTAAGTGTTGGTGTGCCAGGAGTGTTGCTGTCATTCCTTTTTACTCATTTGCCTTTTGTCTACCACTAATTTCTTATTTATTATTTCTTATTACAAAATATTGCAAAAATCAACATGTTATCTTTTCAACATGATAAATTAATTCCAGAGCAGCATTATACCAGATAAGGATTTGGGCCTCTGAAATAAAATTACCTCATACAACCTTCTTGTTCTAGAATCATTTGAGTTAAAAGGGGCCCTTTAAAGATCATCTAGTCTAACTCCCCTGCAATGAACAGGGACACCTGCAGCTCAATCACGTTGCTCAGAGCCCTATCCAGCCTGACCTTGAATGTCTCTTTTTGACCCCTCTCTTCTCCAGGTGAACAGCCCCAGCTCTCTAAGCCTGTCCTCATAGGGAGGTATTCCATCTCTTGGATCATTTTTGTGGCCTTCCTCTGGATGTGCTCCAGAAGGTCCATGTCTCTCCTGTACTCACCCTGCTGGCTACACTTTTTTTGTTGCAGCCAAGGATACAGTTGGCTTTCTGGGCTGTGAGGGCACATTGCTGGCTCATGTCCAGCTCACTATCCGCCAGTACCCCAAGGACCTTTTCAACAGGATTGTGCTCTATCCTTATATCCTTCTGCTTGTACTGATAATGGAGATTGCAATGACCCAGGTGGAAGACCTCGCACTTAGATTTGTTGAACCATGTGAGGTTCACCTGGATCCACTGCTCAGCCTGCTTAGGTCTCTCTGAATGGCGTCCTGTCCCTTGGGTGTCAACTGTACCACACAGCTTGGTGTCATCTACAAACTTGCTGAAGGAGCACTCTATCCCACTGTCCGTGTTATTGATGAAGATGTTAAAGAGTACCAGTCTCAGTACCAATCCCTGAGCACTCATCACTGATCTCCATCTGGACATTGAGCCATTGACCATCACTCTCTGGGTGCAATCTTGCAACCAGTTTCTCATTCATTGAACAGTCCATCTACCAAATCCGTATCTTCCCAATTTGGAGAGAATGATATTATGGGGGTCTGTCAAAGGCCTTACTGAAGTCCAGATAGATAACAGCAGCCACTCTTTCCATGTCCACTGATGCAGTTTTACCATCAAGAAAAGAAACAAGGTTGATCAGACAGGACCTGCCCTTGGTTATCCCCTATCACCTCCCTTTCTTGTATGTGTCTTACCATAGCTTCCAGGAGGATCTGCTGCATGACCTTCCCAGCTCAGAGGTGAGGCTGACAGGCCAGTAGTTCCCTGAGTCATTCTTTTTAGAAATGGGTGTGACACTGCCTTTTTCCAGTCACCTGGGAACTTTACCTGACTGCCACAACTTTTCAGATATCTTTGAGTGGCTTGGCAACTACATCAGCCAATTGCCTCAGGACTCTGGGATGTATCTCACTGGGACCCGTAGACTTGTGGATGTTCACGTTTCTCAGGTGGTTGCAAACCTGATCTTTGCTTACAGCAGGAGAAGCGATGTTCCCCCAGTTCTCCCTGCATCCCCCCTTGGTGGGGCCATCTATTACTTAGCTCAGGAAGTTATCCTTGATACATTCTAGGAGCCTCCTGGATTGCCTACAGCTTACTTTACTGCTTTTCCAGCTGATGTCAAGGTGGTTGGAGTACCCCAGGCAGGATGAGAGCCTGGGATCATGATTTATCCTGTAGCTGGAGGAAGAAGGCTTCATCAACAGGCTGTGCTTGATCAGGTTGTCTGTAGTAGACACCAGCCACAAGGGTCTCCTTGTTGCTTTGGTTTCAAACCCTACAGGCAGACTCAGGTGGGCAATTACTCTTGGATAGAACAGATGCATCTGTTCAATGAACTGGGAGGAACAAACTCAAAGTCAGCACTGAGGTTGGCTGGCGTCCTTCAGATCTCAGCAGTACAGAGGCAGGCTGCATTTGGGACAACCACATCAATCTCAGCTTCTGTGCTTTGAATTTGCAGTACTGTGGATCCTCTCTATGTATGAGCTTGTAACACAGCTGCCTATCTACTGTGTGATTCTGGGCTTTCTGTCCCCACAAAGTGCATCTGTTTGCTAACATAGTGGCTTTCTGGAAAACTCCAGCCACCTGACCTCATTGCTTTTAGCAAAAGAACATTAATATATCAGCTGGGAGGACTATGTGCTTTCCTACAATCGCTAAAAATGTTTTAAACAACATACACATATTTTTGGCAAGCAAAATCTTTTTTTCTGTTTTGAGACTGGAAAACTAAGCAAATTCTCATGAAACGGAAAGGAGTATGCAGCTTTCTTTCAGATAACGAGTCCTAGGATATTTCCATCATTCTTAGTAGATATGGGGAGAGAATGAAAGCCACAGTGATTTTCTTTTTGACAATCTTCCTTTTGACCAAGTTTAATATTTGCTTAGAGGCACAACAGTACACTTGCTTGGAGAGGCAGGAGAGCAAGGGAAGGTCTCTGATTCATGTTGCTGTTTTAGCTTATTAAACTGCAGAGTGTTTACACTGTTGCTTGTTAAATGTAGGAATAGCACACCTATCTCAGCTGATAGTGGCATCTGGGAAAATGTGTTGAAATACAAAATAAATGGATAAGCAAAGCAAAAGGATGTTTTTTTTATGCTGCTACAAATTTGTTTTGTATGTTTCTGGAAGACATTAGCTGCAGAATAAATTTTAAATTAAAGGGGAAAAAAAGTATGAAGCTGGGGGGTGGATACCACCTTTTGTAACAGCTTTTATATTGTTCGTAAGTGACACACAATTTTGGCAGGAGTGATGTTTCTCACAAAACCAGGAAAGTGATCTCTGCTTCTTACTACAGCAACACTGATGCTGCAGAGGCCACAACAAAGGCTTGTGGTTTTATTACCATTTCCTCACATGCCTACATTACTTGGTTAAGTATCACATTACAAAATCAAAGTTTACACATGCTACTGAACAGGGCAGATAGAATTGAAACAGTATGATTGCTGATATGGACCATTTTACTGCAAGCAGTCTTCTCAGCGTGCTGGAATTGTGCATTGTGGCACCTCCAGACCAGGAGCAGAGGCTGAAATCACTGCAGCACTTCAGAGAGCCCCAAAACATTTCAGTGATGTGCAGCGACCCGTGCAAGTTCCCAAGCTGGAGGAAAGGGTTTGTTCTGGAAATGAAGTGAGCATTTGTTTAACCTAAGAAGAAGCACGTTGTTGAACCTGCAAATCCTTATAATGCATTAAAAAAATTAATAGCACAGCTATCTGCTGTTGGCTGTCCTCTGAATTTAATGATAATTGGATTTAAATGTGGTAATACTTTGCTAATAGGATAGCAGGAGAAATGTGTGTCATGTACAGTGTATGCAGATCAGGACAGGCCTGATATTAGCACCAGCAATCAGTAACCTTTTACAGTTTTGGCACTGAAAAAAAACTGCCAGGGGCTTCCATTTCCAGAAAGCCAGTTGGAGACAGTATCTTCCAAAAGCGAAGTACAAAACAGCAGTGATATATCCCAGAGTTACCCAAGGTGGTCAGGAATGGTGAGGAAACGTGCGGGACATGCATGCAGCATGAACTGCTCATTTCCTTAAGCAGAAGGAGCAGCCTTCACAATTTAGGAAGCCCTGCTACAGCCAAGGAGAAGTGGCTATCCTGGGCTTGAAGATAAATCCTTCCCTAATCTGTGTGCTGGGAGTGGATAGAAGCTAAACTGAGTGGATAGAAAAGATTTACCTGGTGTTGGCTTTCACCTTGCCAGCTGTAAAGAAAAGAGTGTAGAGTGTACAGTGCACAGCCAGGCCTAAAGCAGATATCTGCAGCTCAGCATGGACTAACGTTCTTTGCAGAGTGGTATGTCTGCCTACATCTGGGCTATGCAGTGCTTTTAGTGTAAGATGCATATGTGAGCAACTGTACTATTTACTGAGGAGGGAAGGAGAAAAGGGGCCTCAGCTCCAGGAAGCACATCTGATCATTTCTTGCAAACAGTCTTCACAGCAATAAGTTTATCATAGGAGTGCTGGAGCAGTGATAATAATAAAAGACTGATTTTAGCATGAAGTACAAACTAAATGAGAAAAGATTTTGCTTTTGATAGCTCCCTCCCATCCTGCGGTTTCCAACTTCAGATAGTTGTTCATTAACATCACGCTAGAGTAAATATCTTTATTTAGTAAAACATAAAAAGGGATTAGGCAACCCCTGCTCTGTGTCAACACTCCAGACTTATCATTAGGGTAAACTGGCTGAAATTCTGTGATTTTTTTTAAAACAGGACAGAAACGTGTAGCAACTTGGATTCAAGTGGCGTATTTCATCATGCTCAAGGCAGACATTATCACACAGGATCATTTGTCTTGGCAGTCCTTCAAGGGGTACTTTCTGCCGGTGCTCAAATCAGGTTACTTGCACAGAGAACTCCTACTTTATTTTGGAGTGGCTTCAGGGTTCGTAGTAACACAAGGAGAAAGGCAGCTATTACATTTTAACTAGCGCTTAAGTTTCTTTCTGCTATATTAAACTCACGTAACCCATGATTGGTAAATACATGTATTTAGCCATCTGCATGGTAATAAATTGATTGAGATTGATCAAGAAAGTCTCAGTACTTTGGGTTTTGAGTGCCGCTTTTTTATAGAATAGCTAACTAAATAAACTGGAATTATTTAATCCTTGGACTATAAGAGGTTTTGTGCCACTGCTCACTAAGGATTTTTCAGTTGAATTTTAGCAAATCGGCAAAAGTTGATTCAGCAGATCAACTTTTGAAATAAGTTTTTTCTTCTTTTAGTCCATAAATTGGCAATGCAGGGGTTGTTCCTATTGGCATCTACCCCTTCTACCCCTCCTGGGGAGATGGATCTGCCCTGAAGGTCTGCAGTCTGTCTGGGTGCGGATTTCTGGACAGGGTGATCAAGTGGAAGGGGAGTATTGGGTACAATACAGGTGTCACCTTCCATGTTCCTTGAAAGGAATATATTATAAAATATAATATATTAAAATATATTAAAATAAAAATATATTGTCATGAAAGACACTTCAACTCAGGTCTAAGATTCTGCTGATAGGAAAAAAAGGGTCAAAAGTTCTTGATGTGTTTAGCCAATTAATTTTCCTTCATTTTAGAATAATATGGCATATATTTCACAGAATCGCAGTATGGTTTGAGTCGAAATATACCTTTGAGATCATTTAGTTCCAGTCCCTTTGCTATAGGCAGGGACACCTCCCTCTAGAGCAAGTTGCTTAGAGCCCCATCCAGCCTGGCCTTGAATGCTTCCAGGGAGGGGAAGAGGTGACTCTCCTAAAAGGTGACAGCTGAGGATCTTCTTTCCCTCACATCTCCAGTCTTTCTTCCTGAGCAGTAATTTTCTGAAACATACCACTCTGTTGCTAGAGGAAGGTTAGTTATTCTAAATGTGTCCTCTTTGTGTCAGAAGGGATTTGGCCTGGCTGTGACTAGTGGCCCCTGCCTTTGATGTGCTATGTGACTGCCACTGCCCAGGTGCATTACAGGAGCTGCAGTGCCCTCATTCCTTAAAACTACCAGCCTCAAAGGGAGGAATGGATGGAATATTCAACTTTTCAAAAAAAAAAAAAAAAAAAACAAACCAAAAAACTAGAACATGCGTATTCCTGAGCACCATCACGTGAGTGGCTTCTGCCAGCATGCTATAGCTGGGGAAAAAAAGGCTGCACAGACCTTAAACAGCCTATCTTTGTACAGTCTACAAAACAAATATTTGAGCCGACACAGGTTTCTCAAGGGACTCTGTTCATGTGTAGCATGCTACATGCTCTGACTGCTGTCCCAGTGACACAGTGAACAAGAAAAATATGTTGTTCAGATGTACATGCCCTTGTGTTCTGGGCTGGCTCAACATTCTGAAGGTTTTGGTAACCTGTCCATGATAACTGGACATCCTTTGTAGTCAAAAGGGGTGGGAGATCATGCATATTCTCCATAAACTTACAAATGTTACTGAAGTTTGGCAACACTTTATAGTTACACTTTATGAGATGAAATAATTTCTTCATTCTTAAAAATTTCTTAAAGCCACAGCTTAAATGTTGCATCAGCTGAGATCTTTTCCCTATGAAGAGCTATACTGCAGGGCACCCCAGGAAGAAATATGGGATGTACTGGCCTCTCCTGTGATGCATTTTCATTTTCAAAACTATTTTTATTTCTTAAAAAGCAAATTTGTGGAGTTATTATATCAGCTGGTCTTCTCACTGTGGGTTCTCCCACACGGTGACAATGCTATTTAAATATATATTTTTTCAATTTTCTGAGGCTAGAATGAAGTAATGAAAAGTGCAGCTAAAAGATGCACCAAGGTGCTTCAATTGACCAGAAGATAGCCCTTGTTCAGCGATACGAAATAGAGACCATTTGTTAAAAGAAAACTAACCTAAAAATATTGCAGCTGAGACTAGATGCTTTCCTGAATTAGTTCCTACTTCAATGACATGATGTTGTTTAGAATATCACCTAATTTCATTTTAAAATTGATGCTGATGGGGAGTTTGCTCTAGCAAATTGTCTCAGCAATTCAGACTGTCAAAGATCTTGCCACACAGATAAGCTTATGGTCCCCCTGTTCTCCCATGTGGGTACTGACAGGCTGCAGTCACTGTACCGTGGGATCACAGGCAGATGGGAGCAGTGGGACCTCACCCAAGTCCTGTGCTCAAAGCAGGGCCACTCCAAGAAGGTTGCCAAGGACTATGTCCAGTCTGGATTTGAATGTCTCCAAGGATGGAGACTCCAAAATTCTCAGGGCTAGTGTTTGATTACCATACGGTGAAAAACTTGCGTCTTGGATTGTTTTGGGGTTTTTTTTAAATTATTATTATTATTATTATTGTTTAAAGGGAATTTTATGTATTCTAGGTTTTGCCCTTTGCTTCTTGTCCTGTCAGTGTCCTGTCACCACAGAGAGAGTCTGGTTTATTTTCTTTTGCTCCCCCTGACCACCACCAGGTATCTTTAAACATTCATGTTCATTACTCCTAATGGTCTCATATTATTTATAGAACCCATTTTTTCCCTCCTAAGTGGCTACAGACTGTCTGCTTCCATTTTGGAAAAATTATTTCATTTGCAAATGTGCATTACATTAATCATTCAACTTGCCAGTTCATACAGGTTAATTTGTAACAGTAGATTGGACACTTTACAGTATATTGGTTCTCAGCCTTCACTGTAGATTTTCTTAGTAACTTTAGATAACTCGTGTATGTGGAAGGCTTTTGCTCTGAAGGCAGTATTTCCACATAGCATAACAAGGGAGAACAAAGGACATGGAAGAGGTAGACAGGAAGAGGTACTGTTTGGATATCCTAATTGGGTCAGATTTGGAAGTTCATAACAATTTGCAGTTGATTACTATTCTTATTTTTTACTTCTCTGTCTAACACTGAGGTAAGAGTAGATTTTACTTGCAAGATCTGGCAAAGGGTTGGTTACTGCTTATTAATAGAGCTCCCTTATTCAAATGAGAGATTAAGATAGAAGTAAATTGACAGTCTACCCACAGTTGCACTTTGCAGTTCCTAATGTAGTACATGAACAGGAATAGTTTATTCTATAAACTTGTTCAGGTTCCATCACTCTGTAGACTTTGAATAATCAGGCCAGTGACTCAAGGCAATCCTACTAGAAGATTGAAGCTATAGTTGTGGCTCACAAAAGCCCACTAAAAGTCACGACCAAAGCATGAGTCACTGAAGTGTGAGCACCACGCTCTTCATCCATGCACTGCACTTTTACCTGACTGTGATTTTCTATCAGTGTCAACTTTAAAGGGCCTTGTATCCCAGGAAAAGTTTAGGTATCTCTCATCTACACTGTGAGCTGCTAATATGCAACCTTAGGTCATTGAACTCCACCTGAACCTTATTTATTTTTACTTCTGCAGAGATGACATGAATTATCCTTCTGACACTGGATCTGAGTAAGTAGATGCACTCCATGTGATCACATTGCTTCTATTGCAGGAGGCAGATGTAGACTTCAGCACTTCCTCTCAGTATATCTGTCTGTTCCTATATATATCACTGCATGGCATGGATAACATCCTTGCAAAGGCCATCGTGGTCATGTGAGGAAAGGATCATGTCACTTGAGAATAAGTGCTTAGAGGTGAATTACTTCCAGAGAGTAGAGAGTCCACGCGGATTCACAGTTGAGCAAAGCTTGCAAGTATTACCTGAAAAAATTGAATGAGTTGTATGTGGACTATTATACATAAATTGCAGTATATGGATCCCAAAAATATGGAATATTTTGATTCAGACATAAACAGAAGAGAGACTTTACAGATAGAAATCTCATTCAGACACAAATAATGGGCTGATACTGCTTCCAGGCATTCTGAGTGTCTGATTGAGTTTGATTACAGTTCTACAGAGTCAAGGGTTGGCTTCCTTGGTGCTTCCTTTGTGCCATGGAGGATCCATTGGCAACTTGAAGCCTGCTCACTGGGGATTGGGGCTGGCTGTCTGATATTGCAGTTCTGTAGTTGGTGCCTTGTCGTGTGCTTTTATTCCCTAGTAGAATTTGATGGAAAGGAACAGGACAATTCTTTTTCCTGTCCAGAAAGCAGCAGTGTGTGGCTTGTTTCTGTGCTGGCAACTATATGTTGAGCAAATGGAGGAACTAAAACCTTCTTGGAAGTCAGTATAAAGGCTTCATACAACGTGCTGCAACAGTACTCAGCCAGCTGTCAGGGAAGCCCTTATCATCAGCTGTGATGTACTTCAATTAGAAGCCCATCTCAGCAAAAGAAGTGTTCTTCAGAATACAGGGCTGGTTCTCGCAAGAGGGGCAGCTCTTGTTGCTATGTTTTAACCAGGCATACAAGAAATAACGTAAATTTTTCTTTGCAATAATTACTGAAAGGATGGTAACTCAGAAGGTAATAAAAGTAGTGTGACAACAGCAAAGAACATTTCAGAGAGCTTTTATGGCTCTGGCCTGGGAGAAGGGCAGCAGACTCATGGTATATTCACTGTCACTGAACAAAATCCCCATGTTGTTAGGAGGTGCTCAGTATCTGCATCCTATCTCACAAATTTATTTCCTCAAAGCCTGCAGGAAACACCGAGATAGTCAATTCCTCTATGTAACATCTTTGGGTGACATTTGGTAGCAGGGATAAAATGAAAGAAGAGCAAAAAGAAAATGCACTACACCCAGAGACATTTGGGTAGTAGTGACTGAATATGACCAAGTGCAAGGAAACAGCAAGAACTGATCTCTAGAAAACAGAAGGGTCTTATTCAAGCCTGAATGATTTCCATGCCTTTCTTACCATTTCCCTGAGTAGCCACTAGCTTTTCCTTTCATAATTGCTTTTGTGATGCCACAGGAGAGAGATTTCAATCCTGCTGTCAGTGCTGGCCATGGTCAGCCTCATGCAGTCAGCTCACTAACAGCTGCTTCTTAGTTGTGTTTTCTCTGTCGCTGCACAGTTTTCTGCTGCTGTTCATAAGAGATTTGCTGATATTTGTCCCACCTTAAGTAAATAATCTGAACCACTCCGTGTACAAAAAAAAAATATCCAGAAATCTCCATGCCTTCTGGCAGCTTTGAGACTCGATTCATTTACTTCTGCTGCGGGCTGCAGAAAAATAAATTGATCACTGAAAGAAGGCAAAATTGAGCTTTATTTATTTGGTCAAGGTTCAACTTCACCTGCAGCACAATGCAGCCCTTCTCTCCAGAGCTGACTAATATCCACTTAATAACAAGCAGCCTCACAGAGAGCTGTGGAGCAGCACAGTGACACCAGCAATTCTTGGCAAGGTCAACTACTAAGCAAAGAGAGAGAAATATACGAAATGCAGCTTGTGGTGAGAGAAGCTGCAGGAAATCAGAGGGAAAAAAGCAGAAGTTTAATGTAGTCAGAAATACATGGAAACTGTATGAACATTATAAAAAGGAGAAAAATCTAAAAAGGGAGGCAAGAAGGGGAAAAGGCAGTCCAAATAACCAGCAAGTTAGCAAAGAGTGTGCCAAATTAACTGTGTACACAAAGCCTCTGCCAGAGGTGGAAGACCAGAATGCAGTGTTCTTTCTGGTCAGATTCAGTCTAGAATAGTATTGCAGCAGCACACGTGGATAAAGAAATTAACTGGACTAAAAAACTGGACTAGATCCAGTGGCTGCAAAGAGAATACTGCATGGTGAGTAGGAATTCATTTTATTGCTGAGACTTAAGAGGCTCAGCAACATTCTCTGTGTGGTTAGTAATTGCCATCTGCAGAAAATGGCAAAAAGTAAATCTCAGGAACCTGAAGCACGTGGGATTCATTTGGCTTTGAGAAAACGGTTGGTAAATGATAGCAGACTGGAATCTTGATGGCTGCAGGGTCTTTTATTTATAGTCCAATCATTTGATTTAGTGTTTGAACTGTAATTAAAGATGCACCTTTTACACAACTCCGGCAAAACACACAACTCATTTCTCAGTCATTTTGTTAAAGGCAATTAGGCAAACTGCTCACAGCTTTTCCAAACATCCCGGAACAAACATTCTTTAGAAATAATGAGCAATACATGGAGAAGCGGACCTGCAAAAAATAGCCATGCATGTTGCTGGTAATATTTCAAGTAAGTTAGGAGCTGCAGTCATTACTTCTCATTACTAATATGATGAGAGTAAGAATTAAAATGCCAAAAGTAATTTACTTTTTGGGAAAAAAAAAAAAAAAATCCACCAGGCAGAAAGACAAGAAAAGATTTGCCAGGCTAATTTTAGCAATCCTGGATTACTTATTAAGAGCTAGGCACTCTGGGCATGGCTGAGCAAGGCATTTTCTATGGCAGCTCTGTGAAACCCTCACCCTCTTCCATCCAGTTAATGGTCACGGCTACTTCTAGGCAAATTTCAACTTTTGGGCTGTAGAAACTACAGTGCTTACATTACCTGGAGGTGCCCTACCCATCATGGCTTAATATACATAATTTCAGATAATTAAAGGGTACTTTATGAATGTATAGTTAATAAACTGAGAATAAAGAAGGGTGTGTTTCCCATATAGTGAAACTTATGTGTTTACAAACTGTGTTTACATGTAGGTGACCTTACTGAGCAGAAGGGACAGCTGACATTTCTGCATAATTTTACCACACAAGCACTGAACTGAGTAGTTTGCAAGTGCTGCACACATACGGCAGCAATTCCATATTTTTCTGTTTTGACATATTCATGTGTATATGTAATCATGTCCATAAGAGCATACAAGCTATTGCTGAGTATTTGGAGTGTATTCTTAATAAGGCATTTAAAAACAGACTAGAGAGAAAAACAAACTGCAGTACTTTCATATGTTCTGATGTGAGCATCTACTAAGTACAGATAATTTCAGGCAGGCTATTAATCCCTGCACCATGCAGTCTCCTGTCACAAAATTCAGAAAGATCCAGAAACAACAATATTTTGAAGCAGAGAGAAATGCAAAATGAACTCAGTATTTCAAAATCCTCCAGAGAAAACCCATGCCCCTCTTTTTCCTGTTACTGATCTGCTAGTGTTCCTTTTGCCTTACACATATTAAAACTTCAGAAGGAAGGTATGGTATATACTGCTGGAAGCAAAGAGTCTGTATCAAGGAGATGTTTGTTAGAATATATTCAGTAGATGTATGACATGGAAACTTTTTAATTCTAAGGAAAATGAAGTATCTGCTTTGTTTTATACCTGCAGTGTTGATGCAAGAAGCCTGGACTGGGAGAACAGAAGGTATTATCTCCTTTCCCAGCTCCAGATAATGCCCAAGCAAAAAATGCCAGCAAGTTCAGCTGCAGAAGCACTAGCACTGCCAATGGTAAGCAAGCCTAGTCATAAGTGATGTTATGATCTGTCTCAGGACAGCCCTGTTCTAAAAATTACAGAATGATGAATTGTGAGATTTTAAATTAAAAACAAACAAACAAAAAACCCAGACAGTTTTAGAGCTGATCACTGAGCTTAAAGAGGGCTCTGTGCAGGAAAACTGTTCACACCTAAGTGTATTATTTAATTATTTGCCTGTATTTTCAGAGACATCTATGCCATAACAGATGCTCTTTAACTATAACACATCCTGTGGAAGTTTATTGTTTCTCCAAAGGTTTTGGAACACTTACCATATTCATTGTGATGTCTTCTCCTTGCAATTGAATGCAAATAGGCAAAGTTTAAGAAGCAGATTCAGTCTTAAATGAGAACATCTTGCCTTCTGTTGATTAGCCAGCATTGTAGTACTGTTTACAATGGGTTTTAATTGGGTTGCATCTGTTTCTCTTAAAAAACAAACCTGAATATTTATCATTGAAGCTCTTGGGAGCTATATTAAATAATAGTGCAGTTTATATAAATCACTAATAAGTACACTAATAAGTTACAATAAGTATTTATACCAAATAGAACATAAAAGTACCCTAGAGGCTAGGTTCACTTTATATAAACACATCTTAGAAAATATTAATTTGATAGACTGAGACAGCCCTAAGCAGTAAATATATATTTGAGAGAACTGCTGTACACTCTCCAAACTCACCCCATTTGTACAGCACGCATCATTTGTTCCTAACTAAATCTGCTTGTAAGTTCCCCTAAGCACCAGTATTATTTATCTAACATTTCCTGTCCTGTAGCAGAAGATGGGAATCAAGTTGACCAAAAATCTTGTTAATGAGAAGTTACTTGCCATACCATGTTAAGATGGCAGAACATTTTATACACTTGCATTACTCTACTTTTTTTTTTTTTTTTTCCCAAAAAAAATTTCCTGATACGTGAAGCAATTTCACAGAGAATGACAAAGCACAGTGTGAGGACTAGCAGCTGATGGTATTTGGGTATAGCAGCTGATGGTAAATGGTATTTGGGCTCTGAGTACCCAAATACCACTGCATCTAGTTTTATATATGTTTAAATACAACTGCATCTAGCTTTAGTGACACAGTCTGTGGGAAAGAGCAGCTCTTTTAGGACTTTCACTATTTTGTGATGAGGGCAGTGATTGATCTACACTGAGACTGGGGTTTTCTTCCTGATATTCTGACGTCCAAATTAAGCTGAACTGTCCTTGGTCATGTTCTGTGCCTCTATAACAGTTTAACAACAGTCTTAGCAAATTTACTTAGCCCAAATAAACCCAAATTCCTGAGAATGTGTTGGGTTTGCTGGTTTGCTGAATCCGTGTTTTTATTAAAATGTTTATTTTGGTACTTTTCCCATTGGCTAGACGGCTCTTAATACTTTTTCACTTCATTGCTCATTTGCTACTGCTATGCACATAAATCAATGATGGAATTGTATCCTCCCTACTGTGACTTTTTTTAAATATATCTGGTCTATACAGGATAAATTCAAGCCAGTGGTGGAACCTGTTCACCCCTTCCCTCCGCCTACAAGTGGGACATAACAATAATGAATTCTTAAGGGAACTATCCAGATTAATGTTTCTCAAGAAACGAGTCATATCAAAGCAATTCACTGAATGCTGCTGTCTCACAGGACACTTCTTGAGTTTCTCTCCAGAGAATAAATGTTTCTAGTGGAGTAGCATATAAGTGTTTTTATTAGTAGAATTCACAGGAATTCACTCCCTTAATAAAAGCAAAAAAGCAGAACAACGTAACAGTGCATCTGGGATTCAGTGAATGCAGAGATTGAGTTTTGTGTAGTAGACATTAGGGATACTCAGGGCAATTTTTCAGAAGAGAGGCATAAAGAAGAACCAGAGCTCACACACTGTCTATGGTGGGTTCCAAAATTCTGCCTTCCCACAGAAATTTACTAATGACTTGTATGTGTTGCAGTCTTCTGCAAAAAAGCTTTGGCAAGCTTTTGGTCTGTGACTTCCACTGACAACTTATTCCTAGACTAAGTCTGCTTAATTTGACAGCCTTTTCATCTGAACTGTGCAATGCTAACTCATGATGATGAGATTGTTATGTAGGGTGGGTAGTCTGTATGCAGCTAGGCTTGATGTGGTGAAGAAAGATGGCAAGCTAGCCCATTTAGAGCAGGTTCTGCCCTCTATGGTCTTCCAACTAGCATATCCCAAGATGCTTTGCAGGTAGAAATCAAGTCATCTGTTAACTGAAAAAAACCCATACCTTCTAGCACTAGAAATGGGATTGTGATGTTGAGCTCTGACATGGATAACATGGAGTCCTTCTCCTCATGGAAGTGAAGCTGAAGACAGAGTGTTTCTAATGCAGCTCCAGCACAGAAACCTCCCATTGAACACATCTCTTGGGCTGGAGGTAAGCAAGGTGTCTGACACCTCTGATAATTCATCTCAGCTCTTAAACTGTGGTGGTGGTTTTGGGTTTGGGTTGTGGAAAACTCTTTTCAGCAGTTCTGAGAGATTAGACGTGACTCCCAGATTCCAGAAGCACCCAGAGCACAAAGGGCAGGCTGGCAAAGCCTCAGGCCCATCATTTTTCCAAAATTTAAGGCTAGAAATACATTTGCCTTCTAACTCTGCAAATTGTATTTGCTCCTCGTGCTCTTTGTATCTCTACTTTCAAACCCACAACCTGACCCGATGTATTTTAGGCACTTGTGATTTTTGTGCCATAAAGGGACCTGGCAAAAGGCCTGCACCCCACTTCCTTCTCTCTTTGTGAGCTCTGGGCAGCCTCACATAGCAATGGTGCCTAATGGTTTCACTTTATGTGCTCTACTGTGTAGGCCTGAGTAAGGCTGGGGCTCCAGCTGAGCTCAGGAAAGGGCTAAAAGACAAGCTAGATGGTCAGAAACATCCCCCGAGTAGTCTATACACCAACTGCCCTGTAATTTCAGAGCAGCCCACTCTGCTGCTCAAAGCAGCTCCTCACCTACCTGAGTTCTTATACTGGGGATAAAACTGGAAGGCACAAAGCTGATACAGTCTATATCTGTCTCTCTTCAGCCTCCCTTAAAATTCCTGGGAAGCTCTGTGGGGTACAGCCATCTGATAGAGATATTTCTTCCTCATTATGTCACGTTCTTGTAATTTTGCTGCTTAATTATCCAGGATAAGGATGAGGTGGGGATAACATAGAGAAAGTAAAAGAATCACAATACAAAACGCTTCTATTTGCCTACAAGAAGATCCTGAGTGTGTTCACGTTTGCTATCAGCTTCCTAAAGAAAAGAGGAAGAGCTTTAAATCAAGGTAAGTAGAGCTGTCTCAGGTGAGCATAAAGCATTTTCTATTCTATAATACAGGCATTAGATGAAAGCAACCCCAGAGCTGGGTGAGTGTATGTAACTGTCAGATGATGCCCCATTTTTACATTAAAAAGCAGACACCATTCATTGACAATGAAGCTGGAACATTGCTTCATAAGGAAGTGTAGGGCTCCTGCGGGATCCTCCTGGAAACTTGATAGGTGTGTTCTTATGGTACTGCTCGGGGAAGCAAGTTTATGAATCAGTATTTTGCTACATCTGTATCACCAAAATCAGGATAATATATGGCTATGTTTTGCTTCTTATTAGGGAAGATACTTTTGTGGTATCTTGACTATATTTATAACAAGATATTTGACTTTCAAGCATTTCAGAGAGCAATTTTGCCATTTTCTCCATGGAAATCAATATCCATTGAGTATGTACAAGTTATCTATGAATCACCTTTATCTCTTTGTCAAGTATTGTCAGAGGTGTACTCTAATCTTATTACGAATTCACCTTTCATTTGAAAATGAAGAGGTTCGACCACAGGTCAAATGACAGATCCATTGTTGAAATCTAGTGGGAGCTTCATTGCACTGAGTTCCAGATCCAGAGAGGAGTTTTAGCATCAAAATCTCTCTGCCCCTAACTTCATTTAGCTACTGCTTAGTCCTGCAGGCAGGCATAATATACAGCAGCTGCAGTTTCATTGTTAATATTTCTCAATTGTTTAGAATTATGGGACTATAAGTGTCCAGAAATACGTCAGTTGTGACTGAGATGCAGAAACAAGCTTAGGAGGCATCAGATCTGCTGTCACATTCAACTTCCTCAGCACAGTCACTGCAGTCACTGTGCTCTATTCTTTCCCTGTTCAGCATTCAGGTGGTCTCTTCAGTTTACACTAAAAATCCAGCACTTCTTTTCTGACATGCCTTCACAAAATTGTCAGCATTAAAGAAAATATTTGCAGAATATATCATCTTTATACTAGGTAAACAAATAATAAATTGCAATTCTGAAAAATTAGAACATTCATAAAAAATACTGTCCTTATTAGCTCTGCAAGTGCTGTTCAGGGTGTTACATCAAACATATTTAGGAGATAAGGAAAGATTATCCACTTGGCCTTATAAAGCATTGAGAGGACAGCATGTCATTGCTGTAAAATGCTTGATAGGCAAAAGATGCTGAGCATCTCATTCTTAACAGACCACAAACTGGAATGGGTTTCCTGGTTTCATGCTGGCCCTTAACTGACTTGCCCATATAAAATATTGCACAACCAGTAGGCTTTGTTGTGGAAGGTGGGCCAAGGGAAGGCATGGGCAGGGCAGGTCAGTGTGCAGCAGAATGGCCTCCCTGTGCCCACAGCAGTGTTCTACCCTCAGGCTCATAAATAGCTACCCACCTCCATACCAGTTTAAAAAGAAATTAAAAGCAGTTAAATCTTGGAATAAATGTCTTTGACTTCAATTTACATTGCTAATTACTGTAATTTATAACAAATATTAACTAAGCCAACCACACAATTAACTACGCTGGTTCCTTTTACCATATTATCCAGTGCTGTTTTGCTATTGTTTTAATAGATGTGGCAGCTTAACCTCACAGTGGACTCGCTATATACTTTCAGGCTGTTTTGTTCAGATGGCAGATTTTAACTGCAATTAGACTGACATGAGCATGGCACGACTGATACCTTCTTGGCCATCTGCCTCCATCTCCTTCACAGCAAGTAATAATCCAGAAATACATAAGAACTGGCAGTGATTAGAAATGCAGAACAACTGGAAAATAAGGTTTAATTGCTAGTGTTTCAGTGTGCCAAGATAATACCATGAGCACTGACTCATCAGAATAAACTGATTTCTGACTTCAGTGTTGTGTTTTTTGAGAACTGAGAGAAAAATGGTTGACAGGATAGGCAAATGTGAAATTGCTCACAGCATTTAGGCACCAACTCTGCCCTTTTTTAGTGCTTTGATTTGCAGTCTGCAAGTATAATGGCACAGCATATTTCAGGCTACTACAGAAAGCCTTTAGGGACAGTTCCATTACACGATAGCCTGTGATTGTGCAGAGTGAAGATGATGACTCAGGCGTGATGACTGCCAGTATGATATTGATAATGAAATGTTTTGCTGAATCACCTTCAACTCCATCCCCAGTGTCTTTCCAACAGATGGGAGTGTAATTACTGGTGACTCACAGCAGCACATACAGCCTATGCATTTCAGGCAGGATATAAGGTGAGAACAGCTCCGTTGCAAGTTTGAGAATTCAGGAAGTGTGAGGGAAATACTGCACAGTGCTCAAGAATGGAAGAAAGCCTGATCTGGTCATAAAAGAATGGAACTATTTGAGAGAAATGTACTACGTAGGTTGCTCTGAAAATAATGCCTCCAATTAATTTCCACAGAAGCTACAACAGTTAACAGTTAACTCAGTAACTCAGTTACAAAACACTTTTTCAAAATTGTAACCGTTAGCTATGCATTTTCACCAATGATGAACAAGAGCCTGCATGCTGCACCAGCAGAGGTGACCCACTGTCTCCATCACCACTGCTGAAACGCACCACCCACTGCCTCACTGCGCTCACGTCCACTGTTTAGACTCCAGAAATATTCAACAAGCATGAATGAATGTCAATGGTTGCCCTTTTTGTTCTGGATGGAGGAATTCAATGACACTCCTTTGTTTCACACACACTTCCATGTCATCTGCTATTGTGTCAGACTCCTCATCTGCTGCCATCTGTCACATGGCAACATGTAATGGAATAACATCAGGAAGGTTCACCTCTACTGTCATAACACCAACATCCACCTCTAACATCATGGGCCAACACAATAAAATAGGAAGCATTACTTTCAGAGCAGCCTCTGTATTTGGAGCATGTTTGAAGTAGGGTAGGCAATCCAGCTGGTTAGTGCAGGCATGAAAATCAAAAGTGGGTCCTCCTGCTCCAGAAGCAGTCTCTGTACTGAAAGTACATTTGCTAATTATGTTTGAAATGCTCACCTGGCCTGCAAAAACATGAAGATGGGTGAAATGGTTTAGGATGGCCAAACAGTTGTTTCAAATCAGCCAAACCTTCGCATCTCCACCTTCCACTCCATTTCTTGCTAAATTAAATTTAAATATCATTTGTAGCTCTGGCATTTGCTGAATGAAAAGAGTAAAAACTCTGTGAAAATTGGGAGGGATAAAAATACATATATTTCTCAGTTTTGTTTTCAAATCAGTAAAATTAGCCGGAGGCTTTCAGCACTCATCTCCCTGTCACTGGTCCATCTGTTAAATGTAGGAGTAAAATAGCTGTTTAAGAGGAAGCAAATGCTGTCAGCACAACTATTTCAGTGTCTCCTTAGAGCAGAGGAACATTTCCTTCACCAGACTGGGCTGCAGCACAGCCCTTGCTGACCCAGCCATCCCCTAATTCTTGTCTGGTGTTTGGCAGCCAGCGTGGGAAGCAAGGAACTCATGGCAAGCATTAAGGACCGGATGGTGGAAAACATCCAGGGACTCCAGTCCACATTCTTTTTCCCTTTTGTACTGCTTGCCACTTTGGGAGGCAGTCACACAGGTCCCCAATTTACTGCAGGATGGAAACACTTAATTTGAACCATTATGTGATGGGATCCACACTGTCCAGGGAAACCATGTGTTTATAGTGTTGAAAAGGAGTGCCCTTTGGAGAACAACAGCTTATGGAAGATGCTTGAACAGAATGGCTGGAATCCCTCCTGCAGGACTGGCAGTGGTTTAAGGGGAACCACCCTGCAGAGAGCTCTCCAGCAGCAGCGTCAGACCAAGCCTCCTATGTAGACCCACAACAGGCAGACTAAAGCAACAAAAATGATGAGCTGCAAGAGGCTGTGATTTTAAAAAAACAATTGAAAAGAATATGTTGCAAACAACTGCGCAGAGTTGTCTCTATGAAGGAGCACAAATACACAAAATGCTGCAGAGGATCCCTTGCTGTCGTGCCCAACTTGTGACTCAGAGGAGGAAAAGCAAGTAGCTCTGACAAAAACTGAAACCATCAATGAAAGTACAGCCACTGCTGTCTCAAAATTATTTTAAACCTGTGGCAATTGTCCTTGTGGTACCTAAACCATGGGTTCTGTGCCTGTGAATGATACTACTCTAATTCCCAAGAGAACAATATAAAAATAAAGGTAGAATATTAGGAATTTATTCTGGTTTTCAGTCTCGCAGGACAGGTGGTAACCCTGCTGTCTGAGCAGAGCTCCAAAAGTGGGACAGGAGAGCATTTCTGTAAGTAACAGCTTTTCCTGGAGGATTTAAAAAACCTTGGTAAAAAAGAAGAAATGGAAAAGGGTTAGAATGGTGTCTGGAAGGCATCCATTGGCCATTCAGAAAGTGACAGCAGCAGCTGTTAATGATGTTGCTTTAGGAGCAGAGAAAATTCACTTCCCATTCTTTCCACAATTTTTAAGAAACTCAGCTTTGTGCATCAGAATGATCAAGTAAGTGAATACCTCTTACTTTAGTTTTTGGTGTTTTTTTTTTTTTTTTTTGTCAAACTGTTTTGACTGCTAAAAACTGCAGTTAACCATCAATCTATAATCCAGTCTTTTTTCTGGCCAAAAGGGCTACAGATAAAAGTACTTTCCCCTTTTCTCCTGAAATGGTCCAGCAGGCTTCCGTGCCAGATAAAACAAGGCAATGAGAATTTTTCATTCTAGTTAGTAGCCCTAGCTACAAATTGACCAAGTTAGGCTCTTTGGTCAAGCTGCATGTGGAACTTGGAACAGAGGCTTTTATTGCCATGCATGGTGCCCCATCACTATCTCCTCCAACAGAGTGGGCTCTATAGGTAGCCAGAAACACCTCACACCTGCACTGATTCTTGCTTCCTCTAACAAGATCTGTGCTGCTCTCAGTGTTGCCCAGGAATTTCCTACAAGCTCTTGCCCGTTAACATCCAAGCTACCATGAGTGGGAAGTGAATATTGCTCTGCCAGTCTCTGCAAACATAGGTGCAAATTAAGAATTTTTTTTTTTAGAGGATGGGTAAACCTTCATCTACCTTGTTCATTTTCTACAAGCAAGGGCAGCAAGTGCTCCAAGAACATCTCTAAGACACCCATGGATCAAAATACCCAGCATTTTCTCTGCTGATTTCTCTACTGGTGCTTTGGGCTTATGGTTTCAATGGTCCCAGTACAGCTAGGGCGCTAAGATAAGGGCCTATGAAACCTCCCTGCTATTTTACTCTGCAGGGGAGAGGCTTGATTTGGAGGATGAGAAGCACCATTCAGTTATTCAGCAAATAATTACCATGTGTGCCATACAATCAGCATTTGCTACTCCCATTTTCTCAGCTGCTGCTAATGCAGCACTAAGCACTAACCTATCATTCCTAGGTTGACAGAAGGCCCACAGAAGACTAACTTCAGCAGTAACACCTATCCCTTATGCATCATTTTCATCTACTAGCGGAAGTGGCTCTTGGCTCTTGTTCTGAAGACCTATGGGGAGTCCTAACTTGTGTAATCTCAATTTCTGGGTCTCCCTTCAACCAGCAGATGGTTCCTCTGTGGTGGTATTACACATCTGCCCTTCTATCCTTCCTGAGGAAAATGATGACAGACCTCTGAAAATGACACAGTCCAGCAATTTGGATGCCCACAGTCTTCCAGAAGACAACACCAGGTAAGAAAGACTATAGCCTGAAACTCAAGGGCTAGGGAAAATGGCTTGGAAGTTAGTGGTTCCTGACTTTCCTATGCAGAGCAAAACGTAAACGTTTTTACGGCTGTGGTAGCAAAGGTAGTAGCTAGAGATAGGGAGATTGTGTGCTGGTTTCGATTATCCATCTTTGAGGGCAAAAGGAGGCTGGAATTCTTCTAAAGGAAGAATGAAGGTGGGTGGAATATTTGACAAGCTTTTGTCTCTCAAACCTTTGCTGTGCTAGATGGAGTGTTTGAAGGGTATTGATATTCAATATCTGATTGTCACCTGAACGCAGAATTTTTAGTTGTAACCACTGAACTCTGCAGTTCCTGCCTGTTCTTGTAGTGTGTGGCCTTAACATTTTATGGAATGGACCAATCACTGGCTATGGCTGTGCAGAGTAGTGATGGGCTGAGCTACTTTCCTGAGGTCAGTGGTTCACTTCAGGGGTCAGAGCAAAGTCAGAGGTCTGTGTAATGTATCTTGACCTGAGCTGATCCAACTGTAATGAGGTATGTAATTAGTTGAGGAATAGAGCTGTTTGGTTTTTTGTTTGTTTGTTTGTTTTGGTTTTGTTGTTTTTTTAAATCTACATAATTTATTATTTTTTTTTTTTTTCTAACTGTGAAACAGCTGGATGCCTTCAAAGCCTGTCTCCTTATATACTGAATTAGTTCCAGGCACATTGGCTTTCTCTTCTGAGGCCAAGGAAACTGTAGGGAGATTGACAATGGGAAGGCAGGAGACAAAAGGATCTTGCAAAGAAAAGCCTTTAAAACTAAAATTTAAAAATAAAAAGTCCTCACTCTTGAATTTTCCCTTATTCTAGTTGATGATGTTTGCTGTGCATTATGAATTCTTCCTCTCTTTTGAAAAGATTTTTTCTCAAAGGAGGACCAGTAAGACATGTTATTTTAAAAAATGCAACTGTTTGCTCTTGACATGGCTATTTCCCAGATTTGACCTCATGGTTAACTGTGGCTGTAACTGGGGAAAGAGGAGCTTGCCTATGGCAGGAGTTGTGCAGTGTGCAGCAGCAGGAGAGGGGAATTGCTGTGTCGGTCCTATTGCCACCAACTGAGAGTGTAGAAGTACCACTATCATGTTCCAGTGCAAGGTGCAAAATGCTTCAGGGCTGATGGCATCTGAAATGCTATGATGGCGAACTATGAAGAGAAAGCAAAAGCATTTCTCCAGGAACCCTTTTGAAGCAAATAATTTAGCTTCTCAAGGGGTTTTACTCTTCCTCATTTATTTCTATCATAATATAGTAAACTGTAGACCAACTTTTTCTGACTTCTGCTTTCTGGGTTTTGTTTAAGCACTGGTTACTTTCCCTTGAATCAGCTCTGGTTGCTAACTTCTTGTAACCATAACCTTCCTGACAGTGCTGTTAGAAAGCCCAGTCCTGAGCCTCATTCCCCTATGATCAAAGTAAGCTGAGGATTTAATGCACAGCATGTTGCAAAGTTATCCAGAACTGAGTTGGACCCTAGTGCTGCATTCTTGCTTTGCCTCAGCATAATTAACCATGGTATTTTCTACCTTACTCTTCAAAAGATGCACTCACTGAAATCAGCATTGGGCCATTTGCAGCAAACACTGCATAAATAGAAGTCAGTCTACCTATCTGGCATGAACTTTATCCCTAAAGCAGACAACTCCATTCTTGGCACAGAAAACATGAAGGCTTACCATCTTGGTGACTGATCCAGAAGGGAGATGAGCAAAGGCTGGAGAGTTAGAAGTATGTAACACAAGGAGGAGGTGCACAAAAAGATGAATGTTCTTAATGGGGGTGATAACATCCTTAAATTAAGTGCCCAGTGAACTGTATCATTGATTCAATCTGCCCAGATGTTGTAGGCTTCAGAGACGGTCTGTCAAGCACCTCAGAAGTGATGTATGTTCCCAAGCCTTACCACACAGGATTTGTGAAGTCAGTTGAGCAATGAACAGACGGGTTCCAGGCAGCACAATGTTTTCACTGCTGAAATTGAGGACCACGCAGCCAGACTTTAATCAGAGCTGACTGAAAAAGGTATTTCTGCCTTAAGGAAGTTCCAAAGGTCAGACAGGCTCCTATCCAAAAGTGCGTTATAAGCTGAAATATTCATTTTTTTCATGAAATGAAGCATTACAGATTCTAGAGAAGGGATGTAGGGAGAGGCGAAAAAGCTGTTACTCATTCTCAAGAACTTACAGGCTACCGCAAAAAGACAGCAAGAGTTTCCTCTTCCTGTCTATGCAGAATACGGCTAATTGGGAGCTTAATTTTAGTTAGGCTATGGCTTCAGGAGCCTCTTTTAAAGTAAGAAGAGAAAAGAGTAATTGGAAAGATGTGAACCCTCCATCATTAAAGGGATGTAAGAGCTGATTAAGCAAATGCCAGTCAGTACAGCTGATTCTTGATATAGGAGGAGAAGGAAGAGATCTCAAGAGAAGATTGAGGGCAGCCTTACCTTATTTTGGCCTCACTGAAACCTTTTGCTCTTTATTATGTTTCATTTTAAAGCTTATAACTGTCTGAAAGGGATAAAAGCTTATGCTTTGTGTATATATATAATTACCTTAAAATGTACCATATAGCCATTAATTTACCAAATATACCATATAAATTACGGTAATTCATTTATGTATAACTAAAGAAGTTAATATTCATTAATTGCCTGTGTGAATTCTAATTATGTTCTCAGGAAATGCTGAAACACAGCAAAAGCACTGCCTGTTTACTGGGCAAATGTGATCTTGCAAGGCATTTTTGCACAGAAGTTGTCTTAAAGCTAAAACTTGTTAAAAATAAGCTGGTTTTTGGTATTTTAAGTGATTTACGTCTCAGTCAAGAGAAGAACAAGTAAGCATTTTGAGTCCTGATGGCTGGTCCCAGAACTTGGCTGGAGGACAAGAAGTGCTGCTTTTCCTCATTGCGAAAGGCTTTGGCTCTACCCAAGAAGCTTTGCTTTTGTTTTGCTTAAGTGAAGTCTCACATTGAGACAGAGGAGCCTTCAAGCCACTTATTATAAATCTCTGTTCAGTTCACTTTTCTTCCTAGAGCAGGGTGGTGCAGTATGTGTCATGGCCCCAGAGCTCTAGCACAGAAAGACACTGAGTTATTTACAAGGTACAATTTTGCCTTAGTACAGTTTGAGGTTGGTAGGTGGACCAACCAGGCTTTGTAAAGTGGAAACCCCATGTTCACTACCTAGTTCAGAAACTTGCTATTAAAGCTATGTTGTGTCTTGTCTTTTTGGAATTTCTTTTTCATAATTAAGACTACCTCTCTTGCTGACTTTGCATGCAACAGATTGAACTAGATTGCATCTTGTCACTGAATTTTCTTAATAAGTTGGGAAATCCCATGTATCTGGTGTACAACCAGTGCTGGCTAGGCTGTTCCTGCTCTGTGCTGGTCTAAGTTGGCATCTAGCGGAAGCAGGAATGCATCAGACCCTTCTGTTCTCTGCAGACTTGGACACTGCATAGTTATTTAGTGTTTTCTCCACCCTAAATACTTGAAAGGGTGGGTCCACAGAACAGTGTCAACGGTGAAAGACTGGCTCAAAGGGAGAAATTTTTCTTTGGTGTTTGGTACTACTGATGGCAGTTGAGCTGGCTCCTAAGCATAAGGAGAAACAAAACCTCCCCCTCCCCTGAATAGCAGCAATAGCTGCAAAGACAGCATAACAAGCTAAGTACCAGGTGAAAGTGAGCCAGAAGACATTAAGGACTATTGTCTAGGTGCACCCAGGCATGCATCACATATGCTACAGTTCAGCAGGAAACTCAGGCCACTGGACTGGGACGGAAGTACCCCTGTAACAGGAGAAGCACTAGAGAAATGTGTCAAAACCAAAACATGAGTAAGACAGACAGTTTTTTTGTTTGTTTGTTTTAAATGACAATAATGTAAGGCTAACACTCTTGATAACCTCATATTCAGTGAAGAGTTTGGATTTCATCTTCAGGATGACATCAGATGTTGTGCTGAGATACCATACTATAGTCAACTTTACCAATAGCTGGTGGCACAGAGCAAACCTGCTATGCCTCATGCTCCTGTTGGAACTGTAGTTGTTTAAAGGAATGGAATTAGCACATTGAGTTGACTCAATAAGAACCAGATGTATCAAAACACAATTTATTCTTAAAATAGCTAGTAGACACTTAACAGCATGGGTTACATTAAAAAAAAAAAAAAAAGTGCAATCAGTGGAAGAGACTTACTTCATCTTAGCATTTATCTTCTCATTACACTGCAAGTAGCTTCAGACTGGGGCTATTTCACAAGTCACGTGTATTTTGATGTTAACAACACTTCTTTACAGTTAAAAGGTGTGCCAGTATTTACAACTGCTGAGTATATGCTGGACAATTTCCCACACAAATCTTGCATGAAATACAGACCATGTTTACAGTTTGACGGCTCAGGAAGCTAAATTACAAGCATGTGATATAAAATATACGCTTGTTTAAAAAGAAAAAAACTTCTAAAATGAGGTACAATAAAACTGAGCAGTTTTCTATTTATGTGCAAGCCTATATTCATTCTAGAAAAACTAGCAGCAATTCTGCTCTTTAAAAGAAATTAGCTTTCACCAACTGCAGCTAATTCACTGTCTTCAATATGAAGGACCTTTCCTATATTACACACTTTTTAAAAGGTATCTCTGACTCTGCAATAGGGAGCAGGATACTCAACCATTAGGTGCTGTAAGACTAGATCAGGAAATGAGTGAAATCACCTAATGCTGCCACAGGCTAAGACATTTACAAATCATTCAGTCTAAGTCTATACACTAACCTTGGCTTCAGCCTTTACTTTTGGCATGTATAGTGACTGTTTTTTTAAAGGCACATTTTTCTTTTAACATTAGAAGGTAACCATCAGCCTGTCAAGCGAGTAGAATGATGAAGGTAGAAATCAAGGTTCGATTTGATCTTAAATGCAAGATATCCATTATTCCCAAGGCCAGTGAGGTCAGAGATGTCTTCCCAAAGACACTTCCACCACTCACTTTGCATCATTTTCTGTGTTTTCCTTTTTAATTTCATAAATTTTTCCTTTATTTAGAAAGCCAGCTTTGAAGACATCAACACATTGTCCATCTCCAAGTTAGGCAGCACATCTTACCTCTTCTCCTTCTCCCACTTTTCCATTATCCGCTCCAAGTTTCCTAATCTTTATTGAAGCCACAAATCCTAGCCATGCAGTCCTACCTGCCACTGCTACAAGCATGTAGGTCATTGCAAGCCTCAGTCCTGAGAGCACTGCCTCAGCTTTGCTGCGCTAACAGGCACAAAATGGACTGTGATGTTCTGCTTCTGTGACACCTCTGTGCACATGCATTCACACACATACAGCTGCTACAGCTTGCTAAGATACTGTCACCTTCCATAGCTCCTAACAGAGTCTCCTGCCTAATGACTCAGGAGAGATAACAGCAGAAAGCAAGTCGCATATACTTAAGATACAGGCATGCTATTTCTAGTCGGTGGTATATGCATGGGTTTTATCTTGTTTGCCTTTCTTTCCAAGGTTGAGTTTTGGCTAAGAACTTCAATAACATAATATGGCTTAACGAGTCCCAACAGACTGCTGAATTTGGAGTTGCAAAGGCAGCCACAGCTGCCGGTGGTTTTGTTATATAGTTATGTGAACCAGAAAGCTAACACTGATTTGTTGCCAAGTGTAAGAACACTTCCAAGATAGTGTCTGTCACCAATATGGTGATGAATTTTCAATCCCACCTGAGCTCTGCCACTGGGGAAAGAGGCCACTGGACAGCCTTGGACTGCCGAGATGATCGGGCTCTCTCTCCTGCCCTCTCCTTGGAGTTGGAACATCAAAACAGTCTTTTGTGGCAGATGGTATCCGAACACCATCAGATTTCCACTCTGCATGGAGAATCTTATAATTCTGCCCCTCATTATTGTCCCAGAAGGTACGCTCTCCACTTTGGTAGGAAATGCAGAACTCTATTTTCTCTTGAGAAGGAATGGCAGGAGGCAAGTCAATAGTAAATGAGAAGGTATCGTTTTCAGAATCACCATAAATATTGTTCATGTATACACACGCCATGTCCGTGTAAGTCTTCCACGTATCAAAGGTGATTCGAACATGAACCTTCTTCTCAAAGCTCACATTTTTTACTTTCACAGTGCCTGACAGCACCTTCTCTTGTAGGCTGCAGTTCTCCAGACAGACCAAGTTCTTCTGCAGGCGGTTCCTGAAGTCCAGGTAGTCAGCAGAGGGACGTGGGAAATCCAGAATCAAGTTTTTCTCCTCATGAAGCTTCAGGTTAGAGGTTATGCTTTCAAGACCTATAAGATCAAACTGGAGGTCCCAGCTAGGGTGCTCCTGGACCTCTGAGAAGGTGTGTATTGCTGTCAGGGAGAGCCCCTTTGAATCTGCAAACACAACTCGCTTTTTGGCTCGGGCTGACGAGTGGTTCCAGTCACTGTTCTGTGCCTCAGAGTCACGTCTCACATGGAGACATGGTCTGAGAGGTTTGAATCTGTTCACAAAGTTATTTCTCTGGCAGCTCTCAAGGGGGCTGAGGAAGCTCTTCAGAGGTGGTGAATGGGCTAGGCAGATTCTCATGGCCACGTCCACAGGCATGATGGAGTTTGGCAAGGGTCTCGGATCTAAGATCTGAATCATTCTGAAATGAGCAGAAAGACAGCGTGTTATTGTTTGTTCCATCAGGGAAAAGCTTGTTGAGAATGCATTTTTGCTTCATCTGCTGTCTTAATTATTCATGACCTTCTCTTTGCACACCTTTAACTAATGCAGCCTAAATTAATATTGACAGTTCAAGATAGGAAACAGAGTGAATATATTGTCATTTCTTTACAATTCTGCAATTTTTCAGTACAAATTGAATCTCATTTGCTTTTTCCAAACCTCTGAAACATGGATTTTAGTAACAGCTAATTAAACACATCTTCCTGAAAGCACATAAAAGAACATTCTAGTGTGTAGTCCATATAGATCAAGTTACAGTGAAAGTGCTCATTCACTTCAATTTCTTTCAGAGACTCTGAGCTGAGTCTTCAAATTCTAACAGACTGGATCAGCTGCTGCATTTGAGCAGACAGCACTACATTAATCAAGTTACCTATCCCATAAGATCAACAGCTAGGATGCTACATACCACATCACCCTAGAACTCGGAATAATCAGAAGTGAATTTGTTAGGCAATTTGGCTTTTAGTTAAATCAGATATGAGCTATTAACCGAGATCTAGTTAAGAAAGCTGGTTTGCACTGTGAACACTGCTGAGTAAATGGGGGAAAGAATAAAGGAGCTGAAGGAGAACTTTTTCTTCATTTATGTTCTGACTACTGTATTAAAAACAGCCCTTATATCCCCCAAAGTCCATGGCTAACACCTGCTGCAAGCATTTGATAAGAACGCTACAGCTTTCTTTAAGATTTATTCCTAAACCTGTCTCTCAGATGATGAAAACCACATTTATTTTACAAAATGCTCTCAAATATGATTTGAGTTTTGGATGGTCCTACATGGAGCCAGCAGTTGGACTCTGGGGTCCTTGCAGGTCACTTCCAACTTGGGATACTCTGTGATTCTGTGATGCTAAAACCAAGGTCAGTTAGCAGGAGTATTTGCAGAAGGGGCTCCTACTGCAGTGCATCTCTTCTGGTAAGGACCCAATCCTTACTGAAAATATGGATTTCTGTTGAGTCATGGGAAACAAGAGCACTTGCTTTGTCACTTAAATAAATGGCATTCTCCTTCCCAGTGTTCTCACTGGTATTCCAGAGCACTGCCAAAAAAGCAGAATCTGCATTGACCTCTTCATTCTTCTCCTTGCTTTTTTTTTTTTTCCCCCGTCTTAAACCGTGGCAGCATTTACCATAATAGGTAGTGGAGTACCAGAATCAGATTTATCAAGTTTTGTTTGGCTTTTAGCAGAAACAGGATTGTATTCTCTCCAGTTTCCATGACCAGCTCCATAGGCTGCTGCTCCTAAGGTTATACAACATTAAAAAAATAATAATAATAAAACAAAAAAAAAAGCATAATGGAACAGCTATGCTGCTAGGAGAGGCAAAAATCTGCCAGCAAAAGATGATGGGGTTCAGCAGCATTCAGAAGGCAAGCGTTAAGCCCTTCTGCAAGCCTGATAGGAGCATAGTGCAAGCTTTGAGGTTTCATTCCCCAGAAGGATGAAAATCGATTTTATTCCCCCCTCCCCTTTACTTACTTCCTTCTGCGGGGCTCGAAGCGCACGCTAGAACTGCACCGAGGGAGAGCAGGCGCAACGTGGGGCAGCGGGGTCCCGGGCCGGCGGCGCTCACCTGCGGCAACGCACGGGCAGTGCGGTGCCGTTCCTCCCGAGCCTCCTCGCGCCGCTGCCTTTATGCGCCGGGCTTGGCCCGGCCCCGGGGCGCGGCGCGGCGAGGCTGTGCGTGCCGAGGCGGGGGGGGTGGGGGGGGAAGCCGCAGTCGCTCCACGTAGCCGGGGCTGCGGGGCGGGCGGCGCCGCGTGCCGCCCCCTGGGGCTTCGGCGGTTGTTATTGTTTGCGCGGTGTGATGGTAGCCGCGAGGTATTGGCGTGCCGTTGCTTCCTGGTACATCGAGGGCTCTTCTCTCCCCACTCCCATCCCACAAAGTCGTTTCCAAAACAGCTGTGCTGGAAGTAACTTCGGTATTTTTGCCTCTAAGAGCCCGAGCCCTGCTGTGTTGGCTCTGTACGGTCGAGGGCACTGGCTGCGTTGGAGGATGCGTGTCTCACAGCAGTGTTTGGAATGGGGAGCTCTGTGACCCACTCAGACTACCTGCACCCCTTGCATCCCTTGGAAAGGAGAGGGGGTGACATAGCCTCAGCACGGCTCGGGGCGGCTGGAGCTTCATATGGCACTCACTGGTAGCAGGCCTTTCCCAGAACTAGGAAAGCAAATAGGTTTGCTGTATGGGACTTCCAAGTGAATATTGCTTAACGTGTCAATGTGGAGCTTCTTCCTGTTGCTGCTTTAGCAGGACACTAGCTAGCAGAACAAGAGTAACACCAGATTGAAACTGCAAACTGTCAGATTTGATGAAAAGGAGCTGGAAACCTATGTTGTCAGGGTCTGAAGTCTGTCATCCTGGGCTACACCTGTCTTTGTCTAAAGTGACAAAACCAGAGGTTTCATTTGCATGGTGCTATTGGCTGTTCACCTCCTGCACACAGCAGTGTGAGGGTGCTGGAGGTCCTGCTGTACTTCCCATGTTGTAGATGTTAGCTATTTCAAGAGCAAAGGAACAGAAAGCAGTAGCACGTGGCCTCTGCAGCATGACCACAGCCACACCATCACTGCCTGTCCCCACGGCTGTGTGAGCCTGCTGTGGCTGCGTGGTTTCACTGTCACCTTCCTGCCCGCTCTCCCCCAGGGGCAGACCTGCACTCATGCTGTACAATGAGATAATGAGTCTGTGAGCTATTTTGAGCTTTAATCAGTAGATGTGTCTGTGCACAATGAATAGCAGGAAGCACCGTGCTCTACATGAAGCGAAGGGGGCTTACAGTAAAGAAGAATAGAAAATAACAAGATTTTTCTGGTTCATCCAAATTATTTTTCTTTACATGGTTTGTGAATGAAAGGCTCTACTGCTGTGTGTGAGGTTGTTAGGAGACAGCACATCAGCACAGGCCGAGGCATGGCAGGTGACAGTGATGCCTTCATTTTGGATTCAGGCTGCATGGAAGCAGAGAAACTAACAGCCTTGAAAGTGCTGGAGGGAGAAGTCTCTTCTAGTGACTGAAGCATGGCACGCAGACCTGTACACTGCCTCTGTGTGTACAATGAGGGCATTCATAGGACAGAAAGGCTTCAGTTCCTTAGCAGGACTCTTGGTGACTGAAGTTCCTGCCCTTTGTGCCAGTATGTGACACTAGATGTCACCCAGATGGAGTCTGAGGCACTACCTGGCAGTGCAAGCAAGGACTGGGAAGGTTCTGGCCTGTTCCCTGGTGCCATCTATTCAGGATGACCTTCCCTGATCCTCTGCTCCCCATGTCACATCCCTCCTCTCCATTTCCTTATCTCCTGATGACTGCTGGCTTCCTCTCAATGGCAGGTGATATTTCCTCATTGTTTGCTTAGGGAATGTGCCAGAAAACTGCTCTTCAAGCCTTACTGGTTGCAGAGTGTCTAGGTTTCTTTTTTTTGTCTTTTGTGCTACAAATGCTTCTGCCAGGGGTTGAAATTGAGGCCCACGACCCCCAAGGGCATAAATGGCTGGTACTTACTAAATGTTCTGTATTTACACATTTTAAAGCATGAGTGAGCAACTCAAGAGAGGTGTAGTGAGCCTGTGCTACTGAAGTTGTTGTCCCATAGAACCACCAGGCCATGTGGGACCACATCCACCTGCACAGCCCACAGGTGGGCTGTGCTTTCCATGTGCACGCCACAGATAGGACCTGGGCAGCTGTTTTATTCCAGACTGATTCATGCTTGAAGCCTGCACACAAGTGGTTGCACCAAGTACCCTTTTCTGCACATGTTTCTACTGCTTGCTGTATTTTTTTGCCACTATAAAGTGTTTTGTTCCTGTTGGGTTTAAATAATCATTTTTTCCTGGCTTAGAAAACTTCATCAAAGATTATTTAAAGTGATATGCTTAGAAAAGAAAAGAAAACAAAACAAACAGCCAACCCAATAGTAGTGAGATGCAGAGCTTTTCATGGACATGCTGTTGCCCAAGTTAGTAAATATGGACTGCACACAGCAGCTCAGTGGCTACTCGGTGACCCGAAGCCCCGTTCATGGCCACAGTGTGCTGCTCCAGTTTCTGGCTGCGAGAGGGCTGTGCAGAGCCAGAACTGTTCTTTCCTCACCTGGAGAGATGTCCCTGCACTGAGGCACACTGCTGGGGTTACCTGAGGTAGTAGAACAGTTTGCACTTCAGTGATGGTCTTCTATCTGCACTTTTTATAGCGGACTCAGGTTTCTGGTTATTTTGGTTCAGCAGCTCTCCTGTCATCGGAAGCTTAAAAATGTAGGTTTGTCTGCCCATCTCCCCTTTCAAACAGGGCTGCTAAAATAGGAGCATCTCCAGAGGAAAAAAATCATTGTCTCACTTCTGTTTGACAGTGCTTTGTGTCATAGCCACTTTCCTGACACTTGTAGGAGCACACAGAAGAAAAGCACTGCTGGGAGAGGGAAGGGGGTCACATAACAGGCGGCTGTACCTCACTGACTCTATAGCAAGTAAAACAAAACTGACCTCTCTTGTACTACTTCTGGCCCTTTTTCTGAAAATGCTGCATTTTAAGTGTAAAAGCCTAATTGCAATAAATGAACTGCTGTAAATTGTCATTGTAGTTTCAGAAAATGGTAAATGTATGCTTTTTCAAAATAGTTTGCAGTCAAAATTATTCCCGCTATTCCTAGACTAGGTAGCACGTGGGCTGGCTCCCCAGTGGGCCCATGGAGGTTGCTGTGTGGCAGGCAGGCAGGTTCGAGGTGTTCTGCTCAAAGATCAACAGCATTAGCTCTCCTGTGAGTGCTTGTTTATGCAAACAGCACTGCAGGTCTGCTGTTTGTTCTTCACCTGCCTAAACCAGCCAGCTCCTTTTTCAGTGAGTGGCTTTTAGAGTAGGTAAAAAGTGATTCGGTTTCTGTCAACTATCCAACAAGCCTGGTCATTTGTTTGTTGGCTCTGTTCATTTCATGTCAGAGGAGAATGGAAAAGCTGCTTCTCTCAAACCATTTTTCAAAACCAAGTAATTAAGCAAGTTTCAGTGGTTTACTATTTGGTTTTACTACTTTAGGTTGCTATATTGTTATCCTCCTGCAGAGCTTCAGGAGGGAAGGAAGGAGATATATTGCAGTTGTGAGTATGGAAGAAGTTGGATGGGCTTTAGTGTGTAATTGAAGCCTCTGTAAGCAAAGATAAGAAAGCATTTCCTGAGAGCATAGTTTGATCATAACTGCATTTGTAGAATAAACCCCAGAGAGGAAAAATTATACATCTCCATTTACTTGCATAACAACATATCCCTTGAAAAATTGCTGCTGTTTGCAGGGTCAGAGGGTAATGCTAGCTCAGTGCAATAATACTATACAATTTAACAGGGACGTTCTTGATTTGATTTTAGGCTTGAGGCTAAAATCAATTGCTAATCCAAGGCACAATACTGTGGTTGCTAGAAAACAGAAAATATCCATCGGATTTTAGTTGGCACATACGTGGTTCCCGCAGCATTACTCAACACACATTAATGAAGAAGGGCTTTAATAAAGGAGTATCTGTGGTAGCATAGTCATGGCCCATCAGCTTGGGGGACACTGCAGTCACACAAAGCTTCCACTGGCCATTTATTAAATTGAGCTCTTATGTTCAATATCTACTCTCTGCTATCAAGAATAATCTTTGTAAATGGCTATTATATATGAAGTTGGGCAGCTGGTTTCTACAACCATGTTTGTGATGCAAATAATTACTCAGGTATGCATCAAGGCTAGGGAAGTCCAAACTGAGTTGAGCTTGTGGACCTTTTGAAACATGAAATCAGTGATTTATCAGATGAAATACAGTTAAAAGCTTGGTTTAGCCTTAGCAGAATCTTATTTTCTTTACTTACTTCTGAAAGCCTTTCATTGAACTTTGAGAATGTTTTATGGTTACAAATGTGGACCAAGAAAACTATTCCTGGGAAACTCCACTGTTGTTTTAGGGATTTCTTTAGTGCTGGCACTGTCTGCAAAAGGAATAATTAAGGTTTTATCTTTTTGCAGTCTTTATTACCCCGTATCTCATGGCATGAATCACAGAAAGTCTAGAAAAAGTACTGCACTGACCACAAATGAATCACTCTACAGAAGTGCATTGTTATCTGAAACAACTGTCATAGAAAGGCAAGGGAATATCATAAACTAATTAAAAGTTTGTTTAATGTGATTATGTTAAATTCAGGATATTTCCAGCAAGATTTCCTTACATAGTATTTATAAATGTGTTGTCTTTTGAAAGTGTAATTGCCTTGTTTTCATGTTGTAAGGTGTATCTGAAAGGAAACTTTCATATATTGTATAGGTAGGTACAAATTAAAATACATATATGTCTGGCTTACAAGTTTTTGAGAACATAAAGATGGTCCTAGATGTCTGAAAGAAATACAGTATTCCTTTATTAGTATTTCAGTATTTTTTGAAACAAAATTTCTTTTAATTTGTAACCACACATCCAAAAAGATTCTGTGATTCTGTTGTCAAAATTTCATACATATAAATCACATTGCTGTGTATAGGTAGTCAGAATTTATTCTTTTTTCAGTGAGCCAGGTGGAGAAAATAACTGTGCTGAATATCAATCTTTTGCCCAGCAAGTAAAGTTGTGCTTTGTGCAATTTGGTTTCTGTGTGACTCTGTGTGACCAAGCAAACACTGATTGAATAGACACTTTTTGGCAGTTACATGGGAAGACTTTTGTTCTTCAAAGTCTTTCAAGCAAATAGGTGGCCTCTTTATCCAGATGTGAAAAATCCCTTACAACCTTGCACGAGACACATGATTTTTCGGTATAATTTCCATTCTTGTAAGACTTATGTTAAACAATTTCATGAAAACCCTCATCCTGAGTAAGCATTGCTGTATTTAATAGCAGTCCAGCTGACATCTGCAATATGTTCATGTAGTGTTTGGAAGTCTTTGAATAATGCTCCTTTTCTTATTCTGCCACTGAAATTATCTCTTTCTATATTGTAGGTTCTCTTATAAGGTCCTTTTTGTCTTGTGTATCACAAGGGAAGAGCAGTGCATGAAAATTAATACAGTGAAATTCTGTGTTGAGTTTTTCTTGGATTTGCTCTGTTGGGGGAAAAATCTCCCCTATGGCACAGGACTGAGGGATGAATGAACCTTTTTTCTTTAAGGTTTAGTCTGACTTCTAATCACTTCAGCCTTAAAATAGGAGTGTCCTAGGATCTGACCTAGTTATTTCAGCATTCTTTTTGGATGCATGATATAAACACACTTATACAAATATTTGTTCAGTTTCACAGGGATCAAACTTCATGCAGAGATTAGTTTCATCTTTAGATTTACTGGAAAGAATGAAACCTCTCAAATCCAAAGACTGTAACAGCATCAGTCTTGTTTCATCCCACAACGGGTTGGGACTCTGGGCCCCTGAACGTAGAAAGATCTACAGCTTAAATAACATATTTGCAATAAATTAGTTGCCTTGGGTTATTCTTGGATACTGCTTCCCAGAACACAGTGAGTTTGCTGTCAAAATGTGCTTGCTCCACATATGCAATAATGCTTACAGTATATTTTGCAATCTTTAAAATGTATTTAATCAGTGAGAAAAATCTTGCATATTTCCCTGGAGAACTACAGTCATAGAATGACTGGGACAGGCAGGGATTTCTGGAGGTCATCTGTTCCAGTCTTGTCTTCAAAACAAGGCTAGCTTCAAAGTTAGATCTGGCTGCTTAAGTTGCTTGTCCAGCTGAGCTCAGGTTGCTTGTCCAACAGCTTCTCTATAGACAACTTCTGCCAGTGCTTAACCACTCTTGTAATATTTTTCCATTTATAACTGGAATGTCTTTGCTGCAACATCTGACTTGCCTTTTTTCATCTTCTGCTACACACTCCTGGGGAACAGTCAGGCTCCATTTTCTCCGTTGTCCCTCTTTCAGTAGGTGAAAGCTATGCTCGGATCCATCATTACTCAGCCTTTTCCTCTGCAAAACAAGGAAACTGTTCCCACAGCAGTTTCCTACAGCAGGGCAGTCCTGCTGTCTGTAGCATGTTCCAGTCCCCTAACCCTCTCGGTGACCCTCCACTGGTTTCACCCCTCCTTGTTAATTCACGAGGCTTTTTTACTGAGGGAACCAAAATTGGACTCAGTACTGCAGAAGCAACTTCAGAAATACCCAGTGAAGGGGGGTAATCACTTCACTTAGCATTCATTTCAGGATTTTAAGTAAAATTAATGGTGTTCTCTCAGCAGAACAAAGGCAAAGCTTTGTTTGCTGTGGCAGACTCTAAATTTGAAATTTGGTACTTTAATATTTGTGTAATTTCTTCAGGGCCCTTTGGTTTGTTACACTTAGTAGCTTAGAAGCTACTAAGATTTTCAGTACTACTTTACCTCACCTCACTTAAAAATTCTGGCTGACAACATTTCAGTTTTTCTCTCTGAAGCTCTTTCTGAGCCTTGCTGCTCATACGCCAACAAATGTTTGCTTGAGATCACTTAAGGTTGCTCGAATGCTAGTCTAACACACACACATCCCTTCTGGAAAGTTCTTTTAGCAATTCTTTGTTAATGAGTTTTTTAAAAACTTCTTCTTTCTCTTTAGCAGGGAGTTCTACCAAGGATCCTTTCTTAGACAATGAGAGAGGATACAGAATAAAACACAGTATGGGTGGTATAGCACTTATGTTATTCTCCTGGACTATAGAAAACCCATTCTTAAATCTCTTAGCAGTTGCACATGTTCTTGTATAGGTGTGTTTCACTGTAGTAGACAAGAAGAGGTTATCCCTGAATGAACAATTGCCCAGCCACACTGACCTGTTACAGGTGAGGAAGTTGTGATTATGTTCTTTAGGAACAAAGATGGGAAGAAAAATATTGAACAGTAAAGCTTAATAAGTCTGTTTCCATCCAATGCTAACTTTTAAAAACTCTCTGTTCCCAAGGGAAAGGGAACATCATGCCATTTGTAGTTTTTTTCTCATGGTAAGTATGAGAGAAAATAAATTCTATCTCTGTATAAGAGTGGTAGAGTAGAAATGCTGTATTCATTTTATTACCATCATTATACACTGCATGTTTGATTTCTCCAGATAATAGCCCTACTTCATGCTGTTTGCATTTGAACATGAAGAAGGTATTTAAGGAGAAACTTCTAAGCTAGTCATAGCATGCAATGTTGAGAGCAGGATAGGGTGTTGGTCAATGGAATGTCACTGTCTTAAGAAAGACACCTTATCATCTGGGGTGTTACCTCCAAAATCAGGTTGTGAACACCCTGCAGGTATACTAGAAAATGAAATAGCATGCCTGTCCCTTTTTATGCAACATATTGTAGGTATAGATAGAGAATGGAAGGTGATGATTCATTATCTGTTCATCCAGAAAAGTAGATGCTGATTCATATGCTACATCCTAAAATTTCTCAATTCTGAACATATTCTTGACTACTGGAAAATCTCTTCAGAAAAAATAATGCTATGTACAGGAGTGTGCCTGTGCCTTCTGTTATTAATCTTGTTCTAAATCAAAAGGTCCAGATCAGCCTAAGACTCATTGATGTATAGAGTTTTTTCTAGTCTGCCTGGTTCTGGTCTCCTCTGTCAAATGTTTTACAGGTAATACAAAATTTACAGGTAATAAAAAAATTAGTTTTACTTTTTGTTTTTCTAAATGGCATGTAGAACTTTAAAAATACATAATATGTTACATCTTTGTCAACCGTATTCCAGACTCTTGTATGTGCCTTGTTTGTTGCTGTTATTAGTACAGTCATACACAAAAATGAAGGCAAATTAGTCCCTCTTGAAGGTAAAAGTCATTCTGTCCAAAGCAGGGAACTTTCTGAACTCAGATGTTTTTACATTTGTTCTGAAACCTGGAACTAGAGGAAGACTTACTAGCAAGAAGAAGGAAAGGAGAGTCACAGATATGCTACTGCATAAATGCCAGAGTGCTATAAAATTCTTTGAGCCACTGCTGTGTTGTACAATGTTTTAACTGTTGAGTCAGCATACTTTCAGCATGGTAAGAGTACCGAAACACATTGTGACTGCATTGCTGATACACAGCATCATACCTAAACCAGTTTTCTTCCTTTTAAAGTCATGAGCAGATTAGTTCAGTTATGCTCCAAGACTTCATTCTTGCAGGTAATTGACTATTCATCCACCTTAAGTTTGTCTGTGGTAGGCTGGCTCAGATGGCAAGTTGACTGATGCCAAAAGCATATGTAAGGATTTAGAGTGGGTAAGAGAGATATGGGCATATATTCTGAGAAATGCTCAGTGTGCTTTGTTTTTAATCTGAAAAATGGGGCATTTTTGAATAAGTATGTCTAGAATTATCTATCAATAATCTAAGGCTATTTAATTTGTAATTTAAATGTAATATGTGCCAAGAAAGATGTATGCAAAAACCTTTTTATTTAGATATGCTATCAAAATATGAAGAAAAATTTTATGTCTTCAAAAATTGTGGTTTCACTACAGCACAATGTTTTGCAGGCACACTTGGATTATACCCAACCATCACTACTCTAGCAGAAATTCCTGGTTGGTTTTCATTAAAAAATGGAAGTCATTCTCCTTGAGCAGTGCTAATCTCAAGGATCTTAATTCAGAGGTGATGCTAGCTACTCCCCTTTGTTCACACCAATCCCTTCAGCTTGTGCCTAAAGTAGCGTAATAGTCATGTTACAAGAGGGTGAGAGCTAAAATGGTCGTGACATTTTAAGAGGCACATTTTCATGCTGTTCCATTCGTCCTCCTTCTGCTCTTTTTTTTTTGTCCCCAGTTAGAGGAGCTATGCCAGTCATATGTCTAGCTGCTGTGCGTGCCAGTACAATACCCCTCAATGGGAAAACTTACAAACAGACACCCTGCCATCCTTAGCGTGTGTTCAAGGGGAGAAGGGATCAAATCCATCCGTACTTCTCACCTGTTGTTGACTGGTCGGTGAGTCTTCCTACTTCGTTCTAGGTCATGTCAAAGAGTTTTGCTGAAAACGCAGGAGTTCAGATTAACTTCTTTGCCATGAAAACAAACAACTAAAAGTAGTCATGTTCTCAGCTGCAGCTGAGCAGCAGCTAAAAAGTTATCAGCCTGTCAGCACCAAAGCAGTGCCAAACTGCAACTGTGCAATTAGACTCAGCATATGCTAACATGTCAGATGCAAAAACAAAGTTTGCATGTCAGTGGGTCTGCTGAGAATGAGCTCCAATTCAGGAGCTCAAATGCACAGTTGTGAACATATCTTTAAAAAGAAAGGACCTTGATCAAACTTAGGAGCAATTTAAAAACAAGAAGACATTATCTTCATACTGACAAATGTGTGAAGTGATAAAAGATAGCAAAACATATAAAAAAAAGAAAAGAACATACAAATAATGCCAAGTGTAAGTCCCTGCAGGTCACTTTGGTCGTTCTGAATTCAGCCTAGAGTGTCAGTACTCATTTCAGGTTGGTCTGAATTGTGGATTTGCAGACAAAGCACAGCCTGCCCAACCTAAGCTGCAAACATAAAAGGCAGCTCCCCCATCTCTGTGTAATTTTTCCATTTAATCACTCGGCAGTTTAAAGTCTTCCAGTAGCTTATGGAAAAATAGCCAGTGAGAAAGCAGCTTAAATATCTCTGAACTGAAAAGCAAGATGTGAAAAAGAACGCCAGATAAGGTAACAGAAAATTATGAAAGGTCTTTCCTTTCTGTGTGATCAAACCCAGGAAGATGTATTATTGTTTGTCTTTTTACAAACATGCTTTCTCCTGTAAGAGAAGCAACACAGATTTTGTTATCTAGTGCAAAGTGCAGATAATTGTTACATGCCTGTGAAATATTTCCCCATCCTGACAATACTTTTTTTTTTTTAATTATTCATTGCTTTTGTTGTTGTTGGAGGGTTAACATTTATACTAATACTTTAGTATTTATTAATTTTATGTGTTCCAGTGTTGGGCATAAGATACAAAATAGTTGGCACAGGGCATTAAAAGATCATTTCTCAACACTATATTTCAGGTATATGTTATCAAAACAAGTACAGTTTTGGCCTGAAACTTCAAGGTCTTTCACAGCTTGTGGACACAGACTGCACATTGTGTCTGTGCTACTTGCTCTTCACTCAGCTTTCAACAGTGAATAGAAGGCAGTATTTCCAAATGGCACAGACCACTCCAAGAGGTATTGGACTGACTGGCATCAGTAATAAAAAAAAGGAGTTGAATTTTCCAGTATTCACAGTAACCATGTATCTTAGGTGCTTTACACAACTCTCAGTATAGGCACAGAGGTGCTATTTAAAGCTTTTACACATTGTGAGTTTGGAAGCTCTGTCTAGGGTGTATGAAGTCACCTAAGCCTTTGCATTTCTGCTGGGATCAGCTGGAGCAGAAGCACGAGTTTAAAAGAGGACACTGGCACTTAGCCTAAGAGAAAATAACTGGCAATAAATCCTTCCTCTAAAGTACTTGGATAATTTGTAGGTTAGAGATTAAAAAAAATCAGTAACTGAGGAGTTTCAAAATGCAAAAACAATCTTGTGTGGTTTTGGTTATATTTTAAAGAAGAAATATATTTCTGAAGTAGTTCAGTAACTGAAGGATGTATCTGTCTATTTAGGCTCCTCTGTCCCCAAGTTTGAGCTTCAGTAGTGAGCACCTGGTGGGAAGGCAGGGCCAACCCTGAGGAGCTCAGGTGCATGCAGTGTACCTGAGTGACTGGAAGGAGTGGAGCCAGGATCCACCCCTTGCCATACCTCACTTAAGGGCTGGCAATGGAGGTGACAGCATTTCATGCTGGAGTTCCCTGCTTGCCTAAGGCCTTCCAAAGATGAGCAGCTTTTATTTATCCCTTAATTTCTGTATCTGCTGTATTTGGGCTTGTTCTCATTTCCTGTAGCCAAAGACTTCACCACCCTGCTATTAGCGTGGTGCTTTCCATCCCATTATATCCCATTACACATATACAAATCTCTACCTTGAATAACACGATGAGCTTGGCCTGTGTGGGAGCATGGTTTGGAGTTCCTGAATTTCTGATGCTCAGACCACCAATAACAGCATGGTTATGGCAGTCCATAACTACTCTGCAGCATATTTGCTTTCATTTAACTCTTCTTTCATTCATGAGTTAACTCTTCCATCAGTGTTAATTCTTGCACCATATCTAACCAGCCACCATAAAAAAAAAGTCTGTACTAAATGTTACCTAGATGTTTGCTAAAGCAAGCAGACATCTTTCAGATCACTTAATCAGCTATGAAATGGGAAAGTGATATTTCTAATAAACTTCTTGGATCTTCTTCTAGTTGAAAATGCTTGAATGATAAAGCAAGCAACAAAGCATTTGTGTATTTTCCTGTGCACGCTGCTATAATTTCTACTGTGCTTTGCACCACTGAGTGCACAGCTGGCACTGGGGCTTTGCTAGATGTGTCCAACTATAGCAACCTATAAAAATGCCTTGTTTTCCAAAAGTTAAAGATCCCTAGCAACCTATATGTTTTCCATAGATTTTTTTTTTTTTTTCAAGGAATATTGAGGCCAATTTTTGTCATATGCTTATCTGCTGCATAGGATTTTTTTACAAGTTAAGAGGGCCACAGCTAGGTCTGGTGTTGTTGTACGCACTGCAGGGACTATCTGATGCATACTGCAGTGTTTCCATGCGCAGACAGAATCAACAAAGAGAACATGAGCACTGCTGCATTGTTTGCCCAAGACAACAAAGACGGTCTTCGGTAAAGACATTTCTGATGAAAAATCCACAGCTATATCGCACTACTATATATTGCACTACTATGTATTGCACTACTATGTGCTTGTGGAGCATTTATTTTGTGTGTTTGCATTTCAGATGTCTGAAGGATTTTAGATCTTAATTGTGGCCACTACTTCCACAACCAGTGTAGTTTTCCAGCTGTTCACTTTCTAGTTTTGAAATTGCTTGGGTTATGAGGCAGGCATCATCTGTAACACTGCATGAGCGGAGAAATGAGGTGAAAGATGCTTTCAGCCATCACCTTGAGATCTCATCTTGAAGGCCAAACAACCTGGCCAGGCAAGGCAAAAAAAACTAGAAGGAAAGGGAGAAGTTCACTTGTTCTCCTGGAAGGACTCCAGATATATTTAGTTTTATCCCTGAGATATATTTAGTTTTATCCCCAAGTTATGTTGAAATAACATCCTGTGTAACTTAACCCTAACAGCAATAGCTGACATTTAGGTAACTGTAAAATAAAAAGGGCCTATTTTGTATTTTTGTAGAAACATATTCAATCACCTCCAAAATCCAAAATAGATAACTTTGAAATATATTTCCTGAAATATATCTAAAACCAAACCTACATTTATGATTACACTATACACTCAAAAGTGTTGTCATCTAAAGAGGAATTTATCAGGTGTTAGGCACGGGGTGTACTGGCCAAGTGCACAGTGGGTACATGCCATGTGAACTAATCAGAGTCTCAGGTGAAATACAAGCACTACAATTTACTATTTTTAGGCAGCTGGGATATTTCTCTGTGTGACCATGGTGTTGAGGGCAACCATAAGGCAACATCTCAACAATCGAGGTATGTTCAGTCTAAGTAAAAAGTCATCATCAGTAAAAACATACAAAGCCTTATAGCAGTTATTTATAACCTATGCAGAAGAAACTTCTCTGTCTCTATGAGGAATTACAGAAATAAGTGGATCACAGAAATAATCATAGAGTAAACTATTTTAATAAAGCTCTCAAAATCTTCTCTTTCTGGATGGAATTCACAGAAATCAGAAAAGGTTTTATTTGTACTTCAGTGAATGACTTCCCTTAGTTTACATTAATCAACTACAATAGAAAGCAACAATACTCAATTTGCTAATATCTCCTTTGAATGCATAATATTGGCAATAGCAAAGCTTGTCAATATATATCATCATCTCTTTCAATACTTAGAGCAATTTGAAAATTGAATTACATGTGGTTTTTGTGTGTATCACTGATTCCCAAGACCTTTGACTTCTAAATATGTTTCTTGGCAAGTTTTTAGTAGGCAACTGAAAAGGAAGTAGTCCTTGTCCACTTGACAGTTCTGTGAACCTGAATGTAAAATGTAATCCAAATGAAAAGACAAAAACCAAGTTTAAACAGTTTGAACTTTGGTAATGTATCATCATTTGAGGCTGACAGAGGACTTTTCCAACATAACATTAATAATCTGTCAATGAAAGCAAAACAGGAAAGATTACTTTTTCTGCAGCCTATGTAGCCACAATTAAAAAAAAAAACAATCTGCTATAGATAAGGAGCTAGTTTGTTATCATCTTTCAGTGCCCCTTTTTCTGCTTTTCATTGACTCTTTCTAGTGATATACTCTAGCATAAAATTCAGCATATCTTTTGTATTGCATCAAGGAAACTGTTGGAAGATATTTTTCTTGCACACATTTAGCCATGTTATACCTGCAGAAACAAAGGCCTATGCTGCAAAGTCTCAAAATGAAGCCAAATTTGTGACTTCTATTTCAATTTGCAATTCAGTTTTCTTTCAAGAAAGATCAAGCATAGAATTAGTTTTGAACTTATTAACCACCCAGGGTTTCCTATGTTTCATTAGCTCCAGTTCTATGCTGCATTAAATGCATAACCAACTCTTGCATTGCTTTTACTTGATCTGAGAGGTTTGATTATTATTTATTCACTTTGTCCTCAATTTACTCATGTGACCAACATACTAAATGGAAGTGAGAATTAGTCCCTTAAATACAGAGTGGCTACCTACTCTGCATTCTGGTAGGAACGTGATTATGTTTAGCTGGTTATCTTCGAATACAGATGTTAAACCTGGCTTACAGGTACGTAAGAATTGTTTTAATAGATCAGATTTTTTCCTCCAAGAATATCCTTCTGGCCACAGTAAGTGATAACATGTTGGCAAGAATCCCAAAGGCAAAGCTTCTAGTTGTTATGTACTGACCTAACTCCATGATAATTTAAGCTCAGGAGGACATATAAATAACTGTGTTCACTTCTCATTGTCTTCCTTTCTTAAATAGACTATTTCTTTTTATTGTTGGTTGTTTGTTTTTTTTTCAACCAATAATTTAAGATAATTGGAGTTTGAATCCTATAAGCTTTTGAACCTACTTCCTAGTTTCTGCCACTCAGTTGGAATATGCATAACTGTATTCTTCACAGGAAGTCTCAGGATTTTAATTTTTTCATATCTGATTTTAATACTGTTGCCACCACTTCTTTATACATCTTCTACCATTTTTCCTCTAAGATATTCATATGTATAATAGCAAATCCTTGCAATGTAGAATTTAAAAACTGAATTGAGTAAGGAAGCAATTCTATAAAGAAGCAATTCAGTTGAGTACAGTGTCTAAAACTCACCTCCTCTGGTCTGAGTTTTAGGTCATTGTACTCTACCTTTAAAATATTGATTTTCTTCTTGTTCTAGGAGGTTTAAAACACTGTTATTAAGCAAGGTTAACTGGGATATTCTGATTTTTGACCACTCTGTCTATTTTTATAAAGTCTTTATTCTCCCCTTTTCATTACTTGTCTTGCTCAGGTGGCCACATATTGCCATTAATCTTAGATAACGTATTAATTGGTATCTTCATATCACTTCACTTTGTGAAATTCACATTTCTGATGCTTTTATCTTCTGTCACTTGTTTTGTGCACCTTTAGTCACATCTGACCAATGTTAAACAAAATTTCCTCTGAAATCTTTTTTTTTCTCTGTATTTGAGACACTCAGTGAAGATTGACAGACTTTGTGTTCAGAAGAGTGACTCTTCTACAAACTTCTCGTGTTGATTTTATGTTGTCTTTTCTTTTGTGCAGTAGCAGCAGTTCAAAATGATGTCTCAAATTGCCTTCATCCATATGAACAGCTGATTCTTCAGTCCTTATCCAGTGAGGAAAGTTGTGTTTTCAGACAAAAAAAGATGATTCACAAGGAGATCACAGAGTTGTGGGGGTTGGAAGGGACCTCTGAAGATCATCAAGCTCAACTCCCCTGCAAAGCTGGCCCCCTACAGCAGGCTGCACAGGTAGGTGTCCAGGTGGATCTTGAATATCTCCAGAGAAGCAGAATCCACAACCCGCCTGGGCAGCTTGTTCCTGTGCTCCATCACCCTCACTCTGAAGAAGTTATTTTGCATATTGATGTGGAACTTCTTATACTTCAGTCATGACTGTTTCCCCTTATCATAGAATCATAGAATCACCAAGGTTGGAAAAGACCTAAAAGATCACCCAGTCCAACCGTTCACCTATTCCCAATAGCTCCTACTAAACCATGTCCCTCAACACAACATCCAGCCTTTCCTTGAACACCCCCAGGGTCGGTGATTCCACCACCTCCCTGGGCAGTCCATTCCAGTGCCTGACCACCCTTTCTGAAAAGTAATACTTCCTCATGTCCAGCCTGAATCTCCCCTGCTGTAGCTTGAAACCATTCCCCCTGGTCCTATCACTAATGACACAAGAGAAGAGGCCGACCCCCAGCTCACTACAACCTCCCTTCAGGAAGTTAGAGAGAGCAATGAGGTCTCCCCTGAGCCTCCTCTTCTCCAGGCTGAACATTCCCAGCTCCTTCAGCCTCTCCTCATATGGCCTGTGTTCCAGACCCCTCACCAGCTTTGTTGCCCTCCTTTGAACACGTTCCAGGCCTCAATATCTTTCTTGCAGTGAGGGGCCCAAAACTGGACGCAGTACTCGAGGTGCGGCCTCACGAGTGCTGAATATAGGGGAACAATCACCTCTCTGCTCCTGCTTGCAACACTGTTTCTGATGCATGCCAGGATGCCATTGGCCTTCTTGGCCACCTGGGCACACTGTCGGCTCATGTTCAGCCGAGCATCAATCAATACCCCCAGGTCCATTTCCTCTATGCAGTCCTCCAGCCACACCGCCCCAAGCCTGTAGCGTCACCTGGGGTTGTTGTGGCCGAAGTGCAGGACCACAACCCTTGTCCTGTCCCCAGAGACCATGAGAAAAGAGGTTGGCCATGTCTCCTTGATTCCCACACAGATATTTACGTGCATTAATAAGATCACCTCTCAGTCTTCTTTTCTCAAGGCTGAACAGACCCAGGTCACCCAGCCTCTCCTCACAGGGGAATACTCCAGGCCCTTTATCATCTTTGAGGCCCTTTGCTGTACTCTTTCCAGGAGACCCCTGTCTTTTTTGTACTGGGGAGCCCAGACCAGGATACAGACTGGCCAGGGCAGAGTAGAGGGGGAGGATCACCTCCCTTGACCTGCTGGCACGTTCCTTTTAATGCACCCCAGGAATCCCATTGGCCTTCTAGGCCACTAGGGCACACTGCATGGCCAACCTGTTGTCCACAAGACCCCCAGGTTCTTCTCCACAGAGCTCCTCTCTAGCAGTTCATGCCTCAGCCTGTTCTCAGGTGCAAGACTCCACTCTTGCTTTTATTAAACCTCATTTGGTTTATTGTTGCCCAGCTCGCCAATCTGTGCAGGTCTCTCTGAATGGCAGCACAGCCTTCAGCTGTGTCAGCCACTCCTCCCAACTTTGTATCATAGGCATACTTGATGAGGGTGGGCGCTATCCCCTCATCAAGGCTGTCGATGAAGACATTGAACAAGACTGGTCCCAGCACCAACCCTTGGGGAACACTACTACTCACAGGTCTCCAACCAGACTCTGCATCACCAATCACAACCTCTGAGCTCAGCCAGTCAGCCAATTCTCAACCCATTTCACAGTCCACTCATCTATCCCACACTTTCTCAGCTTCAAGATCAGGGGATCATGTAAGATGGTATCAAAAACCTTGTTGAAGTCAAGGTAGATGACATCCACTGCTCTCCCCCCATCTACCTAGCTGGTGATGCCACCAGAGAAGGCTACGGGGTTTGTCAAACATGATTTTTCCTAGGTGAATCCATGCTGAAAATGAACTTCAGAAGTTCCTGATTAACTTCTTCTCTTCCAATTGCTTGGAGATGACATCTAGAACAAGCTGTTCCATCACCTTTCAAGGGACAGAGGTGAGACTGACTGGCCTTGAGTTTCCTGAATACTCCTTCTTTCCCTTTTTGAAACTGGAGTGACACTAGCTATCCTCCAGTCTTCATGCACCTCTTCTGTTCTCCAAGACCTGACAAAGATGATAGTGATTCAACATTCACCTCTGCCAGCTCCCTCAGCATGTGTGGATGCATCCCATCAGGGCCCATTTGTGCACATTGACCCCACCTAAGCTCTCGTGAACCACCCCCACTTCAACCAGAGGGAAGCTCTCAATTTCCCAGACAGTCTTCCCTTCAGGCATCCTGAGGGTGAATCTTTGAAGTGAAGACCAAAGCAAAGGAGGCATTCAGCATCTACACCTTCTCAGCATCTCCACCTTCTCAGCATCCCCCATTACCTGGCCACCTCCCTCGTTCAGCAGGGGACCCACATTATCACTAGTCTTCCTTTTACTATTAACATACATTTAAAAACCCCTTCTTATTATCCTTACTCCTTCTCCAGCTTCAGCTCCAGGTGAGCTTTAGCCTTCCTCTTCACTTCCCTGCATGTCCTGACAACACTCCCTATGCTCCTCCCAATAGGGCAAGAACTTTTGCTGCATTTCATAAGCCTTCTTTTTCCCACCTACTCCCAGATGGAGCTCATTACATTCTAGTTGGTCTCTCGCATAGAGGGGCAGCTCCTCCACCTTGCTTCCTCAGCCTGACTTTCCAAAAAAGAACATAATCCTCCATAGACAGCACTCCAGTCACATAAGCTGTCCCACCAGGTATCTGTGCTTGCAGTGAGAAGCTATCCTATTAATTTCCTGTGCTGCACGCAATGGTATGCAGGCACTTAAGGGAAGCAGCAGGTGTAAGTATCCCATTGTTTTGCCCTGCAACCATTTTGAAAATAAGATTTGTCCTATTTGTGCTCCAGACTTAAATTAATACTACATATAGTTTGAGTACCTATATGTAATTGTTATTTTACACACTGTCTTGAAAATGATTCTTATTTTTCATTGTAAATTATTTGTGGAGAGGACATGGTATGCATTTATGAAATTAATCTCCATAATTAACAAAACCTTCTTCTATTGTCTACTAAATTTTCCTGAACTCTTCTTCACATGCTTGAGCAGAGGTTAAAAGAGTCAAGGTCAGCTGAGAATCTTCTGACAAAATATCTCTGCGCGTGAAAAAGTACGTACATGTAGGATAGGAATTTCAACCAACAGAGCAAAGTCAATTTATTTTATTTTATTTTTCACACACTGTAGTAAATTAGTTTTAGCACAGGGCAAGTCTTTGCACTGATGGGAACTATGTAAACATTCAGAGAGATTCATTATCATTGTTTTAAGCATTTCCATCCACTCACGAATCTTGTTACAGAAGAAAGAAAGAAAGAAAGAAAGAAAGAAAGAAAGAAAGACAGACAGACAGACAGACAGGAAGAAAGATACTGTTTTGTGCAGAGCTTACCTGACACTTCTGCTGTGACATGGTGCCTGTCATACTTTGAATATATTTTCCAGCTGTTTCAAATTTTTGTCTCTTTACACTTGGGAGAGGGGAAATCACACTATCAGACTTACCAGCTGTTCTTGGTGTTATCTGGACTGGTTTTAATGCCCAGGAGGGAATACTGTTCCTTCATGAATTATGAAACTCTCATACGTTCATGGTACTGTGGTGAGCTTGGGTGAAATCTGCCAGGTGGCTCTTCTGTTCTTGCCTTGGAGATGTGGTTATCTTTCAAAGAACCCATCACTGACTAAATGTAGACTTCAGTAAATAAAACCACAGAGCCTTATTGTTGGGATCATCCTTACAAAAGTTTCTTGGTCTCTCACGATCCATAAACTTATGTACTGTGAAATGTTTGCCTACGAATGATCTCAGTGCAGGTTTCCCTTTGTAACACTTTGAAGGTGGGTTCTCATTTCATCTCACGCACGTGAATATCTACCTGCATAGAGTGTGTGAATAGCAAAGCCCTAGGGAGAATTAAATAACATTTATCCTGTACTTCCAATTGATTTACTTCTGATGTGCCCATTAATTTATTGCAAGAGATTCCTATGAGACTTTTTGAAACTACATACGAATGTGAAGATTCCTTACAAATGTGAGACAATGTAACATTTACATTCAAACGGATGGCTGAGGATAAGGAAAAAAAAAAAAGTGGCAGCAAAGAGGGTTATATCTTGATTTTTCCATAGAGATGTTTTCAGGCACTGAGAACGTGCCTGTGCATTTGTGCAGTCAGAAAAGAAATAAGCAATATAAGCTTTTCCAGTATTAAAAAAAAAAAAAAAAAAAAAAAAAAAAAAGATTTAATTGTAAATATTTGGCATTAGAACACCAATCCAGAACAAGAAGAAAGCCTAAGGCGCTCTGTAGGAGCTGGTTAGGGCAACTGCCATAAAAAGCCTTCGATAAATGGCTTTATTGTATTGCCCTCTACCGAAACTACCGAAGATTGCAGACTGATGCTTAACGCGGAGGAAAAAAAGCTCGGGCAGGAGAGCCGTGAGATGGGTACAAATACGTTGTTTCACACTGCTCAGCAGAGTCGCAGATTCGAATACTTCTGGATTTGGAATCCAAAGAGGGGCTCGGGTTTTGTTCTGTCTCACTGAAGGGATATTCATTTCTTTAGAGAAGAATCTGTGTAGGCAGGACAGAGATCCGAAGTTATAAACTTGCCAAGAAAATGGGTATTATATCCTTGAACTTACAGGAAAAGAAAAAAAGAAAGCTTTCTGAATTGCAGAGGCAGATGGGTTCAGAGCTGATGAGAGAACTGTTGCATGAAACTGTGAGGAAAAAATCTCTCTGGGTCCTGTGCCTCAGATTATTATTATTTTATTATTATTATTATGTTTGCATGTTGAAAGAAAGTTTTGCGTGAAGCTATGAAAGTATTTAATTACTGTATAGGTGAATTAGCCAATTTTACACACTGGAATAATCCCTTAAAAGAAAACCTTCTTTCCATACAAGGAATTTGAGAAGCTGAATTACTTGTGGCAGCAAGCTGAAGATCTGACTTGTTTTGTGTAAAAGATGAAAGATCAGGCCATGACTCTTGGCTCTCTAAGATGCACTGGGGGTAGTTTCATTCCACCCAGTTAATTCATGGGTTTTGTACTCTTGTTCAGCGTTAGCAAGGTCACCCAAGCCTTTGAATGGAAAAGAAAAAAAACAATATATCAAAATGACAGTTTTAAAGAACCAAGATGATAGAGTTCTGTGTTTGTTGGATTTCTCACAAATAAGGCAGCAGAACATCTCTAAGTAAAGAAACACATTTAGGTGTTCCTTCTTCCAAAGGCTAATTCGCAGCCCTACAGCACTGCCCACAGTTTGTTGTGACATCCTTGCTGGAACCGAGAATTTATAAGCGTTGTTTTGCTTGTCTTGTCTCAAAGTGTTGAACTCTGCTTTTTGTGACTTTGAATGAGCAGGGTAAAAGTTAGGAGGGCTCACCTGTATTTTTAAGGAAGCCTTACTGATATTGTTTTTACCTTAGCATTTCATAAAGCACATTTTGATTGCTGAAGTAGCTGTGGTACCACTGACAATAAAAGCATGTTAGCATGCAGCATCTCCTTATGCAGCGTGTCAAAGTTGGAGATGTGTTGTGAAAGTCCTTCAAATACCTCTGTTGTGAGGATGATGTAAAAAGGCTCATTTACAGAATTTACTCTAGTGAATTAATTGCTCATAGAAACAGAGAGGGTTCCTGCAAAACTGTGATTTGAGGCCAAAATGCAGTACTATCCTAGGTGTGCCTCATTACATAGCTGGGGGTTTCCATAGGTGTCTTGTATTTATTGTATAAGCATCTTGTATGTATTGTATCACCTCTTGTAGTGGGGAAATGGAGGGATCTGTTCTGTCTCGGTTTCTCGAGTAAGCAATGAGACTTCGCTGGAGGTAAACTGACGTCTAAAGGAATAGCGACCTCAGCAGACCGACAGGTGACGTTACTTCAATTTTAGGTCCTCTTCTTTTTGTGAAATAAAGGTAAAGGAAATTGTTTTACATTAAACGTTCCATTTCACATTGAGTGAGACTGAGGAAAAAAAAAAAAAAAGTAAGTATTTAGCAAATAAAGTCCACATACTTGATGATGCACATGAAAAGTGTCTTCCTTCTGTCTTTTTTTGACACTGTTGCCATGAGAGTGAAACTCTGAAAATCTTGTTTTCACTGAAGAAGGAATTTTCTGCTGAGGACTGACAAAGCAATAGAACAGTATTAATAGAATACTGTACAGTATTACTGTAATTACTTTACAGTAATAATAGAACAGTACTCAGCCCATTTAATAAAATACAACACTTTGTTTTTGTGATTACTCTTTATTGTGAAAAATGATCACAATGATACATAGTGCAGTTCACCTCTCTTCTGCTTTGTCTTATAGTGATATGTACATATAGAACACATCTAAATTTGCCTTTAAAAATAAATAAATACATAATGAACAATGGCTTAAAATGTCTTGAGTGAAACATTCCATAACATACCTATACCTCTGGTGATTTCCAGCATCAAAGGTCACCCTTTCTTCTGATCACTTAGCAGCCTTTACATTAATTTCATGCTTTATGAATTGTAATAAATTTTTTGCTTATGTGGTTAGATGCTAAGAATGAAGTTCACAACAGACTGGATTTTGTAAAATGGATGTTTTTTTCTTTTTTTTTTTTTTAAACAAAGTTTTTCAGAACCATCCACTGCCTGTGTTTTTAGAAAAGTAAAAATTGCAAAATTTATCATGTGCCAAGGAAGAGCATTTGTTCAACTGTGCTCTTAAGTTGTGTAGTAATGAATAAACAGTAAAATACATGACTGTGACTGGGAATAAAACCAAAGCAACTGATCTTCGCAATGCTTTTTTGGACACTGAAGGCTGCTAAGAAGAGAAAATGTGGAAAACAAAAGAATGATGATATAAGATGCTGAAGCGAATAAACATACAGTCTATGGTAATTAGTGTATATTTTAGATATGCTGCCAGGTGGATGAGACAAAGGTGTGTGTTTGTCAGCGTTATCGTTCTTGGGTTTTGATTACTCCAGCAATTTTAAGTGGCTGTATTAGAAGGGGTGCAGAAATTTCATGATAGTTCACACCATCTAATAGAGGTTGTCTAGTCACAACTCAGAGGAAAACGTTGTCTTCCTCATATGCTTGACAATAACCTTTCTTCCTTGAAGTTCTGTGTACTCTGTCCCACAGTTCGTGCTGTACCTGAGCTTAACTCCGAATTCCTTGAATTCAATAATAAACTTTTCATACAGTTGAAAGATATTTGACTGACAATCTGTTTCCAGGATCTTATCAGTTTATTGTTATTTTTTGTGAGGGCAGTAAGTTACATTGTTATTTGTAATACATGTGCAATTACTGTATGAATTGTGCAAATTTAAATAAAGATATTTTGGTAACGTTTTCTGCCAAGAAGCAGTTCCTGAATTTCACCTGGGTAAACAGGTAGGAAATAAAGTTCAGCAATTTTTTCTCTCATGAAAACACTGTGACTGTAGATTATATGTGACTTCAGAGATGTTCCAAAAGCCAGCAGAATCTTGGTCCTCTAGTGTGAGGTTTGGACAGCAAACTTTAGACTTAGACTATAGATTATTGGAAATGTTTCCTCACAAGAAACCATTGCTGAAAAATGTTCTACTGAAACTATTTTGCTCCTTTCTCTTCTTCTTTATTTTCAGTTTGTAAAAATGAATGTTTTCAGACAACTTTAACTGGTAACTTTTCCTTCATTTAATGCACAACTTCTCACCTAATGAAGAAAACGAGAGACCCTCAAAATCAACCTTCTTCAGGCAGTCATTCAGGTCTGTTTTGCTGGGATTCCAGACAAGAAACCTACACGCTAGGGACATGGCTGACCTGAAGGAACACATTAGTGATGTTTTTGAGGGATCCTGAGTCTCCCCCAAGGGGAAACACTGCTTCATCTCAGCGTTTTCCAAACTGGTGACAGAACCGTTTACTGCTCTTCCAATGAGATGCTGAAAAGGAGAGAAAGAAAAAAAAAGAAAGTGTAAAACACTAGTAGAACTGCTTTCTCTAATTCACTTCTACATTTGTATTGTTTTTTCTTTTTTGGTTATAAAGTGATCTGTCATTAAAAAGCCTTTTCATCCACTCCACCTCCAACAAGAAAATATTTCCTGAAGGCAGCAGAAGAAACTGCACTCTGCTGCCCTTTTGTTCACCATAATATCAGGGCTTCTGCTTGTTAAGCAGCCACCTATGTACTGATTGATGTAAAAGCCTGGAAGCACTTTGCGTTGGAGAGCTGCATGGGGACATATATCCTACAGCACCTGAGTGTTTGGATGGCTTCTGCATTTCCTGGGCACAAAATCCAGAGCAATGAGCCAGCATCAAATAGATTTTTAGAGAGATTCCTGTTGGGAAATTTTCTAGTTTAGCATTGAAAGATGGCGAGTGCAGATGTATGAATACAAAACAACTGGGTGGGTTTAGTAGACATTGTGCTAGGTAACCTCTAAAGAAGAGGAAAATCCTAGTATTAACAGTAATTTTTGTTGAGTAAAATCAGACATTCTTAATAGTGAATATTTTGATAAAGAATCGCGCGTATCTTTTCATATAGTTGTTTACAATATTCTTCAACTGCAACCAACAAATAAATAAACAAAACAAAAATCTTAGTCTTCCCCTTCTTTGCTGTTGTTTGTGGACCCACACTTTCTATTGTGGGTGATTTATGGCACCCAAGTTGAAATACTAGCTGAGAACTGCTAGGATGAGAAAGTGAATGCAAGCTGCTAGGAGATGTCTTCTGGCTGATGTAAATCTGCTGATGTGAGCAACAGTGCGCCTTCTTCCAAGATTTTTCAAATGGGAGCACAGCTCATTTCCTGCCATTCCTATTTTTCACACAGTACAAGTCCAGTTCTGAGCTCATGACCACTTGCTGAAAATGGTGCTCCATTTACATTTCATAGATCTTCACTCCATTTCTTCTTTCTAGGAGGCTTGTTGGGCTCACATCCTCCTCTTCCTGGCATTCTTCCTCCTAATGTCTACAGTCTGTACCTGGAGTTCTCAGTTCTGGCCAGAATTTTTTGCAGAATTTCTCACACAAAGCACTTGATTTTTCATCAGGCAGCCTCATGATTTTCCTTTGAAGGCTTTTGAGCTGTTATTTTAATGTAACCAGATTTATATTTTATTACACAACTTGGTTTGCTGGCAGATTTAGTCAAATGTTCTCAGCGTACCTTGGATGAGTTGAACGGGACAAAAGAGTTTCACAGCCTTCTTTGTAGAGGATAAAGGGCAGAGGCTTGACTACGTTTTTATTCACAAGATTTCAGTTACAAGAAATGAGGCTCTTATCCCACAATGGGAGTGAGCAGGGGGAACCAACTTTCCTGTAGACTTTCTCACTGAAATACGTGACCGGCTGATAGCAAGAGCTTTTTTTCCTTTTCTCTCCCTTTTTTTTTTTTTTTTTTTTTTTCCTTTTGTTTGTTTATTTTCTTTCTTTTAGCTAGTGATCATTTCCCAAGGCTTTTGAGATGTAAACTTACAATCTTCTCTGTTATTTACTTTCTAATACAGTCCTAATTCTAACTGTGCTGTTGTATTTCAAGAGGAGTTTGTGGTCTGTATTTTATTACTTGTTAGAATACTAGCTAGAAGAAGTTAATGTACTGTATGTGAGTCCGGTGATATGAACATTGACTTGAACACTTTGCCCTGCTGGGGAGTGGAAAATCGCCAGAGATACCAGCGCATCGCTTGTACACTGAATACTTTTCCAAAGCTGAATAAAATTTCATCAAAAGAAAACCTGATACAAATCAACATCAGAGCTCCGCTCTGAACTTAGGAATGGCTTACAATGTGGTATTTCTATGTGATGTTAAAAAGAAATAAGCAAACAACAATTGGCTTGGCCTCAATTGATCCATTTCTATCACAGAATGGATCAGACCCTAAAGATCACCAAGCTCAAACACCTCTACCATGGTCTGGGCTGCCACCCATTCAATTGTGCTGCCCAGAGCCCTGTCCAGCCGGGCCTTGAACGCCTCCAGAGTTAATCACAACTTCACCAAGCATCCTGTGCCAGTATTTCAATGCCAGTGTCTTGAGTAAAAAAAATTCCTACTTTCTAATACCTAATCTAAATCTCTTCTCTTTTAGTTCAAGTTCTGCCTTGTCCTGTCCCTATCAGGTTATATGGAAATGCCAAATCACAGCTTGAACAGGTGATCGAGCACCTGGTGAGAAGGTGGGGCCAACCCAGAGAAGCTCAGGTGCATGCAATGCAGCTGAATGACTAGGAGGGGTGAAGCCAGGATCCGTGCCTTCCTAGACCTCATCTAAGCGTTGGCAGTGGAGGTGTCTTGCTGGCAACTCCTGCCTCCTGGAGGCCTTCTGAAGGTAAGCAGCTACGTTTCTTTGTTTCTGCATCTGCATCTGCATCTGCTGCTGCTGCTGCTGCGTTTGGGCTTTTTCTCGTTTGCTGCAGCTGAGGGCTTTGCCACTCTGCTGTTATTGCTGTACTTTTCATCACATTACACAGACTGTGTAAGATGTCATTCCCTCTCCTGTTTATAAGCTCCCTTCAAGTGCTAGAAGCCATAATGGGGTGTTTTCTTCTCTGAGACAGGCAAACCCAATTCCCTCAACTTTTCTTGATAGGAGGGCTGCTGCAGCTCTTTGCTCATCTTTGTGGCCTTTCTCTGGACCCATTCCATGAACTCCACGTTCTCTCTCATGCCAAGGGCCCCAAGCACAGTGCTCCAGATGGAGCCTCATGAAAGCAGAATAGAGGGGACAATTGCTTCCCTTTTCCTGACATCCCTCCCTCTCTTGATGCAGCCCAGGATACCTTTATTTTCTGGGCTGGAAGCACACGCTGTTGGCTCACATTGAGCTTCTAGTCCACCAGAACCCTTGAGTTCTTCTCCACCTCAGTGAGTTCTTCTCCTGGTCTGTGCTTGTATCTAGCAAGGCCCTGAGCCTGGGGTGCGTGTTATCAGGCCCCGTAGACTTGTATGCATTCAGCCTCATCGTGTGGTCTCAAACGCATCCTTATCTTACAGTAGGAGGGATTTTGATCTCCCAGCCTGTGCCCAGAGTTTTAGGGACACAAGAAATATGGAAAGCCTGACCACCAGCAAAGATTGAGTTGAAGGATATTGGGCACCTCAGCCTTCCCTATGTCTGTCATTGCCTTTTCTCATGAGAGTGAGTATGTTTTCCTTGCCCTTTTTCTTCTGAGCAATGTGCATGTAGAAATCCCTTCCTGTCTTGTTTTTTGTTTTATTTTTAAATCTTCTGCTGAGTTCAGTTTCATCTGAACTGCTGGGGGCTGGAGAACTGTCATGCTCTCAGAAAGGTGTCCTTAAAGGGCTCCTTTCATGCTCCTTTCTAATATATATTATATATTATATATTATATATTTTTTTTTTCTTCTCCACATTGAGTGCTGTACTCTGTTTTATGTAGTAATTTCATAATTAGCCTCCTCTGCCTGAGTTAACTGAAAGTTGTGAAGCATATCAAATGCTGCAGAAACAGAACCCATCAGACATAACTCTGCTTGGCTGGCGTTATTCCCCCTCATTGCAGGATTTCATAACGATGGGGCTTATAATATTGGAACTTGTTTTCTATTGGAGGTTTCTTTGTTGTTTATTGTCTTTTGGATTCTAAATGCTTCTCTGAAACAATGGCTCAGGTGTAGGTAACTTACAGTGAACCTCTTTCATTCCCTGTCAAGTCTCAACAGAGAAGCATGGTGTTACCTGATCCTTCTGTGGAGATTGCCGCTTCCAGCATGCTTTGCACTTTATTGGGATTCTGCATACTATGTTCCCATAAAACAATAAATGCTGCCTGAAGAATGCAATTGCTTCCTAGAGTAAAGAGTTCTGGTAGGGGTGGGATAGCACAATGATGTTGTGAATCGCTGATCTGAGCACAGAGATATTCACAAAGGAGGAGGTCAGTCCAACTCTAAGCAAATCCCATGGAAAGGGAGAACAAGCTTAGTCTTGTGATCCCTGAAAAATCTTTATGGCAAATTCACCTTTTCCAAAACTATGAAATTCTTGACTGTTTATGCCAGTGGGCCTTCTTAATTATGTGAACCTTCTGTGGGCTTCTCTGAGTAGAGAATATAATGTGAAGTTAACAATTTGGGTTGCCATAAGAGGATATTTCCTAGATAATTTTTTTTTTATATATCTATACAAGTAAGTGAAATACTCTGAGTTGAAGAGGAAAAAAGTATCCATTGCCAACTTACATGTGGAAATCAGTTTGGTTGGAAACCAGTTATTTCTTGAGAATGGCAATTAAATTTCCTTTAAGAGCTAGATAGTTGCCCTGTCTTGGAACTGGGCAAATTCTTCCTGTGCCTTTACTATCTCAGTGTAATTAATGGAGAAGGGGGTTCAGAAAGTCAGAGGATGACTTCAGGGATGTACTTTTCTGTTTGTTCATCCTACTTTAACTGACTTAACTAAAAACAAAATGAAAGGGCATCAGCCCAACAATCTCCAAAGCTGTTTTCCATGGCAGTACTGACAGGTGAGTTCTCTTTTCTTCCTCAGTTTGTTGGACGTGTTCTTGTGTGTTTTTGCTAGGTTTGTGAAGTCTGTGGGGTCTTATCTCTTGGGAAATGCATTTAGAAGGATAAGCGATTCTGTCCGACTTCTCCAAGGCCAGCATGTCTCTGTAGCCTAAGGACCTCATGCTGTAAGGAATAAGGTGTGCAAGATATCTGAAACATTCTTCTTTCCTTAGTTTTCCTGCTTCTACTACTTTTGTTGTTGTTGTGTTGAGTACATAAGAATCCATGAACCCCTGAGTACAGTTAAATCACATCAAGTTTAAAAGACCTCCTGTTATCCCTGTATGGTTTATTTTTACTGTTATTTCTTTCTATTTAAAAAGAATCCCCCATGGTTTGTCACAAAGCATGTAGGTTTGGGGAAGGGATTTATCTTCTCAGCACAGTTACCCAAAATGATATGGAAGGGAAATAACTACGGCCATAATTACTGCAAGTCAACGTAGAAATTGGAGAAGGCTAGAGCTTCCTCAGATGGTTTGCAACAAGGCATTGGTGTTCAGTATAAACAATGAAAGAAAAGGAAATGGAAGGGCTCATGGTCAGATGGAGTTACTAAGCTTGTGTGAATTAAGGTTATTTATGATTTGTCATTAAAGGAAAACTAAAAAAAGACAAAGGAAATAGTTTCTTCTCTTTACCAATGGAGGAACACACTTGTGCAGCTCACAGGCCTCTAGCTAAAGAGACATTAAAAGGGAGTTCATGTTATTGCGTTTAAGGAAAGATACATCATGAAGAGTGTTACGCATGTTGGATGTTCTCTTTTGAATGTGCGCATTATGAATCAGTGGAAGGGGATTTTTGGCTGTTTTAAGCTTTATAGCTGCAAATGATATTTATCACTCAGCCATTTTGGCTGTTTATGGTAGAAAACATACTGTTACATGAATAATGAAGTGACAGGGATAGCAGCAGTTAAATATCCAACTCTGGGTGAAAGAAAAATCTTTACTCTTTAACAAAAGCAATTACTCAGCCCCATATAAAATAGGCACAAAGTGTTAGAACAAAAAAGAGCATGGAGGCCAGCAGACCAGCACCAGTCAGAGTCCACAGGGCTTCAGTTCAGGGCAAGTTCTCTTCAGTAGTTCTACAACTGATCAGGGCAAGAAACTTACATGTTTATTAAGCCACACTAGAGACTATGGCAAGTTCCTTCATCAGATTGTGGTTGGGTACCAGAAGAAGTCCTGAGGGCAGCAACCACAACCCAGGCTGATCAAGTTGGAGAAGAATTTGGACACTGCTCCTGGAGATAGCACTTGCAGTTCAGGTGATCTCATGCAGAGGTAATAGTTGTAGGTCCCTTCCAACCCAGACTGCATTCCTATTCTATGTAAAACAGATATTTTACTGTTTAAGCTTACCTCTCATCTCAGTAATATACATTTTAGACATCCCTCTGGAAAAGAGCTATGCCCTGTTAAGCACCTGCAGAGAGGTGCACTAATTAGTCAAACTAATAACTCACTGAGATGCTGAAGTCAAGTCATGACAAGAGCAGTTATCATATTTAAGTAAATTAGCTCCATTTTTTTAATCCTGCATTAGCTGCTGTTGCATTTCAATCACAGCAGGACTGCTTTTAATCAGTTAATGATCCAAAAGTTATTAGTAACTTCAAACTCTCACATTAAGGTACAATATACTGCACACAAACATTTAATGCAGAGGCACCACCCCAGTGAAGTCTCTTGTCTTTTGTAAAAGAGCAAATGCAGAGTACAACATATTAGCCATTCTTGCTGGAGTTCGGTCTCAGGGTGGGAGGAAGGCTCCCAGGAACTCACTGAGATTAAACACAAAGGGTTTCATCAGGACACGCTCCTGTGTAATCAAGCAAGAAAACAGATACAATTCTCAGCAGCGTCATCTTAGGAAAGAAAGCCAGAAGTTTGTTGCAAGACGGTCAATGCCACTGCTCTCAGGATGGTACATCTGTCTTCAAGCTCTGGGGAAGCTCTACCACATTCAAGAAAGGCCACTGTGCAGAAATTCAGCTGCAACAATACAAATACCAAAAACATACTGTGATTTCATGTGGTGAGTAAAGCAAGTCTGAGGTATCGTACTGTTGAAGTAGATGATTTGCAAACATTTGTTGTTGACATAAGTTTGTTTGTTTGTTTTCAAAGCAGAACACGCAATGCTAAATGGCCAACTGCAGAAGGGGTCATTTTACTCCCCTTTCTCATCCCTCAAGATAATTCAGCTAATGGCGTCAGCCAGGGAATAAGTCCAAAGCACAGAAATAGCAGGTGCATCCTTTGTCTGTGGTAAGGATTTTTATTTTTTATTTTTTCTTTATGTAGAGACAGACAGGTATCCACTTTACCACAAAAGCTTTAGCTTACTAGCTGTTCCATTTTCATGCAGATACTCTTAGGCATCCCAGATCCCACATACAGCACAAAGCCTTTCCACCTGCAGCAGAAACTGCCTTTTCAAAAAGCTGCCACAAGCTGATATTCTTCTATCAAGAGGACCTATCATCACCCACTTCTCACCCCAAGGGGCCAAACTCTGTTACCAGTATTTTGAGGGCATATAATTTGAAAGGAGAAGAACAGAGTTAGACCTATACAGTTTTGTTTCAGCAAGGTAAAGTGAAAGACAGCTCTTAACCAGAACTAGTTTTTCCACTATTAAAAAGTTACAAACTTGTAAGTTTCAAGTTGCCTGCCCCTCAATGCAGCTCATTTTGAGGCATGCTCGTAAGTATCCACAGGAGATACTTTTTATTTAAACACAAAACCAAGTTGGCCTTGTTAGAGACCTCTGGCAAGAGGAGAGGTCATAAGCATTTTTCCTGTTTGTCTTTAGTTTTTCCATTAGTCTGATCACTTTTTTTTCCCCAAGAGTAGCTTGCAAAAGCCTCAGAGAGCAGCAGCTTCCATCCTTCTTGAGGGGTTTGTCTACTTAGGCTGTTGATATTGTATACATCCTGTGTATGCTATAGCTGCTTTACTCCCACACACTACAGGTGAATACCACCTCCAGCCACTTACCAAACCCCCAGAGTGCATTCAATTAGCACAGAACAAGTAACCTATTAACTCACAAGAGTTGTTTCCAAGAGGGTTTACCTGAGCTTTGAAATAAACTCGCTCCTCCTCCTTTCAGCCCAGGAGCACTGCTGCAAAGCAGTCACCACCACATAAGAGCCACTCTAGCGCTCAAGGGGAGCTCTCCCCCCTCCCTCCCCACTCAGGAGGAGCCTCCCTCAGCCACTCCTCTCTAGCCAAAAAATTTCTGAGACTGACCGTCCCACCCTCCCACCCCCAAAAAATAATCTCTTTCAAGATAGTGCAAATCCCAGCAAACAGCCCCAAACTAGCAGCCAAAAGCACAATCCCCACAAAGTGGGGTGTTGTGCTTTTGGCTGCTAGTCATCAATAACCTCAAAGCCAACTCCACCTAACACACACCAACCAGACAGCTCCAAAACACAGAGACAACCAACCTGCCACACCAAGTGCTAACTACACACAAGACACTTCCAGAAACTAATACAAACCTCAAAGGCAACAAAACCAACCAGGCACATGCCAACATCTTATGCCTACCTGTTATCTCTGCTCCTTCACCAGATCAGGACCCCACACTCCAGCACAGAAGGGCTGCTCACACTTCACTCTATTCCTTCAGGCCTGCAAGAAAAGCACACCACACTCAGTCCCGGCCATAAACTCTATCCCAGAGGCAGCGCACAGGTAAGGGATGAATAGATACAGCTCACCTTGCTCCACAGAGGCACCACTGGGCTCCTCATTCCAGCCCTTAACATGCAGGAAGAGACATAAACCAGTTCCACTCTCCAGTGGGAGGGTTCACATCACTCACGGCCAGTCCTCACCCTGCAACAAGAACAACGTCACAGAGCCATACAGAATGGAAACACCCCTCTAGAAATCATCTGGCCCACTTCCCTACCACACATGACCCAGGAAAGCATCCAGACTACTGGAATGAGCCCCAGCAAAGGGGGATGAGCAGCCTATTCCATCCCTCCCACTTTGTTCGTTCTCCTTTCTGTTTTCATAGACCTTCTGGTGTTCAAGACAATGAACGCTTCCCCCCCAATGCTACCACCCTTCTCTCATCTACCTGGACAATCAATACAACATACAAAACTACCATTTGGCCCAGCACAATTTCCCCTCAGTGAATCCACCTTGTCTGCTCCTCGGAAATTTCTCTTCCAGTCACTTGGAGATGACACCTGGAACAAGTTGTTACATCACCTTTCCAGAAACAGAGATGAGGCCATGCTTCTCACCCTTTCTGAAGGCCTGCAGTGACGTCAGCTATCCTCCAGTCTTCAGACATCTTTTCTGTAGGAAAGAGCAGAGGAAACATGATAGAGCACTATCTGGCAGTCACCTCTGCCAGCTCCCTCAGCACACTCAGGCATTTGCTGGCATCCATCCTGCCAAAACTACCTTTGACCAGCTCCTCCACAATCAAAAGGAAGTTATCTTTCCTCCAGAATCCAGGGTTCCCGAGAAGCAGTCTCACAGCAACAACTGAAGACAAAAAGGCACTCAGTGCAGAAACACATCCCCATTACCAGGGCCTCCACCTTGTAAAGCAGAGGCCCACACATTCTCTAGTCTCCTTTTCTCTGTTGAAAAACTTTTGTTAGCCTGGACCCCCCTCCTAAAGGGGGTACTGAGAGGACCCTCACCTTCCTCAGCCCTTCTTTCTCTCAGATGTGAAAAGAAGAGAGATCTGAATGTGTGGAGTGAGGGGAGAGATCCTGCCGAGGATATGTGATATACCATAGCATTCTCCAGGAGAAGAAGCAGGTTGTGTCATATGTAGATGTCCACTGAATTAACTCTAACCAAAACAATCTAAAACTGTCAAGTGAACAAAGCCGCAACCAACTTCAACAATACATACACATCTCCTTTTAGGAGCAGTGTTTGAGCAGAATAGATATTTTATATCCCAAGAGGATATAAAATCACAAAATCATCAATTGTCAATACCAATGTTATGTGAAATCCACAAGTACTTTTTTTTTTTTTTTTTTAAGAAAAATGAGACTTGTTGGAACAAACATGCCAACCTTCACTGCTCAGGTGGATTGCAAACCAAAGTAGAACAAGGGGCCAGCAAAAACATGGTGCTCTACATTCTTAATTTAATAAAGCACAGTGGAATGCCCTCGAAGAGCATGAAATTCAAAAGCCTTTGGTCGGACTGAAACATTGTGGCAGGCAGATGTTTGTAAAAGTGCTAAACTGTAAATCTTACTGTTGATAGAATTTGCTGTTAAACACTTACTGGATACAACATGACAGCCAAGCTGGATGAAAAGGAGAATGTACGTGAACACCCAGAACTAGCAGACCCAGGGCAGTGTGTCTGGGCTTGAACTAGGCGCTGAGAGTAAGTTCAGACAACGTTTATACATGTTTTTAATATTGAAATTGATCCCCATTGGGACTTAGTTAAGGCGAGCTGTACAAAGTTAATCTCATTTCCTTTTATATTCCATTTCATATTTAATGTACGTTACAAGAGAGATACTGCACTATGCTTCATTACTTTAATCCCTGTCCTGTCCTACTGTAGTTCAACAATGCGTGCAAGTATTCTTGTTAGAGGCACGGTCCTGAGAAGATGGCTGGGGAGCTGAACAGCATTTCTATTTCAGCTGCTGAAGCGTTGTCATGGTTTTGTGATTTTTGGCTTTCGGTATTCCACATCATAACATCATGTGGGGCACTGGGACTTTAACTGTTAATGCTCAAGTCCTGGGTACCTGCCCTGAAGAGAAGAAGAACTACATTGCCCAGGGGACCTTGCGGTCAGGGAGAGGAGGTTTAACTCCTGGCAAGGTCGCCTGATTTCTTCTTTCTCGCCTGCCCTTCATCGGGGACACTGCTCCCGTCTCCCTGCTGCTCAACTGGACTGCGCATCTCACCTCAGCGTTGTGGTGAGGCCTATCCACCTTTCAGACATTCTCTCTCTCATTATATTTGATTTATTAGCTTCAATTCTGATTATATTGTATTATAGTGTGTTATCTTGCATTCCGATAATATACTTAGTAAATTAGTTTGTTTCTCCTCAGATCAGTGCCGCTGTTTTAATTATTTTGGGGTCTCCTGTTTCCTTTTTTTCCGGAGGCGCGGATCTGCGGATCCCTCCGCCCCGCTCATCACGGAACCGGGCCGAACCAGCCCGTAAACCGTTGACAAGCGTCCAGTAACTTTGGATGTCATCTAAACCCTCAGATGGAATACTTTCAGGCATTCTCATGGGGATTGGTACATAGCAGTATGCCATAACTACTGTTGCCAATTTGGGGTGAGCACTGTAAAGTGCATTTAGAGAAGAATGTACTTGAATGTAGCATACATGAAAAGCTTATTTTAGTATTTTAGACAGCTAGATGTAATGTTGGGGTCTTAGAGCATTTTTCTTTGGTGGTCCAGGTTTTTGAAAATCTTAGGAAAATATTTGGAAATGAATATTGTTTTCACATGCGATACAATTGCAAGAGGGGGATGTTTCACCCTTCTCAACAAAGTATCTGTGTTGATGAGAGTCTGTAAATGACTATAGAACTGACAAAGAAGTCCAGAAGCATTTTCTTCGGTTCTGATTTTTATTTTTATTTGTTTTAACAGTGAGATTAAAAAAACAAAACAAAACAAAACAAAAACACAAAAAAAACATTGTCCATGTCCTTGCTCTGCGGGTTTGGGATGTATTGTTGGTTTTTTGTTTGTTTGTTTGTTTTTTCCTGGGAAGTAAAACAGGATAGGATATTGGTAATAAGGGCAAGTGAATTTATTACTGAGCAAGTTGTACGCTATTTGACAGAACATTTCTGAATTCCAGTGTTGATAGCAGTTGGTGCTGCCTTTTCTGAATCTTTTACTTAGTTTGGAGTTCTGGGAAGTGTTTGTGGGTTTAATCAATTTACACTTTTGATAAGTAAATGCATTCCATGAGTAATGGAATGAGATTATTGCTAAGAAAAGATGAATGGAACAATGGATGTTCTATTTTACTATATATCCTGGGAAAAGTTATTCTTTTTTTTTCAGATTATAACCCTGCTTTTCTTAGTACAGTATTATATACTACGACAAAACTACTGTCTTACAATATCATGAGGAGAACCTCTGGGATGATGTCGTGTTAGCCTGAAAAATCCCTTTACTGGATCATTAGTATTGTTATTCTGATGTTATGTAGCCAGTTCTATGAGAACATGCAGGAACTGTATGCACATTGAAATCAATTTACATGATATTAATGTCTTTTTAATCTCAACTGTATGACACCGTATTTTTCAAAGTACTTCAAACTACAAACAAAAGTAAACTTCAAACTAGAAAATGAATGCCCTGAATTATGTCTTCCAACGCATAAACATTAATTTTCCCCACATTTCCAGAAGCAACTTCAGCACAGCCTAAACCTACTGCCTATCATGGCTCTTGAATAAAGTTGCATTTTATGAATAGACTGCTCAAACAAAGCACTTGAAAAATAGTAAAATCCTATGTTAATTTTCCTACTGTGTTCTGATCTCCAGGTTGGACGCCTGTGCTACACACCATCTGTACCACAGCCACTTCGCTCAGGTCCTGGGAGCCTTGTTCCAGGCAGTCCCTTTGCCTGGCTGACATGAAGGGTCAATGGCCTTTTCCTCGCAGCTGATGAGAGCCATTTCTGCTGCAGGCTGTTTTGGCATCACCCATCTCTGGAAGCACCTTATGTGCCGTATCCATCATGTGTCGCCTTCATGGACCCCTTTTCTACCATTGTTACAATGAGAAAGAACGTAGCCAGTGACAGAATGAAACAAATTTAGCAAACACAAACTGCAGGGCACAGCCATTACATGAGTGTTTCCAACCACGGTGTGTAAATGAGTTATAAAACAGTCTATAGCAGGTCTACAGAACAAGGATATCCTGAGTTGACAAATAAATTGTATCTTTCCTACATCAGGTATCACTTTTTTTCACTCTTTTTCCTCCATAACAGTATCTCAGAGCTCAGAAGGGATTTTTGCTATAGGGGCAGAGGTGGAAGGTGTCACACTGAAGAATTCCTTTAAAAATACATACATCTATTTTATTTTTTAATTACTTTTGTGGGCATCTACAGCTCAGAAAGGAACACCTGATGTGTAGACGACTGTTAAAAGAAACACTGAAATGGAAGAAATGATCTCCCCACAGGCAGCTCTGCCAGGTGACCGTTTGTGGGGTGAGATCACCTGTGAGGCAGCTCTGCCCCGAGGGGCCGGGTAGCAACGCCCGAGAGAAGGGCCGTGACCTTTGGGTGACGCCGGCCCTGACCTTCAGGTGACCCCGACCCGGCCGCCCTCAGCTAGGAAGGGTGGGAACGCTCAGGTGAAAAGAGAAAGCGGCGGGAAACGACAAAGGCGGGAAACGACAGCAGCGTTCTAGGCTCCTATTGGCTGGCCGGCAGCCCGGACATCTATATAAGGTGCGCGGGCGGACAGGTGAGAGACGCAATCTCCACAGTGCGTGAGAAGAAGCGGGGGCTTCATGAGGGAAAGGCAGAGCGTAGAAGCAGAGGCGACGAAGGCGGCAAGCGGTCTCCAGAGCTGAGGTACGAAGGGGCCGGGGTGCGGCGAATTTGGGCTGAGGCGTGAGGGGGTCGGAGCCGGACTGAGGTGCAACAGGGCTTCGTGAGGCGGCGCGCCGGCGGGGGCTTCGTGAGGCGGCGCGCCGGCGGGGGCTTCGTGAGGCGGCGCGCCCGCGTGCAGCCGGTGGGGGCGGCTGCTGACCCACTCCAAGCTTGGCAAACTGCTGTGTGGGATAAGATGCTACGAGACAAGAAGCAGCTACAATAAAGGAAATTTATTAGCTGTTGCAGTTTTCATTCATACAGGCTTAATTACAAATCTTAAACGGGGCTGTGGGTATGGGTGAGGACATGAGATACTCAGTGTGGTTGGAAGGTGTGAAGTACTGAAGTACAGGTCTGCTACCTAAGAAGCTAGAGACGATAAACAAACTATAGGAGAAAAAGGTAGGAAGCTCCAACAGAAATATAAACATGAATGTCAGGTTGTTAATTCTCCTCTAAGGCGATAAAATTTAAAAACTACCAGTCTCACTTGTATCATCATCAGGGAATGAGTAAATAAGATAAAATTACAGAACACAGAACCTGACATGAACAAAAAGACGTGATGATCTCTGGTCACAAAAAAACCCAAAACACATCACTGCTGCAAAGGGACAACTCAAATGAAAAAAGAGATAAGATGGCACAATGATTAACTTGGTATTGGAAAAATTACTGCAGAGAGAATGAGTACCTTTGCAATGGAGCCAGTGGCTGGGGGTCCCCTGTAAGCAGGGAAGCTGACTCTTTGGTCACTGCTTTTTGCGTGCCCAGCCTCATTTGCCCAGTCTGCCCGCCTCTGTGATCTCCCGCGGCACCGGCTGGAAGTCCTCCGTGTGTCAGTGAGGTGAGGAAAAGCTGCTCAAAGTAGTTTTTGCTGGGATGAGCTTGGGGGCCGGCTGAGGGGAACGGGGGGGCAGGGGAGAGGGTTGCAAGGCCTTCCTTGGCTGGGTGGTCGCGTGCCGGGTTGTTTGGCGACGCTGCGTTTGCCTTTTCCTTCAGGTGGGAGGCTTGCCACTCCGCGGGTCTAACGGTGTCCCCGCTGATGTTTCAGGTGCTGCTGCAGAAGAAAGAAGCAGCGGCGTGGGGACCTGGGAGGCAGGAGCGAGCAAGAAGAGGAAGCCGAAGCGTGCAGATGCAGGGGGGAAGGAGAGAGGCACCCTGGGCAAAGCACCTGTCCCATTAGCGGGGGCGCAGTCCCATTTGAGTTGAGCGTTGCCGGCGCCTTTGGCGATCTGGCCGGCTTTGTGCTGGGCGACCTCCCTGTAAGCAGGGCTCGGGTCTTTGCTGTAGTTGGCCTTTTGCCTTGCTGCTCCTTTGGCTGCCTGGGGAGCGTGGCCCCCTGTAACGCAGGGCGAGAGCCACCTCTCCGCACCCGAGTGGGAAACGGAGCTCGCCGGACCCCGAGGCCACCCTGTAAGCAGGGTAGTGCCGTTTCCCTGCCCCTCTTCCTCCTCTGGCCCCTCGGCATCGTTGCCTGGTGGCGGCCTGTCAATGCGACGGCCCCGTACTCGGGGTGTGCGTCGAGGCCTCTGGCTTTACCTGCGAAGCCCCTTGGCGCGTTGAGGTCTGTGGCCTCCGTGCAGGCTAGGGACAGGTCACAGGCTCTTGTCTGTTGCCCGTGGCTGTGGGTTTATTCCCAGGGTTTGGCTGCGCTGCGTTGTCCTTCCCTTCTGGAAAGTCGTGCCTGTGTGCGTGTTCCCCTTCCTTTCCGTGTTTGTGTTTGTGGAGCGACTGAGCTTTCCCTTTAGGCCCCCACAAGGATGGCTGCAGCTTAGCTTTGGCTTCCCGGGGGGGAATGGAGGACTTTGGCGCATGCCGCAAAAGGGGTGTTCCCTCTTAGTCCCACGAGCGCAGCGAGTGTCCTGTCTTCCTCCTTTTTACTTAGTACAGATCAGAGCCACACGGTAGCTCTGTGGCCGAGGCCACCCTGTAGCCAGGGCTTGGGCCTGTCCTTGCTGGCGGCGTGACAGCCCCGTACTCGGGGTGTGTGTGTCCCAAGCCGCGGAGCCCTCTGTCCCTGAGCAGCCCGCCCACCCTGTAATCAGGTGTGGGGAGGCTGCGGCGTTGCAGCCGGCTGCTTTAGCCATCCAGCTGGTGGGAATGACCCCTCCCTGTCCCGTCAGAGGGTGCAGGTTGAGGTGCTGCTTGTGTGTGGAGTGACCTCCCTGCTCGGTGGGTCGAGGTTGCTTCCTAGGCTCCCAAAAACAAGACGTTGGTGATGTTGTGCTGCTGCCGGGCGGGCCAGCCTGTAGCTCAGGCATTGGCGGGAGCCTTGCGCTCCGCGGGGCTTCTTGGAGAGGGTGAGGTGTGGGGGTACCGTCCTGTAGGCAGGGCTGTGCGTGCCCCCTGTGTGTGCTTGGGGAGCTGCGTTCTGAGAGACCCCCCGTACTCGGGCGGGAATGTGGCCCCGGCCTTTCAGAGGCACGGGGCCGCAAGATGTGGGGTTGGGCTTGCGCCCTCCCTGGAATCAGGGTTGGGATCCTGACAGCGGCCTTTGGCCGTGCCGCCCCGCTGCCTGGCTGCTGAGAGTTGTTCCTGCCGCTGGGGGGGAAACTGAGCTCTGTGGCTCCAGGGGTGTCGTCCGCCCGCCTGTAATCAGGGTCTGGGTGAGTGAGCGTTTGTGCTCTGCTGGCAGCCTGTGTGGGGTGACTGCCCCGCTAGCGGGGTGTGGGTCGAGGTGCCCCGGACTGGGAGAGAAGGAGCCTCCCTCGGGCGTAGGGATGGGGGCTGCCCTGTAAGTCAGGGAGCACCTGTGCCCTGCAATCCCAGGCCCTTTGCAATGGAGCCAGTGGCTGGGGGTCCCCTGTAAGCAGGGAAGCTGACTCTTTGGCCACTGCTTTTTGCGTGCCCAGCCTCATTTGCCCAGTCTGCCCGCCTCTGTGATCTCCCGCGGCACCAGCTGGAAGTCCTCCGTGCGTCAGTGAGGTGAGGAAAAGCTGCTCAAAGTAGTTTTTGCTGGGACGAGTTTTGGATGGGCTGGGGTCGGGGGGATTGCAAGGCCTTCTTTGGCTTGGTGGTTGTGTGTTGAGTTCCTTTGCTTCTCTGTTTTTTCCATTTTCTTCAGTTGGAGGATTTTCTGCTTATCTTTTCTCATGCTTCTTGTTTCTGTTTCAGGTGCCGCTGCAGAAGAAGCGGCATGTGGAGCTTGGAGGCAGGGGGCAGCATTAAGTGTAAACTACTGGCTGTTAATCTTACGACTTATCTTTGGCCTTTGGTAGCCACTGTTCTTATGTGCGTGGAGGACTTGATTGCTCTGCTTTTGATAGTGTTATTTCCTGAGTATTAGTTTGTTTTTCATGTTGGTCTTCTGTTGATATCTACTATTAGTCTCCTTCATGTGTTTAATTTTGATGTTAAATAAAGTCTTTTTTTCTTTAAACCTCTTTTTTCTTACTGGTTGAATTTTTTGCCAACCTCTCTCACAGAATCACAGAATGGCCTTTGTTGGAATCGACCTCAGCTATCATGGTTCTCCTAACACATTGCCACAGGCAGGACCATCACCCTCCTTATTTGATAGTACACCAAGCCTTGATTGCCTGCTGGGACAGGGCATCCAAACCTTTCTGGGCTGCCTATTCCAGCACCTCACCCCTCTCCTAGTGAACAACTTCTCTCTGACATCCAACCTAAATCTTCCCTCTCTCAATTTGAAATAATTTCCCCTTGCCCTGCTGTTATCCATCCGTTGTAAGTGTTGGCTCCCCTCCTGTTTGGAGGCTCCCTTTAGGTACTGAAAGACTGCAATTAGGTCATCCTGCAGTCTTCCCTGCTTTTCTCGAGGCTGAACAAGCCCAGCTCACTCAGCTTGTCTTCATAGGGGAGGTACTCCAGCCCCCTGATTATCTTTGTGGCCTTTCTCTGGGCCTTCTCCCACAGCTTTCTGTGTTTTCCTCCCTCATTATGGAAAATCATACAAGCTGAGGTGAGGATATTGGTGGATTTTGGTGCCTAGGGCTGACCGATGTAGCACAGCTCTTCCCTTAATCTTGCCCATGTCTTGTGTCAAGCAGCCTCAAGTGCAAGTTTTCATCCAGGTAAGATGCCTCCCTTCCATGTTTGCTTGTGCTTAAGTCTTCTCCCATTGCATTTTTTTTCAGAGCCCAATCTAGCCAAATGCTAGACATTTGCATTTATGGGACAAGCGGGTTGTGCTCAGGGGTAGTTGTATGTCCCTGGTTCCCCATGAACTGTCAGTGTTGTTCTCTGCTGGTGCTTCATTCCTTCTCTTTTTTCAAACTGGTTGTTACTGCATGTTCTGTGATAACTTGGTCTTGATTGATGGGGTAGGTGATTTTGCTTCTATGATGCTGTGGCTAATTTGGTGGGTAGCTTAGTCATTTGAATCTTTTGGCTCTTTTCTCTTCTTCCTGGGTGGGGGGGAAGGAGGAGAGACCAGGACAGGGGATGCAAGTAGAACTAGCTGCTGTCTAAGAAGGAGAGGGGGGTAAAAAGAGCGTTAAAACGATACCAGCAAATGGGAAAGGTAGAAGGATAAGTCACCACAAAGGGAGTAGCAAAAGGTGTGATATGTTCTGATAATCATCTTAATGCTAAGAGTGCTACCTGAAGTTAAGTTCTGAATGTTCTCTGATTGCTGTTGTAAATCCAGTAAAACTTAAATAGGTGTAAGTACTCTGTGCACAAGCTTCAATAGTATTTCTGTAGCAATGCACAGGGATAGAAATAACTTTTCCAGTATAGATTTTCCTGAACAAGTATCTATAGCGTCCCACCTCAAATATGTGGATCAGCCAGTACCTTGCAAAGACATCTGTCTTTCACCTCCCTGCTTTGTTAGTTTATCTTTTCAAAGTGAAATCTTTCAGAACTTGCCATATGATATTCTTTTTTCAGGTAGAAAGAAGAAAACCACTTTTGCCTGTAGGTATAAAGAGCATGCTGAAAAGATCGTACTTTCAGACTTCTTGCATAATTTAGAATTTTTCTGGATCAAAGGCCAAACTTTTTTGAATACGGGCTAGAAAATGGGAGCATTAAACTGAGTGTATAAATTTCTATAGTCTGACAGTCTCAATGACACCTTCATAAACTAATTGCCTTAATTTGATGGCTTTTATTGGAAAAAGAGTTTATAATTAATAGGTCTTGCAAAGTTGGAGATAATCCTACAGAGATGATTCTGTATTTTCTAGTAGACTAGATAGAAATTGTGTGCAAGAGAGATGTCTACGTATACTACATATATCCCAGCTATGTATTTAGAGCCACATGATGCTAGGTATCAACTTACCAACTGTATGCTCCACTTACCTACTGTATGAAGTCTCCAGCATCAGCCTTAGGACCCTGGAAGGCATCACAGGGGTGAGCCAGAAAAACCCCACAGAAAATAAAGTAGGTACCAATAAGTGTTTCTCTACACGGATTTTAAATTAATTACTCTTGAGACTTTTCTGTGTCTAGCAGTTGAGATGCATTCCGAGTGAAATAATAATAGCTTTTACTTGCATTTTAGCTGGATTATTAAGACTATATAGTAATAAGTTGTTAGATTCATATGTTCCCCTTTGACATTAACAAGTTTTTGAGTGGAAAAAGATATGCCATAACTGGAAGTGCAACAAGCTTGAAATGTGTATCACAAATTATAATTGATTTTGCCTTGCATTAGTTTTGAGCTTTTACAGTACAAAATAACAACAGTATACAGAGTAAAATAATATGGTTTTCATTAAACCAAGTTATTCATGAAAAGTTGGGAAAAAAAGAAGCATAAAAGGTCTAAGTAGATGGCAAAACATTTGATCTTTAATAAAGAAAACTTGTTGTTTATCTTCTAATGAACAGCAGCATCCTCTACCATTGCAGCCTGTCAGCACCACACCGCTGTAACTCCGTCGGACCACTTAGTTACATATCTGTTCCTCTCCACAATACTCAGTTTCTGTGTTTCACTACCTCAAAAATATAAAGTTTTAAAATATATTTGATTTTGAATTTTTATGTAAAATATATTTCCATATAAAATATAATACTATCATTTTTTCCAGAACAGTATCTTATATTTTCCCATTTACCCTTATCTGCTGGTACAGCAAAGCTGGCACATACAACCCAGTAACTACAGAGAGTGACTGTGAAACTCCTGCTTGCTTAGGACAAGCTGCCGAAGTGCTTCAGACATGGGGTGAGAAGGGAGAAAGATAGTTCCTTTGAAACAATGGCTGCACCCACGTTCACTGTTCTGCAACCTGTACTGTTTTCATTTTGTGACATGTTCTTATTTCTTAAATTTACTGGTCCCTTATTTTGGAGAAGTAGCTTCCACTGAGAAATGCTGTTCATAGTTTTAAAAGTTTATTAATAGGCTACTTCTTTCTCAAAAAAAAAAAAAAAAAAAGTGTGTGTTTTCTTTATTGCCACGTGTTATAATTTCCTAATGCACAGTGTTAATTATTGTTGACTGTCCCTACCCAGCCATCCCCTTATCTTTCCTGCCCTCTAGCGACCAACCAGGCTTCTAAGTAAATTAAGCGCTCTTCAAAAATCATGTCCCAGTTAGGGCAGGTCATGCCACTAAAATAAATGTGCTGCATAGCTAGAGGCTACTACACAAATGACACGCACAGAATGGCCATCATACCACCATGAGTCTCTTCACTGGCTGATAGCAGTGGCATCAAGACTCCACTCTTCCTCTACAAAACCCCCTGCTGCACCCACTGGGTGAGAGCTGGTAAATATATTTCAGCAGTGGTGTTCTAACTCTATTGAATTTTACTGTTTATCTCACAGAAGAAACAAACATTGAAATATGATTTAAAAGTAGATTGATTTTACATGATGTGACCCTATAAAAGGCAATCGAGTCTGAAAAGCAAGTCTTTGACTCACTGAATGGCTAATCGAATCTTGCTCTTAGAGTACGTTTAAAAATAATTTTCCATTCGGAGTGTCCTGCTGTGGTTTTACACTCCAGCTGTTGGGAAACTGTAGTGGAAAGGGATGTCAGCCTACAGGTAACTTAGTGTAATGGTATGAAAAGAAAGGGGAGTTCCTCTATTTAGATCTAAAATAGCAATACATTTTATACTCAGGGCTTTTTCTAACTCTCATTGTTTTTCAGCGGCATTTCAGAGTGGTTTTTGCCAACGAAGCATAGGTAGAGTTCATACCGAACTAGTAAAATGAGTTCTAGTTGTAAACTTCTTTCAAGGGCCTTGGTAACAGGATGCATTCACACGGACACAGGTATTTGTTCTTCCACAGACACATAACCTCTTGGTCTGCTTTGAAGCAGAAGCACTGATACTAAGGAACATGATTTAGTGGGCAACATTGGTAGCAGGCAGATTGTTGGACTACATGATCTTACAGGTCCTTTCCAACCTTAATGATCCTATGAATTTGAACTTAATGCATTTGCTACTTCTGCCGTAGGCCTGAAGAAGCATCTATGAACTCAAAAGCCTGTATACTTTTTCCAGCAATGTTTTCTCTCTGCAGATCTTGTTTTCTTACACTTTGTACATCACGCTATTATCATGGGTAAAATGAAGAGCGTTTCTCAGAAGTATGCCTTGTGATTTCTGGCCTGCTCACAGACTGCCTGCTTCTTCCAGACGGGATGATGTGACAAATAAATACTTAAGATCTCTGAGAGGTACTCTGCCATGAGTCTCCCCAGCAGAAGACAGGTTCAGGGGGACCTGGCAGTGCCCATTCCCTGCCTGCACCACACTAGGGGCTGCCTGGGGTCCACTGGGTCTGACCCACACTACCTCTACAAACCCTGTGACCTGAAGAGGAAAGGCAGTGTGATGCTTCAGGGAGTAACCACAATTCTGGCTCTCAGCATTTATGTGCTCTTTTGTTATTTATTCTGTATTTCCTCAGTATTTTTGGACAACATAAAGCACCCTGTCAGAGGAAGAGAGTTTTGCAGCTATTTTTTCATAAACCCCCACCCTGCCTGTACCCTCAGTATTTTCAGCCCTGTTTGCCTAGCTGGAGTTGAAGGATACAAACCACGGTGCTGCAGAGGAGCTGCTGGGAAGCTCTGAGATGGCTGCAGGCCCACACACTGTATCTGTGACAGTTTGTGCCAGAGCATTATGACTGCATGCAAAGCTGCAGATGAATTATGTGTGTGACAAGCTGAGGAGGAACAGTGCCCACAGCCTGACGTTTTCATACCTGCGGAGCACAGCTAGCAAGTGGAGGAGAGCCAATGGGACGACACAGGGCTGCTTGTCACGGTGTGTGCTTGCTGTCACTGTGCTGGCTGCATCGTTTGGTCTCAGTTCTACTGTTGGCTGTGTGCCTATTTTTGGGCTAAACTACACAGCCAGGAGCACTGGACCTTGACCTCTTCCTGCAGCACCGCTGTGGCCTGGGCAGCTGGTACTCTCCCTGCAAAAAAAACATGGGCACAATTAGGGTTAGACATTAGCAGGGACAGGTAGTTTGGTCTTAAGTACCTTATTGCAGAGGGGGGTGGTGTTTAACAGAATGGAAGTGACTAAACGGCACAAATTAGCAGCTAGATCCCTTTCCTGGCTCTCAGGCCATTTAGTTTACTGCTGTAACAATAGCCTGCAAGTTCAACAAGTTTGAGGTACTTATCCTTCCTGCCTGTGGAACAGGAAGCTCCTGGCCCCTGTCAACTACCTTTTCCAAAGTGTTTTTGAAAGATTACAGCATGAGTGGAAAAATGCATTTCAAAATTACCTAATTAATCCCCTTCTAGTTAGTCCCAACTAAGCTCAGACTTCCCCATCAGGCTTGTTAGGCTTAAAAGAAAAAAAAAAAAAAAAAAGATACTCGCCATTCCTCCTCAGATCCTTGAACTGGCAGTCATGGAATCACGGTATCATATAATAGCTTGGGTTGGAAATGACCTCAGAGCTCTAACCCTGGTCAGGGCCCAGGGCCCCACCCGGCCAATCCTGATCATCTGCAGAGATGGGGCACACACAGCTCTCTGGGCAGCTGCACCAGGGCCTCACTCCCCTTTTGCCAGGATAGAGCAAACTGTTTAAGTTATATCACTCCTATTTCATAAGTATGCAAACACTTATTTTTGAGTAATGTTTTTTGTTATGTAAATAAATACTTCAGGATTTATTTTGTAATTGCATCAGGAAGTTATTAGCACCATAATGCACTCAACATTTTTTTGAAAAAAAAGTCCTTTATTAGCACATCCTAATTGACATTTCATTAAGTACCATGGGAACGCTTCTACAGCTGTGGGACAAATCATCAGCTCTCGTGAAGATTTTCCCCTAGTAAGGATCAGGCAGCACGTATCTGTTGTCTGTCGTGATTCCTGCCAATGTGTGAAAAAAACGTTGGAAAAACTGTTCTACCAGGAATGCAATGCCAGACTGTATTCATAGCGGTAAGAGCCTCTGCGAGGCAGAACAAGAGCCAGCACTACGGCCGCAAGACGTTCTTGCGGGGAAGCAGCACGAAAAGGGACATCGCAAATCCACCGACTACCGGTACCCGCAATCGTCAGCCCGCACAGCGGGAACAGACTCCCAGAGCCGCACCACCCCGCCCGCGGCGGCCGGCCAGCACCACGTATGGCGCATGCGCGCCGCCTCCCGCCCGCCCCTTCCCGGCCGCAGCGAGGCTGCCGCCGGCTGCGGTTGCGCGGCCGTTCCGCTCGGATCCCTCCGCCGCGATGCGTCGGGCCCAGTGCCCTGCTCAGCGGCGCGCGTCCGGGGCCGCCGCCTTGCGGGGCCGCGGCCTGTGAGCGGAGCAGGGAAGGCCGCTCGGCCGCCTTCGGGGGGCCCGTCCCGGTATGGCGGCGCGGCGGTGCGCGGGCGGCGCGGCCGCTTTAGCCGAGGCGCCGGGCTGCGGCGCGGCGGTGGAGCCGGCCAGGGAGCTGTTCGAGGCCTGCAGGAATGGGGACGTGGAGCGGGTCAAGCGGCTGGTGCGGCCCGAGAACGTGAACGGCCGCGACACGGCAGGCAGGAAGTCCAGCCCGCTGCACTTCGCCGCAGGTACGGCCTGTGGCCGCTGCGCCGGGGAAGGGCCGAGGGTGGCCAGGCCGCGCATCGCCGCCTCCCCGAGGCGCAGAGCCTGTTCGGGCCGGGCGGCGGGGCGGCCCTCGGCCCGGGTCTCTGCCGCCACTCTGCCCTGGGCGCGCTGCCCTGCCCCCGCGTCCGGCTGCTGGGCTCGGACGGGCCGGCGGCCTCCCGCGTTCCACGGGTAAACGGGACGGCCCGGCCGGCCGCGGGCCGCGGCACCTAGTGCCGCCTGTGCTGCGGCGTGTGGGCTCGGCAGCGCCGAGTGCTTCTGTAGTGCTCCCGGCCCATCGGCAGGCCTGCTCCGCAGCCTTTCGCCGGCGGAGGGTGCCGGACAGACAGCACGATTCCGAAGTTTTTTTGCATTCTTGTCGCTAACAAATAGACTTTGTTAATTTGGCACTTAGGCAAATAGCTGACATCACAGAACAACTGCTGTCTCTTCTGGCTGGCCGGAAGACTGTATACTACCTTTTCAGACAAAGGCACGATTGTGGCTGTTGTTTTCGTGGTGTTTCTCTGGTTGGATTGCGGCCTTAGTGGCAGGAACGTGGAGCAGGCAGGGTGCGAGGGCAGCTTTTAGCTAGGCATTGTGCATAACTAAGAAACACGTTTGTTTCCCTGGTGAATTATTTTGGAAAAGGTTTCTAGTTAAGGTGTCATTTTCTTACATTCAGTAAATTTAATGGATTTGAGTTCCTGAGAGCTGCTTTTTTCAGACAGCTGTGATTCGCAGATTTGGGAATCTTGGTCAGCAGGGGAGCCCAGGGGACAACATAAAGCATCCTGTCAGAGGAAGAGAGTTTTGCAGCTATTTTTTCATAAACCCCAACCCTGCCTGTTCACTCATAAACTGTGAACTTCTAAATGAATGAGACTGCCTAACAGCATTTTGTAGAAGTGGGTTGTTAGGTTGGATTTTGGGGTTGGTTGCATGTTAGTTTTGGATGTTGTTATTTTGTTGCTTGTTTTTGTTTTGTGCCTGAGGTGTTCCCCATAGGCAGTGACCTAGTTTGCCTCTCTGAACAGGGCAGATCTGTCTTGGTTTTAAAAACCGGGTCTTCTAACTTACTGAAAGCTTTTTTCCATTAAATAGGCCTCTAATATAAGGCGAAAGTGTGTGTAAGTGCTTTTGTCCATGCTTCTGTCCCCTTCAAGCTTGATAGAGAGAATTTAACTGCCTTTCTCATAGGCCTGTAGCATGTGCGAAAAGTTTCTAGCTAGGGCAGGATGTAAAATGCATGTGTAATGTCTTGATTAATGTGCTTCCGCTGCTTCAGATGGGCTGACAGCAAAAAGGGCTCTACCTGCAGTAGGCTCAACTTGGAAGTTGGTCATAAGCAACTCCTTGATTTGGGGGTTAAGAATGTTTTTGTTTATTTTACTTTTTCCATGTTATTCACAGTTTGAGTAATACCAACTTCTTTTGTCTCTGTTGCCCGAAGGAATTACATTCCAGGATGCAAAAGCAAAAGTCTGTTGTATTCTTGCTTTGTTTAGCCTAGGTGCGTGTTGTTAGAAAAAAATGTTACAAAACTTCTCTGACTAGTTTCATTCACTTGCAAGGCTTTGTTTTGTGGTTGAAACATGAAGATAGTTTTTGTGTTGCCTTTTTTCTCTTTCAGGGATACTCTGGGTTCTGAATTTGGTTCTTTTTTTTTTTTTTTTCTTTAACTATCACTGTAATGGGAAAAAAACACAAACACAAATGCTCTTTTTTTCCTGTGTGTCCTAAGTAGCTCTGCTGCTTTGCAGTAAGAAACAAGAGCCTGGCCGCCTCCTCTGCGCACATAGACACATAGGAAAGGCTTCTGCGTGTGGTGCCTTCCGGTAGGGATGCTCCCACAAGGCTGTGGAGAGCCCCTGTACCACACTTCATGATGAAGCCATGTTCCAGAAACTGGTCTGATGCAGACGATCCTCCATCTCCACTCCACCTTAACTGTGGGTGGTTTGGGGGTGTTGCTATTCCCCCAGCAGGGGGATATTTCGCAGCTAGGTTGGCTTTGCCCTGAGAGAAGCTATGGGTATGAATTGTGTTTGATTGAACCTACGTACTGACTGGAGGGCTACAAAGTGAATTCTCTACAACTGTAGTGAGGCTTGCCACAGCTCATTATGCTCATGTTGGTTCTCTGTGTTCAGAGCTGTGTGCACACAGCAAAGCTTTGATGGACAGGCATGTCTTCTATGCAAGAGTGAGTGATGTTTATCCGTCAGATGCGTAACTGAGGCAGAAAGTTGGATCAGAGGCTTTTCTAACCCAACTAGTAAAGTAGTTTCTGGAAAACATTTTATGGTACCAAAAGCGGGTGCCAAACAGTCTGTTGTCAAATAGCAGCAGTTTTGATATGTTTACAAGACTGAGGCACTTGTGAAAAGACTCATCTGAGTAGATCCTGTAAGAATTAGGCAAATTGTGGTTATGCCTTCACCCTAGAAACATGATTTCTGGAAATTTTGAAGATGTAAGAAAAATTCAGTGGAAGAACGAGAAATATGCTGCATATGATTTAATATGTAGACAGTGTAGCTCTTCAAGTATATCTTCTACAGGAGCTGATTTTTGACATATAGTTCTATAGAGATTGCTTTCGTAAAGGTGCTAGCAAACTAAAGTTTGAATAAATGTGTTTGTCCAGGCAGGTATTGAGTATGTGCACCTCCTCTCTGGGCAGCCTGTGCTCTGTCACCCTCGCTGTAAGGAAGTTTTTCTTGTGTTCATGCAGAACTTTATGTGGTCCAATTTGTGCCTGTTGCCCCTTGTCACTGGGCACTGCTGGGAAGAGCCCAGCCCCCATCCACTCAACTCCTGCCCTTCAGATAATTGGAAGTTGATAAGATCTTCTCTGAGTCTTCTCTTGTCCAGGATGAAGAGCCTCAGGTCTCTCTGCTTTCCTCGTGGGGCTCCAGGCTTCTGTTTACTGTCTGTCTGGGAGAAGGAGTCACTGAAGTCAGGTTTAGTGAGGAATGCGGTATGAGAAACTTCAGCTGTGATGAAACTAAAACTGAAAAGTTCTGTTGGAAATAAAATGCTGGCGCATCTTGTGCGTCTGTGGTTCTCTCGCTGGAACTCTGTGCAGTGGTCAGGAATAAATACCATTTTAGCTTCTGATTTCCTTGACTCCTGGCTGCCTGCTGAGGCTGGGCAGGTTGGGTTGTAACAAAGATTAAACCCACTGGCCCCGAGTGTGCTGCTGTTTGCAGTCACACAGTGATTTGTCCTGAGGGAAAAGCTCTCACGAGGAGCTTCATCCCACACAATTCTTGATTTCCCCTGGAAAATGGTTTGCAACTCTGGTTTTTAAAGGAAGGAAGGCCAAGTCATGTGCACAAGGGGTCATTACCCAGCAGGTGCTTGGTATACCAACATGTGGCTCTTACCTTTCCTAATAAGTTCGTGACTCAGATGGGTCTTCGTGAAGCTTTGAGGGAATTTTGTAGCCTGTGTCCCTTAGAGCATCTCTGTGAAGGCATGGGAGCAGCGGTTCTGAGTCGTCGTGTCCTCTTAACAAAGGTCCTAGAGAAAGCATGGGCACAGTTGGTAGTAGTTTGAGATACTGGTGTATGTGCCATTACATAAATGTGCAAGATACAGCTGAAATTAAACAGTAGTAGCTATAGAATTGGCTTTAAAGAATCCATTATTTTACTTATGATGCATTGCTACCCACAGATGGGCCTTGTTTTTGTTGTCCACTAACATGAATGACATGAGTAAAATTGCCCCTGAAGGTATAATAGCATTTCTGTGCTTCAGATCAAGCTTTTGTAGTCACGTAATGTAGACTTTCTGGATATCCTTAAAGTATGGTTGTGCATGCTTATCATAAATGCTCTCAGATAAATGTTTTACATTCCTAAGGATTTTCTTGAGAGAATTTCAAAGATGAAAACAGTGTGTTCATTATGCTAATGAACCTTCAGAGAGCAGGTAGCCATACTGCTTGTTTTAACCTGTGAGTAACGCTGCATGTTTTTTCAAACAAGCCATGTGAAATAATTTTCAAACTATGTTATATGGTTTGTTTATTTTTACTTTATATAACTTGTGCATGCACAAGCTCACCACTTCTGCTCCCTGAGCTCATCTATTGGTCCTTCTGCAGATGTGCTGTGGGGTGGCAGAGTATCATACAGAGTAGTATTAGCTTTAATGGCCACATGAAGTGACTGAAAAAGAGGATTTGTTGTCAGTAGTCTGTCCTTTTGTTATGCTTTCAAGAAGCAGTTCACTCGTGGGAGCCCTACCAAGATATTCATTGTTTTAGTAATCTTGAATTTTACTTTTTTACTGATTTTAATAAAATAATTTGGGGTGTGTTTGAAAATAACCTTCCTTTAGTAAGAAACACCAGCTGAGGTCTTTATTTAGAGTGATTGCTGTCATTTAAATACGTTTCAGCATGGGTGAGAGGGACGGGGGTTTGTCTTTCCCTGCACCTTTCTTTCATCCCCAGCACATGAGACAAAGCTGTTTCTCTTCCAGGTTTTGGTCGGAAGGATGTAGTCGAATACTTACTGCAGAGTGGTGCCAATGTCCACGCACGAGATGATGGAGGCCTTATCCCACTGCACAATGCTTGCTCTTTTGGTCACGCCGAAGTTGTCAATCTCCTCCTGCGGCACGGTGCGGATCCTAATGCTCGGGACAATTGGAATTACACTCCCCTTCATGAAGCAGCCATTAAGGGCAAGACAGATGTCTGCATTGGTAATTTTCTTGCACTTCTACCGTGACTTGTTTTCTTTCACTGTAAAAAATGCGATGTACTGTATTGTAAAATGTAAAAGATAACCTTTTAAAGATTATTTTTACTTTATGAAGCCATGTCTGTAAGGCTTAAAAATCTCTGATAAACTTAAATTCCTGCCAGTTTTTGGAGAAACAAATTGACTATAATTTTTAGATCTGTCTTTGTTAATTGCCCAAGTATAATGATTGACATTGAGGGAAAAGCACCTCAGAATGATCTGATAGATGTAGATATTCTTCTGCTTCTGCACAGCCTCTTATTTTGCTTTCTGCTGTTACTCATAGTGCACTAAAAATAACAAAACTTTTCAGTAATGAGCTAGTTCTGTCTCTTTTCATAGCAGTCATGTTAAATGAGCTGAGGATATAAATAAAATTTTAACAAGTTGAGCACGTGAATATAGTTGTGTGTATTGACTACACAATTCTTAAGAGAGAGGAAGAGATAGAAGTAGAGGTTGAGAAATTAGTGTTTGGACTGTGTGACTTCCTCCAGTTTACTTTATTCAGGAGCACGTCTGGAGAGCAGTATATGTAACATGGCCTGTTTGGCCCCAGTATCTGTGCAAGGTCTATGAAGATGCATGGCTTGCTACTGCTGTGTGCTATTTAGGGAGCAGTCCCCTGTGGTTTTGAGGCAGTATGCTCTGGACCTGTCGAGAAGGAGGTGCTGGTTTTAGGGCATATGTCAGTCTCAGGTTTTCACTGAAATTGCTTCCTGCTGGTTTCTGATTGTTCCACCTCTGTTCAGACTTTTTTTCCTCATGTGTTTCACTAGTTCCCAGGTGCCATTAAGGAATTCTGACATCAAAAGGTTGAAAGGGGAAGTTGGGAACAATGATGGCTTTTTGTTGTTGCTTGTTGCTTACATTGTCTCATAAGTCTTGTCTTGTCAAATTGTTTTCTCATGAAATACTCTTGCATTTTGAAGTATTGCTGCAGCATGGTGCTGAACCGACCATCCGGAACACAGATGGAAGAACAGCTTTGGATTTAGCAGACCCATCTGCAAAAGCAGTGCTGACTGGTACGTGATAATCTTTAGATTAACTAATAATACTCCAGTGATTGTAATACAGTATCTGTGTATTCTTTTTCCCTCAGTAACTTTAACTCATTTCTGTTTTAAAATTCTAGATAGAAATTCCTATATGGCCTTATCATGTTAACAGGATGCATTTCGGATAAATACTTTGTTATAACAGTTAAGAAATAGCATCACATTTTTAGTACTTAGCTCCCTGCAGCTTTGAAAGAGGATAAACTGTAAGCCTCAACTCATGAACTTAAATATATGGATATTTATTTAATAACTTTAGAAATTCTCTTCTATCTTCCAGGTGAATACAAGAAAGATGAGCTCTTAGAAAGTGCCAGGTATGTGTTTTTATGGACACATCTGGAACTTGGTTACTTTTTTATAACTCTTTAAAGGTTTTCTGTGTAGTGAATATATACATCCATGAGTTGACATTCCGTCTAGGTAGTAAGTTTTGGCTGTTTCTATTAATAAAGCTACAAAAATAACTACATAAACACTTTTTTCTTGCTTTGCCTACTGAAACAAATAATAAACATAACTTTAGATTTGCAGAATGTTATAGCAAGGAAAAGTATGAAACCATAAGCTGCTAACAATTTTAATAAAATAACTCTGCCTATTTCATATCTTGTTCTATAGGAGTGGAAATGAAGAAAAGATGATGTCTCTCCTTACACCACTGAATGTTAACTGTCATGCAAGTGATGGCAGAAAGGTATTTTTCTTTAAAAATGCAATTTAAACTCTGTATCATAAACTGTTTATCATTTAGCAGTCATTGCTTGTACTGGCTGTCTTAGTTCCACCTTTTGCAAGCAACATTGTTTGTCCTGGCAAAGTTCTTAGAAATAAGGCAGTCTAAAACACAGAAATGAATTGCAGAACTCAAAAATCTGTCGAGGTCCTTTGTCCCAGAATGTATTAGAAATAAAGCAGATTCAGGATTTGTGTTAATTATGTCAGTAGAAGTAGACAATGAGAAATGAACGCAGTTATGATGCGTCTGATTCAAACTCTCTGGGCTTTTTTGATATTCCAGGTGTTTTAAGGACTTCAGTAATTAGTACTGTTAATATGTTTGGAAAAAAAAAAAAAAAAGAGCAAATGCTGGTTTTGTGTTACTGATTACTGCTATGTTCTGTCGTTTCAGTCTACTCCTCTACATTTAGCAGCTGGGTATAACCGTGTAAAAATAGTACAGCTGTTACTCCAACATGGGGCTGATGTGCACGCTAAGGATAAGGGGTAGGTTCATTTTTCCTTTGTTCAGAAGAAATGAAAAATGTTCAAATTTGAGGTGAGGTATAGTAACAACATGTTAACTGTGAAGATTTTCTGAGCTGAGACTATGAGTCTTTCTGTTGTGACAAAAATACTATGTGGACAGTCTTCAGTATTGTGAAGCAGAAGAATTTAAACAGAACTGACCGTAAAATATGTAGCCTTTCAGGTATTATTAGCCATCTTATTTTTGCTTAAGAAAATACATCAGTAAATCACTGGGAAGTCAGTAAATATCATAATGGCCTAGTCTTAATTTTATTCCTACTTTTAAGTTTCTGGACTTCTTTATCAAGTGATGAAAAATTGAAGATCTGTTCTTCAGAGTTATCTGTGGACTACATTTTTAAGTGTTTGGTTGTTATCTCAGAACATGTAGTAAAATACGGATGTGCTGAGTTTGTTTATGGTTGTATAAAGTATTTTTAAAATACGTTTTTCATTATATGTATGCCTGTGTACGTTAAAGATTATGGAAAACAAACTCTTATCCATCCTTTTATCCTGTGATCCCTTCACTGCTATGCAGATAGCTGTCTGATCAGGCAACTTGGTCCATTCAGTGTTGAAATGCACTTTTGTCGTTTCTCCTTTACTAGCCCACAGTAGAAGAGCACACTTTGGCTAATTTCTCACTGGCTACTAAGACCATTCAGCTTGGTAGAACGTGAAACAGGCTTTAGAACTAGCTCTGCTGTCACTGTGGAATAATGTCTTAACAGTTACTTAAGCAGTACCAGTAAAACTCCTCTGGTATCCAAGGGAGAAAATTTTATAGCAGTGTTCTTGTGAAAAAGGAAGTAACAACTGTCACTCTAGACAGCTATTGCCTTTACTTCTTTCTCACTAAGGTTCCAAGTCTTAGAGGAGCCCTTCAGTTGCATTAAGACAGTGCAATTCATTTCTCATCTTCTTGTTAACTTACGTGTTTTTTGTTCTGAAAAAGGCTGATCAGTTTATATGGGCTCTTTTCAAACTTCTCATTTCCCCTCATTTTCATTTGAACAACTCAGGTACCACTGTTGTTTTTTTTTTTAGTGTTTAAGATGCAGCATAGTATTATTAGCAATGCTTAAATTTTGGAATTTAAATAGGAGTACTAAGATAATTTCTCTCTTCTCTCCTGTATAGAGATTTGGTGCCACTTCACAATGCCTGTTCCTATGGTCATTATGAAGTAACAGAGCTTCTAGTAAAGGTTAGTCTTTGGGGAAAAAAAAAAAAAAATTAGATTGGATAACATTAAATAAGAACAGTTTAGACTAATAGACTGATTAAATTTGCAAATTTTTCATCTTTTTAAAAACTTAAAAGTTGATAGATTCTGCTTGCTGTATGTTAGTTATCAAGTTACAGAAGTTACAGAATTTTCTGCTTGCAGGGAAGCTTTCCTCTTAAAAATGTGCTTTCTGTTTTTAACTCTTGTCTTAGAAGTTAAATGGTTTTATACCATCAAGTAAGTACTGCTGCTCTCAAGCTTTCGACCTTCACACATAAAAAATAGCCAAACGAAAAGAGCAGTACTATGTATTTAAGAATAGAAAAGTGTAAGTTTCCTGAAGGAGTGAACTTTACAGCATAAATTCTGGCCCACAATCACAGCCCTTACACCAGAGAAAAAGAATGTAAACTCAATTTGCTTATCTAAATTGTGTTAATCTTGAAGATGAAGTCTGATACACATTAAACCAAGGGCTTCAAGACGTGCCCTGCAAGAGTCTGTGCCACAGAGGGACTTAGGAACTGTATCCATTCTCATCTGTCACAGTAAATCATGAATTAAAATAGCTGAGGGGTGCTGTCAGATGACTTGGGCTGCTTGGGTTCTCAGGGAGTAGCTGGTTTTCTACCTTGAGATCTCAGTCCCCACCAATCTCAGGTTTAGAAGAAAATAAGTTAAAAATGATTAAAAGAAGCATATTTTGTAGTAAATATAAACAGACAAGTTTTTTGTTTGTTTGAACTTCACAGGCCAGTCGTAAAGTGAATCTTCTGGTACTAGGTAAAGAATGTACCTAGCCACTCCTTGTGTCTTAACTGCCAAGCTGCAGTTGTATTTCCTGTTGGTATCTGCTCCAGTAATTACTGAATTATTTTTTGTGAGCAATACAGTGTTAACAGCAGCAGTAGGTATAAGCATGTCCAATCAGACTTCCTTATGGTTAGAACTGAAGGTGTCTAGAGAAGAATTACATAGATGTTAAAGTCCAAGAGTCTTACTCGCAGAACTGTGTACTTAATGTTTTAAACCAAGATTGATTTTGCTTATTTCTTTCTGGACATCTTGGCTGTCGTTATTTGGGGGCATTTACAGAATGTGTGTTGTTCTGAGCTACTGTAACTGTTCACTGTAGAGTTTTTCTAGAGCGACAAGTAATAGGAGCTTGTCCAGAAGTGATTTGATGTAGGTGATTTAGACTCTTAATTTGATTTGACCTATTGATGAGCTGTTTGATTTTCAGAGAAGAATACCTGATGAGACTAGCTTGCCTTTAGCTTCTGTAAATGTAACTTAGAGACACCGGAGGATTAAAAACTGCAATATGTTGAAATATTCAGTTATATTGAATGTGAAAATCTGGAGAATGTCTTGGATACCATTTCCATACTAGCTTTGATTTTTATTTTAACAGTCTACTGCATTGATAAGTTTTTTTTCTAGAAATCTGGGTTTGATATTGATCTTTTTTACTGCTTTCCTTTTCAAGCACGGAGCATGTGTGAATGCAATGGATCTGTGGCAGTTCACTCCTCTGCATGAAGCAGCTTCTAAGAACAGGGTGGAAGTATGTTCTCTTCTGTTAAGTTATGGTGCTGATCCAACACTGTTGAACTGTCACAACAAAAGCACCATTGATTTGGCTCCAACGCCCCAATTAAAAGAACGATTGGCATGTGAGTATAAAATCAGTTCTGCAGTTTTAGATTGGACTGTATGCTTAGGTTCCTTGAGGTTTTCCTGTGACCCAGCAGAAGTTGAATGTGGAAAATGCTTACACTTTACTCTTAATTGTGCAATGTTTGGCATTTTATTTCACTACTTAAGATTTAAAGTTGCTGGAATGTTTCTGAAAGTAGGTCAGTTTTATTTGTAGTCAGGATGTTTTTTATGGCCTTTCTTCCCTGAATACATTTTCCCTTGTGACCTTACTGGTACGCTTTTGTTTTCCCCATTTACTCCTGTCATTGCATCGAGACTGCTGAAATATTCTTTTTTATTCCATTGTACTTTGTTAGAAGAAAAGAAAAAAATAACTGTTTTGAACATTGACTGCGTTTGTTTTGAGTATGCCACAATCACTAAAAAAAAAAAAAAAAAATTGATGAAAGGTGCTGATTTTGTTCAGCATACTTAACAGGTTGAGAAAAATGCTTTCAAATCCTGTCCCTCTGTGGTCAAACAGTGACTCTGAGGTATGTTGAAAATCTACACTAGACTTCATGGTGGCAACTAGAAATGGTTTTCCAAAGGGAAGTCAGAAGCAGAGATACTCTTGGACTTTGTACATATGCAAAGAGTGGAACCTAGAATGTGGTGGGTGGAGTAGATCTTGTTGGGTGTCTCTGCCTTTAGTTTAGAAACAAAGTGGGATTCTTGTGTTTTAACTTAACTAGTAAGTTCTATCAAGTGGTGTAAAAGCTTAAGTCTGAGCTGGAAATTTTTTGCACCAATGACTGTTGCAGGGGGAGAAGCCCCTTCAATGTCCTATCAGGAAATAAAATGGTTGTTTTGGTCTAACTCAAAGAATCAATCTTCTTGATCCTTGTAGTGTTTAGGAATGTAATGTTCTGGAATGTATGTATTTCTCTTTAAAGATGAATTCAAAGGTCATTCACTGCTACAAGCTGCAAGAGAATCTGATGTTGCTCGTATAAAGAAACATCTTTCTTTGGAGACAGTTAACTTCAAGCATCCTCAAACACATGAGACAGCACTGGTAACATTTCGGAATTTCTTAATTGTCTTGCATGTATCGTGACTGACCTAAACGTAGTAGGCAATACTTGAGGGCTCAGTTGCATTGTTAAACAGTGTAGTTGTATAATTCAAACCAGTGTCTAGAATTAAAAAAAAAAAAAAAAGTTGTTTAAGGGTAATGTTAAGACTAATACAAATTGCCTCTTTTACTTACGTTGTATGAATTCTCTTCTATAGACTGCTCTAATTTTTAGTATTAGCAAGTTAGATGTGTCAGCTTTGTAAAGCTTAAAATCTTTTGAGAGTTTGGGAAAGTATTAGAATGAATCTAAAGAGTTCATCTCTTAAGGAACTCCTTAAATTAGTAGGCTTCTTTGTATGTTTCTTTTTATGCTGCCTTTGCACACAACCAGATCTTAGTAAGTAATAAAACCTTGTGTTGGTAACTGGTTATTAATGGTTTTTAATGTTTGTTGGTTTTTTTTTTTGTTTGTTTGTTTGTTTTCAGCACTGTGCTGCTGCATCTCCATATCCTAAGAGAAAACAAGTATGTGAATTGCTGCTGAGGAAAGGAGCTAACATTAATGAAAAGACAAAAGAGTGAGTGGTTACAAGTGAATCCTAAACTTTCGTTTAGAAGATTTTGCCAAATACCTTCTGAATCACATTTTTTTTTTCTTTAAAGCTTCTTGACACCTCTGCATGTGGCATCAGAAAAAGCTCATAATGATGTTGTTGAAGTAGTTGTGAAACATGAAGCTAAGGTATGAATTAATATTTTTACTTTTCTTTTTGTTGTTTAATTTCTGTTTGTCTTTTCTTGTCACGAGAACGGAGAGCAGAGTAGACACTTGGCTGAATTTGTATTGGTAGTTATAGATTTATACCCTTAAGACACAGACTATCAATCCAGCAGTACAGTTATGCACTTTGAGACATTGTCTTTGGTCCTGTTTTATAAAATGTGCAGACATCGTTCTTTTCATGTTATTAAAAACTTATAAAATATCTTATTACCTGCTGTGTTATCAAGAAGGAGAAATTATACTCTGCTTTTAAAAAAAAATGGGAGATGCACGAACAAGAGGTTACTCAGAACTGCAAAACAGGTAGACTTTATCATGTGCAGTAAAAATTACAGTAAAAGCAAAATGTTACATCAGTACAGTGTTTTGACCCAAATGTCCACAAAAAGAGAATGTAGAAAGGAGATGCTCTGTAATTTGGGCTTGGGTTGTTCCAGACTGGTATTTTAAGTTCTTCTATATGGAAACTTGGATACAGCTTTTGGATGTGGCCTGCTGTAAAGTTTACAAAGTGATAATCAAAAGCAGTGGGACAGTAGGAAGTACAGATAAGCTTTGGGTACACAATTTTGAATGTTGGTTGCCTTGGTTGAAACACTATTATAAAGTCCTAAATCTGAAAGACTGCTCTAAGCCAATGCAGATAAAAGTGACTTTACACACTGGCACAAAAGATGCCTGCTGCACAATGAAAATTACAGTCTACATCTGTATGTGGTAAAACTGCCATAACTGTTCACACATGTTTACACACATGTGATTATTCCCGTGATTCTAAAAGGAGTCTATTCTTCCTCTGTAAGTGCAGTTATAACTTTATGAACAGCTGTTGTTTGTCTTACCTTTTTGAAATGTCGTGACCTTTGATTAGAATAACATTCAGCATATTTTCAAAGTAGGAAGAATACTTGTGAAACACTCCCATTCAGCAATGAAAGTAGCTTTAACAGCGTTTTGTTGTTACTATTTCCTTTAAGAATGTATTCTAAAGATTGTTTTATTTTTAGGTTAATGCATTGGATAACCTTGGCCAGACCTCTCTTCATAGAGCAGCACATTGTGGTCACCTCCAGACTTGTAGGTTGTTGTTGAGTTCTGGATGTGATCCTTCCATTGTATCTCTGCAAGGCTTTACAGCCTTACAAATGGGGAATGAAAGTGTGCAACAACTACTGCAAGGTACAACTGATTTATTCAAGATGTGTTTAGAAGTGATGTGATAACAAGTTACTTGCTATTTCAAGTTCTGTCAAGGAATAATAGCGAACAAACCAAAAAAGGTACTTTTTGTGGAAGGTAAAAGCTGGCTTGAGTTATTCAATTCTTATGCCATAACCTCATGAGCATGGAAACGTCCTGCTTATAGGTATGATTAAATCTCTAGTGGTGTGCAGATTGTTGGAGCTGCTCAGAATGTTTAACGGTAAAGCCACGTGGAACCATTTTGTGAAAGTCCTGATATATGGAGGGGAAGGTACAGTCTTATAAGTAGAAAATGGATTTAAAAAGAAAAAAAAAAAGGTTGCTGTGCAGTTGCTAGCAGAGGCAACAGGCTGTGTAGATTTTAATGACTGAGGTTTAGATACTATATGTGTAAGTAAGTTTCTTCAGATTAGTCTTATTCTGAAACTGAATATTTAATTGGTTTCACAGCATTCTAAAATTGGTAGGAATCATGTTCCCGTAGGCAACTTTTTAAACACTTGTAGAGTTAATAGGTACAGCTGTACATAAAAAAAAATACAGAACCAATCTATAGTTGAATAGCTTTTTCCATTAAGTCCTTGACTTCCTTTAAGTTCTTGAGATACAGAAATTATTTCCTATCCTAAATTATTTCAAGTATGTACAGTTAATGATCTGCTGCGCAATCTCACTTGTTTTGCAGAAGGTATCCCTCTAGGTAATTCAGATGCAGATCGGCAGTTGTTGGAGGCCGCAAAGGCTGGTGATGTGGATACTGTTAAAGTAAGTTTAGATCTGTCCCAGAAATAAGTGGGAATTGCATCCTGTCATTTCTTCCCCCACCAAAAAAAAAAAAAAAAACAAATGAATAGCTTTTCTTACTACTTTATGGAAGTTACAATTCGTGGTAAAACCTTTCTGTTGTGCAAAAACTATGGATAACGAAATTTTGATGTTTTCCACCTTCTGAATTTGCATTCAATTCTTACTTTAAAAATGTATGTATGTCACAGATGTGAGATTGGGAAGAGAAGGTAATTATTTTTTCAGGGGATACAACCTATGAAAAGTAATATTTCTATTTAAAAAACAGTTTTTAAAATGAAAAAAGTTTTTTCAGAAATGGGTGCGTATAACAGCATTTTATGACTCAAATTAATATGTTTCTACACCATATATAGGGATTCATGTTTTGTCTGTTGGGTTTCACAGAAACTGTGTACAGTTCAAAGTGTGAACTGCAGAGATATTGAAGGGCGTCAGTCTACACCACTTCATTTTGCAGCTGGATACAACAGGGTGTCTGTTGTTGAATATCTTCTTCAGCATGGAGCTGATGTGCATGCAAAAGATAAGGGGTAAATAATCACACTTGTGTATTTTCATGGCTATTGTTACTACTTACGTTTGTGAGCTTTTGTCTTTTGATAGCTGATGTGCGTCCCATCTTTCTTCAGTCAGTCTTTTATTTTCATGGGCGCTTCTGTTGCAACGAAGCTGTTAGTATATCCAGAAAAACATTTTGCACTTGAGACGGTTACTGTTATTCTGTTTTTACTTTTACTCACTGCTACTGGCATTTGTACTACTTTGGTAGCAGATATACGCAATATATGCATATAAGCTACTATGGAAAATGTAATTTTCTTAAAAGAGTTTTTATTATAATTGTTTAAGGTATGTTGTGCTTTAGGTTCATATCTGTGTGTGAAAAGAGATTGTTTTTTTTTTTAAGATAACCTTTTTATTATTTGTTTTCCAGAGGACTTGTTCCTTTACATAATGCTTGCTCATATGGTCACTATGAGGTTGCAGAGCTGCTTGTTAAACATGGTGCAGTTGTCAATGTAGCTGACTTGTGGAAGTTTACTCCCTTACACGAAGCTGCAGCAAAAGGAAAATACGAGATTTGCAAACTCCTATTGCAGGTACTATATATGCTTGAGAAGGGTTACTTTCTTACGTTTCTTATTCGGCCTGAAATGTGCTTGTACTTCTTAGACAGATTGGTTTGTGGTTGCTAAATGAATGAGGTAAACATTTCCCATAGGAGGACAACTATTGGCAAGTGTATTTATTTTTTTCATAGTAAGTGGAAGGCTCTCTGCAAAGGAGTCAAGAATGTGTGAAAATATTTGCTTAGTAAGGTGAAAGATTCCTGAGATGCACAATGTTTATTCTGTGTATGTGCATGCTTAACACCTGTTTTTTGTGTGCACAGCATGGAGCTGACCCCACAAAGAAGAACAGGGATGGAAATACTCCTTTAGACCTTGTTAAAGATGGTGATACTGATATTCAAGACCTACTTAGAGGAGATGCAGCTCTGCTAGATGCTGCTAAGAAAGGTTGTTTGGCTCGGGTGAAAAAGCTCTGTTCACCTGACAATGTCAACTGTCGAGACACGCAAGGGCGGCATTCAACACCACTCCATTTAGCAGGTCAGTGTTCTATTTAACTGATTAGGGTTAGTAAACTGAAGTCCTTAATTTAGTATTCTATGCATATTAGTCATCTGTTTCTCCACTCTTCTAGACTGTTTAACTTCAGTTTTCCTGTTCTGTTTAGCCCAAGAGGGTCTTTTATTGGGCATATATTGACAGAGGTTTTAAAATCAGTTAGCCTTAAGTGGGAAGCTGTCTTCTGTAACAACGCACTGTCTTCACTGGAAGGGACGTATTAACTTCCAAGTAATTTAAGTGAATTATCATTCTCTGCAGCTTGTTGAGGTAGTCTTTAAAGGTATGTTGTATTCATTCTGTCCTTTTGCACCCTTCCAGCTGGTTACAACAATTTGGAGGTTGCAGAGTACCTGCTACAGCATGGAGCAGATGTGAATGCCCAGGATAAAGGAGGTTTGATTCCTCTGCATAATGCTGCATCTTATGGGGTAAATATGTTGGACTTTGAGGATATTTTCTTACTAAAAAAATAAGCAGTGCATTTCAGTGACAGCATTGTGACCAATATTCTCCAAAAAGCTTCTGCTATTGAGTTATAGCGTAATCTTATGTATAAAAAAGTAAATAAGTAATTCAGTCATAGCAAGCTTATTGTCGTATGCAAGCAACTCTTTGAATTTGTAAAACAATGGTATGAATTGACAGAGTTGTTTTCTGAATGTGAACACATGCAAAGTCAACCACTTAAAAGGTGTTCCACAATTTATTTCTATACCTGTGCCAGTTTGATTCTACCAACAAGTCTGGTGTTGAGATACTAGTTGTGGCTCAGGATCTTTGTGCTTGGATCAAGTCTTTAATTCTTCTGGATTTGAATTCTGTTGTAGTCCCTTTTTTTGTTGTTGTTGTTGTTTTTTTTTCCTCCCCCACTAGAGAATATTAGTCTTTTATCAGAATGTAGTAGGTCAGGAAGAAAACACCTCATCTTAAAACTTTTATAGTAATGGCAAAGTAAATGCATTGTAAGGAAAATCAAAATGAGAATTGCAGAGAAATTATCAGCAGTAGTTGTGAGTTAACTTAATATTTGGTAGTACACTGGAATACACCCCTGATGGTTTTATTTTTCCAGCATGTGGATGTGGCAGCTTTGCTTATAAAGTATAACGCATGTGTGAATGCTACAGACAAGTGGGCTTTCACACCTTTGCATGAAGCAGCCCAGAAAGGAAGGACACAGCTTTGTGCCTTGTTGCTGGCACATGGGGCTGATCCTACACTGAAAAACCAGGAAGGACAAACACCTTTAGACCTGGTCACTGTAAGTATTGGGGTTCTTGGGAAATCTGTTCTTACCTGGTTCTTGTGGCGGCTTACCTTAAATGACTCTCACTATGGGTTTTCTTGTTCATATGTGTCTTACAGGGAATGTTAGTAGAGCATTTTTAAACCTTTAAATATTTTCTTGCTCGAGGCTTACTTCAAAATGAGGCAGGGGAAAAAAGCACAAAAAGAATTTGTGCTTATAAATTAATGCTCTTAATTTAATACTTAGATTTTTAACTAATAAAAAAATTGTAGTAATCAAACGTAAGCAAACTTTATAGCAACACGAATTTGGGAAACTATCTGACAGTTAGGGCTTTGATGGCTTGTCTCTCTCTCCAAGTTTTATAATACAATCCAAAGTTACCCAGAGTAAATTTGATTTCATAAAATCTTAAAAAAAAAAAAAAAAAAGTAGTTTTTCCTACAAACGTAGTTTTATTTAACTGTCTTATAAGCTTTTGAGAAATATTGAAGTAAAAACTTTTTGTTTTATTACCATTTGTGTTTATAAGCATCTTACAGAATTGTCTGTGCTATTAGCATAAAAGCTCTTTGTTGAATTGCACTGTAAAATATGTTTTCCAATATGCATTTGTTTGTTTTTTAGTATACTTAGGAATAAGTCTGGAATGATGATGATGCGTTTAGGATAAACAACTCTGTAAAAATGTTTCTCTGTTTTAATAAATTGTCTTCTGATGTTCAGGCAGATGATGTCAGCGCACTATTGACAGCAGCAATGCCTCCTTCTGCCTTACCATCTTGCTACAAACCTCAGGTTATAAGTGTATCTCAGACAGCAGGTTCTACAGCTGATCCCCTGTCATCTGTTCCGTCCAGTCCATCCAGTCTGTCTGCTGCAAGTAGTCTTGACAATTTGTCTGGTAGTTTTTCTGAACTTCCATCAGTTGTTGGTACAAGCAGTGCAGAGGGAGCTACTGTTCTGGAGAAAAAAGAAGGTGAGGCTTTCTCAATTAGGAATGAGTAACAGTTTCTACTGTGTTATGGAACACATCTGTCAAGTTTCCCAAAAGATATACGCAGTTTCTGTGATGTAGAACATACACAATATCCCTATTCATTACAATTCATTACACTGTCATTAGTGAAGAGCAGAAGTCTAAAAATCTTGCAGTACAAGATTTTAGTGTTTTCTCCTTACAGAGTATCTTCAAAAGATTCTTTCTTTCTTCTATACAGACTCAGAAGGGTGAACTGTCTTAAAAGAGAAATCAGATGAAATTTGACTCCATTCCAATCAGTGTTTTACAACTAATTTTATCCAGTTTCTGAAAGGTTAGACCAGATGTTCTGAACAGGTTACTTCTATAATGTGTTAGTTCTCAAAATATTTGCTGTTTGAACATCCATTTCTATTAGGTAGGTTGTTGCTTATCTCATGGAGGCAAAAAGACCACTTCTGTGTGTGTACACATGTACACAGATGATGGAGTCAGGGTTGACTGATTGTTGTCACTAGTTAGTGACAGATATTTATTTCCTATTTTCACAAGGCCAGGAATTTCTTTACCTCCCATAATTGTCACTGATAGTAAGATTGTATTTTGTTATGTAGTACATACATGAATATTTCTTCTGAGGTTTTTCTTTTATCCAGTCTCAGGTGTAGATTTCAGCATAAATCAGTTTGTGCGGAACCTTGGCCTTGAACATCTAATTGACATATTTGAGAGAGAACAGGTGAGTGAGTATGTACACTTATTTCCAGATACTCTGTTAGAAAGTAAGGCAATAAATACTGACTGGTTAGAGTAGTGTAGTTAGGTATATTTAAAATAAGTCAGTGTTACCAACTTGGAATGGAATGAAGGAAAGGTTCATACTTGCAGAATTTTTTATGTATGTTAATGTAGATGTGCATTATATATATATATGTGTGTGTGTGTGTGAATATTTATATGCATGTAAGTAAGACCTATGAACAAGAGTGTACCAGTTTGAGAGTATAGCTCTGTTTCCTTTCAGTGGTATACATGGTGAATAGTAGTACATACTGGTTAGAAATTTGTGTTTATTTCTCAGTCAGAAACGTGATCCTTGCTAATGATACCAGTTGCTTGGTTGTGTGTTTCATAGCATATTTATTTGCAGACAAAAGTTTGGAGAAAACAGTTGAATCAGAGCTAAGGACAAGAATAGTGTCCTAAGTTGTGTATATTTTCTTACTCGCTTTTTGCCTCAGCAGTTGTGCTGTATGTTTCTGCTGTCATTGGCAGCTGTGTTGTTCTGTTTATGCTGTTGTACAAAAAATGATCTATCTCCCATTCTAGATAACACTTGATGTGTTGGTTGAAATGGGACACAAAGAATTGAAGGAAATCGGAATTAATGCTTACGGCCATAGGCACAAAATCATTAAAGGAGTTGAAAGACTGATTTCTGGACAGCAAGGTATATGCTTGTTTCAAGTTATTATGTAATACTGCTTTTGTAGAATCTGTTTCAGTAATACCTCAGATTATCCCAGGCAGTGACATTGTTGTCTGTCAGTGCTTTTGTTAATTTTCTGTATCTTGCTCTTGTGCTCATATACCTTAGTATGTTTGTGTTGCAAGCACTTCAGACTGATTCTGTTATGATACCATTATCAGACTCTGGGACTCTGCAAAAGGACAGGTTCCATGTTTTTCCACTGCCTAATGTTGAAATGAACTCTCAAGCAGGCAGCAGCTTATGTGTAGTTGCCCTGTCGTGTATGTTGGAAATAGCAGGCTAAGCACAGGCACGTGGGTTGATGTGTCTGAAATGTTCATTCCTATGGAATGTGTTCTCAGAAAATGGATCTCTTAAAACTGTGTTAATGGTGATCATGCCAAACTGGCAGTCTGAAAGCAGTTTCTGAAGCTGCTGCTATGTTTTGTTGTATTCACAGGACTTAACCCATACCTGACTCTAAACACCTCCAGTAGCGGAACTCTTCTCATAGATCTTTCCTCTGAAGATAAGGAGTTTCAGTCAGTAGAAGAGGAGGTATGCCTCTCTTTGTAACTTCTCAGTATTTTTTGTTAGTTCCACTACTGATATGGCCAGAGGGCATTGCTAGACAATTGAAGTATGATTAATATTTATAAGTATAGTAAGAAACTTGCAGTAAGGATACTTCAAGTTTCCATCTTAATTATACCACTATTACAGTCCGTGCTCATGAGATTGGTATTTTTTTCTTAGTAATGTTGTTACTGCTGCTCATGTTTTTAACACTGTGCAATATAGAAAAGCTCTTGCATGTAACACAAATTCTATACTACCAATTGCCTGCCTGTTAAGGCATGTGTTTAAGTCACTTCCTTGCGAAGTATAGTAATCACACAAGACAGTTATGAAGAAACATTAGTCCAAACAGAATAAAGGCAATCTTTCTCATTTGAAATCTTCAGATGCAGAGTACTGTCCGAGAGCACAGAGATGGAGGACATGCTGGGGGAGTCTTCAATAGATACAACATTTTAAAGGTGACTGTCACGTTTTCATGACTAAGTGATCTGGCCAAAATTATCCTTGACTTGTCCATAAAATGCTCTGCATTTATTTGTTGAATTCTGTAGGAGATGTGTCATTCTGAGACATGCACAGGGAAAAGATTATCCTCCAGGGAAATTCAAAGAGTAGGATGATATGGGAAAAACTACTTACAGGTCAATAAACATTAAAAAAAAAAAAAAAAAAAAAAAAAGATTTGACATAAAAGGACCTCACAGAAAACTGCAGAATATCTGAAGAAAAATATAGAAGATTTCATAGGAAACAAAGGCTTACTTCCATTAAGGAAGTGTGAGCAAAAAGCAGGAAACAAGGAGTGAAAACAAAACTTTTGAGGGATGGAAGTGAAGGGACCTAGTATGGCTTGATCTAAAACCAAAGCAGCTTAAAGCAACAGGAAGTAGACAACCTTTGTTTAAATAATTCAGCAGAATTTCAGTTTGCATTTTCTCCTGGAGAAATGGTTGTTTTAGTTAAAATTGTAAGTTGCTAATTTCTTAAATACAGATTTTATGCTAACCTAATATGACACTTCTGTAATAGAACAAATGCACTGTCTACACACAAGGCTTTGTTACTGCTCACCCTACCTTTGCTTAGGGTACCTTAATTATTCTAGAGGTCTTCCACGAAGACTCTTCTTTATTTAGATGGCTTTATCAGTCTATTCTCGGAGGGATACTGCGGCATAATTGTGACTGGGCCTGCTAAATGCAAATTAAGAAGGTTTAAGATGTTTAAAAGTAATTGATTCTTAATTAAACGTATAGTATTTACTCAGTATACTGCAGTAACACTTGTGAGGGTAAATTAAAGAATTCTGTTGGTTTTTTTTGAGTTTTAAGGAAAGAAATATTCTTTAGGTATTCTTTAAGCATTTTAAAGTGTTGTGATACAACTAATGTATGTTAAAAATCTGTCATGTAAACACAGGTTTTCAATTTGGGGATTAAACTTATATTTTTACTGTTTCAGATTCAGAAAGTCTGCAACAAAAAGCTGTGGGAAAGATATACTCACAGGAGGAAAGAGGTCTCTGAAGAGAATCATAACCATGCTAATGAAAGGATGCTGTTTCATGGTGAGATGTTGGAATGTGTCTTAGATACTCATCTAACTGTCAGTGCTATTTAGTGGAGGGTTTCTGTTGGATATATGTATTAGATTTTTTTTCAAACATTTTATTAAGGCACAATTCACTGGATTCTTCTTCTGAAACTTGCACAGCCATGTTTCTCCCACAGGAGACTATGAAGTTCTAAGTGAAAACACTTTAGCTGTAACGAATGGAGGCTAAGGGAATGTGCCTCATCCTTCATTAAGTTACCAGAACAATGTTATTGGTTGTTTGATGAAAGTGATGAAGGATCAAACTATTCTACTATGAGCTGTGGGGGTTGTTTGTTTAATTGGTAATTAAGTTCTTACAGCCTTTACTGGAATGATGAATAAATAAATAAAGGTTATACCAAAGCTAGTGGAAAGATGTCTTGCATGCAGTTATGCAGTTTGTGCTGATAGAGAAATTAAATACATCTACTGTGCTTTCGTACAGTGAAAAAAACTACTTAGTTCCCAACACAAGGTTACTCTTGGAAGTTGCAGTAACACAGCAATTATTGCTTGCCCAGACTGACAGAGATCAATATACTGTCTTTTGATTGTGGTCTGTACCTGCATAAGAGGAACCAGCCTCTTGATGGAATGATCTTTTTTTATAGAAAAGACTGGAGATTATTTTTACTGTAACTCCTTACATAACTGAAATGCCATGTTCTCTTAGAATAGCTTTTCTCTAAAAATTCCCTCATATTCATACCGTGGTATGAAATCTTACTAAAAGAATACATTTTTATCAGAATTAAAGAATATAATGCATCTCAAGATCCAGAGTCTAACTTTTTAATAGGTTATTTTTGAAGTCTAAATGTTATGACCATTGGTTGCAAGTAAATAGTGAAAAAGAATGCTGGAGAGACAAACAGCTTTTGACAGTTGCTGCACAGTTTTGTTTGGAGTCTATTTTTTAACTTCTTTTTTAAGTGCAACTTATTAAGAAGAAAATGGGATTTGTGTAGCAGCGCAGCCCAGAATCTATGATATGAAGCCATGCTGAAGGGAATGCAGATTCACTGAGCTTTCTCTTGTAGCAAGTTATTTGAGATACTATCCTTTGCAAATACGTGATAAGCTGACACTTTTTGGCACCTATCCCTTGCATAAAATCTTTAGCAAACTGGTCCTGTAAATTGGAGCTCGGAATTTGTGGAGATAGATTTCGCTCTGTGTGTGTGAGGAAATGGGATACCGAAAAGAAAAAAGTTGGGGGATGATAGTAAAATCGTTACAAATTTCTGTGTGGTGTACTTTAAATATTTTACTTCCCTTCTCTTAGGCTCCCCGTTTGTGAATGCAATCATTCACAAAGGCTTTGATGAAAGACATGCTTATATAGGTGGCATGTTTGGAGCTGGGATTTATTTTGCTGAAAATTCTTCCAAAAGCAATCAATATGTGTATGGGATTGGAGGTGGCACTGGATGTCCAATTCACAAAGACAGATCCTGTTATGTTTGCCATAGGTAAGTTATGATCTTTTACATAAAAGAATCCGATCTTGATTTGCTGGTCTACAACACGGTGTGCAAATTAGCAGATTCTGTGGGAAAAGATTTCCTTGGTAACAAGGCCTTTTTAGCACTGCTGTACACTGAGCCTAGCAGAGATGATTAAACAACCTTGATATTTATATTTCAGAACCTTCAGCTATCTTCATTGTATATAACCAAGACTTTGCTCTTAAAAATCAGACTTCGAGAGCAAGGAGGGTCTGCTAGCTGCTTGTGTGAAAAATGTAGCACTATCAGTGTGCTGCCCATTTGATCGTCTGTCACAGAGACAGGAAAAACTCAATGATGCTCAGATGCTGTATTGAGGAACAATTTGGCACTTTGGAAGAGATCATCTCATGTCACTGCTGCTTCAGACAATAAAATATAGGCATGGATTTATGCAATCTCTGATACTACCAGCATTCTTAAATCCTTGAGTCTGTACCCGTATTCACGTTATACTGTTACCATTTTCTGGTACTCTCAAATAAAAATAAGAATCTTCTTGAAGTCTAGAGAATGTCAGTTTAGTCAGGCTGTTAGATAGAAATCTGATGTTAGAGCATCAGGGAAATATGATGTTAGCATGAATAATTTGAGAGCGGGGACCCATAGAAAATTAAAATGGAAAAGGGGAGGGGAGGGAAAGCTCAGTGAAAAATCTTGAGTGCTTTGTTAAGCACACTGTGTCCAGTAAGTATTTGTTTGCTATTAACAGCCCTTTTCTCAGATGGAAGAACTTTTCCAAAGATGCCATAACTTTTGTCCTTCCAAACAAAATTTCAGAATTTTGCAAACTACGGAGATTACCTGAAGTGTTCATAAAGTGCGCAGTTCTCAAGCAACAGTTTAAAATTACAGTCTTTCTAGTGCTATACAAGCATTCTTTAGTCACGATCCTTTTTTCCCTTTCAACACAGGCAGTTGCTGTTTTGTCGTGTAACACTGGGCAAGTCTTTCCTGCAGTTCAGTGCTATGAAAATGGCCCATTCTCCCCCTGGACATCACTCAGTTACTGGGCGACCCAGTGTAAATGGACTGGCATTGGCAGAATATGTCATTTACAGAGGGGAGCAGGCAAGTTGCTTTTTTGGTTTGGATTTTCAGACTCTTTTTTTAAGGCAGTGTAGTATGTTGCCTTTTGTGGGGTCTTTTTTGTTTTTGTTGTGTTGCTTTCACTCTGTGTGGTAGAAATAGCTGTTGTCTTAAACTCTAGCTGTGGCTGAAAGTGAATTTTCTTTGTTGTCTGAATACTTGAGGCATTCTGCCATTTGGCATTTTGTCTTTTTCTTTGACAATAGACATTTTTTTCTTTTACAGCAAATGTTCTGAATGTATCCAGAAAATGTAAACTTAATAAAGAATGTGTGTTACTCTTTCAGGCTTATCCAGAATACTTGATTACTTACCAGATCATGAAACCTGAAGCCACCACTGAAGCTTAAGACAAATTACGTTTGAGAAACCATCAGTCTTGGATGTGAAGATACCAATGTCTGCCATCCTGTTAACTGCAATGAGTTGTTGAAAAAAAAAAAAAAAATCTTCCATCCACAGGTGGTGTGGTAGCAAATGTGAATAAAATCTGCCGTTTTTGACTTGATAAAGCTTTAATAATGTATAGTATGTTTTTCTAAAATTTCAGAATTGTCCTCTTTTTCAGCACTTTAACAGACACCATTCCAGGCGTAAACTGCGGTTTGCCTGTACTAAATTAAAACAAAAATTAACTTGAAACAATGGTTTTATACAATACTGCGTTGAAATATAACAGAAATTATAATGCTCTATACAGGAAATCATTTTACTAATATTGTGTTCTTTAAAACACTGCATTTACACTGAAAATGTTTCCGTTTGTAAAACTGTAAATAAGAGCTTTTGTACTAGCTTGGTATTTATTTACATTGCTTTGTAATATAAGTGTTTTAGAACTGCAACCTTGTACAAAATGTTTTTTTTCCAAATGTTGGTTTGTTCATCTGTTTGCTTATGCACAATAGATTTGAAAAGCCAATTTTTTTTCAGGGTTTATAATTTGTTTGGGGGAGAGAAAACAAATTTTATCTGAAGAAGTTTAGAAATAGCCAACTTTAGATTGAATATTCAAATTTTTGTTCTGTAGTTTTATTTATGAAATATACATTCCTGAGAACGATAGGCTATGAAAATATTCCAACTGAATGCTAGGGTGTTCTTCCACCTCTTTACTAGAGTCTCGTATTTTTATTTCTGTAAAATGTCTTCTGAAGTTTTTATTTAACTGTAGCGATAGTTGAGCTGTATCCTCACTTCAAGGCTAGTAGACCTTGCAAGTTAGTTTTAATAAATTATTTTCCTTGAATGTAGTTGGCAAATTAACCTCAAGGAGGTCTGTCTCGAGTTCCTCTTGCTTCCATTTAAGCCTGGAAGTTAAATGGTTCATTCCTAATGTGAGGGTGGCAGCTTGGCCTTCTCCATATGATTATTTTGCTAAATGCATCTCCTTGTTAGTGCCCTCAGGATGTGAGTATTGCAAGGTGGAAATGTTGAAACCATCACGTCGTCTCCTGTGTTTCTTCCATGTTCATGTTCAAGCTGCAGTTGAAGCACTTGTCTAGAAGCGTGCTTGCCTGCAGTGCTTCTGAGTGAGTGGAGCTGATGGAGGCACAGCTCAGGGCCCTTGTGCTCAGGCTGCTGGATGAGCAGCGCAGAAGTGGGACCTGCGGTTCTCCCGTGGTGACGGCTGCCCACGGTCCTCTGCTAAGGCACTGCTGTGGAAAAGGAATGCCAAAGGTATCGCCCCGTGCCAGGTCATGTTCAGGGTTATTGAATGCGCTGATGGGTTCGGTCGGCCCTCCCATAGCTTTCATGTGTATTCTACTTCTTTTCCATCTGCAGTTTTTGCCTACATATTTCAAAAATATGTAAATACCAATCAGAGTTCGTTTGTTTTTAACGTGGTTAGGAGTATGTTTGAGTTGTTTTATATTTCTGCACACAGCATAGTGTCCCGGAAGACAATTTGGTTGCTGGCCATGTAACCATGGTTTTAAATGTAGTAACTGGTCAAGATAATGAAAACGTCTTGCTGATGTGGTGGTTATGTGATTATGCTCTATGTAAAAATGTACTGAATCTTACCCAGTTATGTGGGGAATCTGAGTAATAAGATTGCATAACTTATCTCTTGCAGAAAGTGACATTGGCTATGAATAAAAAAGGCTTTGATTTTTAGGTACTTTTCCCAGCATGTTGCCTGTTCCTTTGGTGTAGTAACGCTGGAATTGGTGTTCATGCAAAACCTGTTAAGTATGTTTAAAACTTCTTTGTTATTACTACAATGCTTCATTCTCTATGAATGATCACCTAATGTCTTGTAAAATATTGTGGTATGATAGATTTAAGTGGTACCACAACACTGGTTTTGTCTGTTTGGGGATTTTTTGAGCTGTTTTGGTTGTTTTTTGTTTTTTTTTTGCATGACATACCTTGCACTCTGAAGATGGAAGCTGTAATGATTTGATAATATTGACTGTTGAGGTGAATCTTTAATCTCGTGTGCAATTAGTTCTGCTTTACTCATCCTAAAGTGTCTTTACATGTACTGTATAACATTCCATATTCATTTAACACTAAATAAACTTAATTCACCGGTTTTCTGGTAGCATGAGTAATTACAGATGTAGTGTGTCAACCCATCGTTTTGAATGTTAGCATGCATTAGCAGAGGGGAAATTAATTGCATTAGAGAAGCGTGGACAAAAACCTGTAAATACTGTGGAAACTTGTAGTTTGGTGTATAACTAACTAACTGCTTTAGCTGACAGTGCAGATGTTTTAGTGAGCTGAAGCTTCCATCTACATTTATTACGCATTTAAAACTGCATTATCTGGTCCTAAGCTGGAAGAAAATGGCCTCGAATTGCTTCTATAAAATGAAGAGTAGCCTGAAAATTTGGACCTTTCAGGTTAGCGTATTGGTAGCAGTGTGATAAACAACTTACTGATAGTACTAAGTAAATAGTTCTCTTTCAGTAGGAGTGTTTGTGTGGTAGGTGATTTCCAAAACCAACTTGAACAGAAGGTGTAGACAGAGATGATCGCTAGATGGCAGGAGAGTAAATCTGTAGTAAGACAGAAGATGATGAAATTCCTTAAGGTATCTTGGGAATAAAATTACAAAGAAAATCATCTCTGAAAACTTTTCCTATCTAGGTTGTTACCAGAAGCAAACAAAATAAATTTAACTTTCCATTCTGCATTTTGTAAAGTAATTAGTGTAAAAAAAACTGCTTCAACTAAAGAAATTGAAAATGTTAATTTTTTTCAAAACTATATTCATAGTAAGAGTTCAGTTCTCAGAAATAATTTGGCAAGACTCTTCTGCTGTATGTAACTGAAAACTAAGATTTATCCATGCAGTGTGTGTCCAGTGTTCAAGAGCTGTGTTGACACTGATTTTGAGTGGAGTAGATTGTATAAAAGGAGTTGCTCCTGTCTTTTTCTACCCTGAACTTCCCCATTAAGCGTCATGCTGTGTGTGCCTGTACATGTGTATTTTTGAGTATGCACACACATGCTTTTTCCCTTACCTCGTTCACTACAGAGGAGCAATAACACTGGAGCTGCAGTGGCTGAGGATGGTGGCAGCGGGGGCAGTGCTGTAGCTGAAGGTGCACAGGGGGCACGTGCCTCTTGCTGCCCCATAACAGAAGCCGTGGGGAACCAGAAGCCGTGGGGAACGGTGCTCTGGAGCAGCACAGGGAGGGGATTTTTACTCTGGCTGTGTGCCTCCCCAGGTGACCAGGAAGAGCTGCAGGCAGCCAGAACAGAGAGCAAGACAATGAGAAAAAGCACGTAGATGACTGGTTTGGAGTTAATGTGTTCTGCTCTGAAAAGGGGAAGGTTGATAACAGAGAAGACAGGAGGGGACAGAGACACTGCCTTTGAAGAAAGAAATGCAAATTGTAAGGGTGCTGTGAAGTTAAGGTTATTTCTGTCTCATTTTTGAGTCGAAATGGCAAACAAATGTTGATGCATAGACATTACAGGGATTTCAAAATAGCAGCTCTTGTTAAGAGCTCAAGTAGTTGTAAGGAGAAAATTGCAGCCAATTCAAAACCATCACTTTAGACCTGGGAAGTAACATATGCAAGCAAATGAAATAGGATTCAAAACCTGAAAGCAAACATCCTGAGCAGTAGTTCTTAAAAGGATTGTTTGGTAAGCAGTATCAGAGACAACTGCCAGTCAAAACAGCACAGCAGCTCATACCCTTACTCTGTATACCACTGGATGGAAGTAGTCTGGGAGGCATAGTGAAATCATGAAAACAATTTGCAAGAGATACAAGAGTCTCACGTTATACGCATAGCAGCTTTTAATAGCCAAGAACCTGCTGTAAGCAAAGTGTTCTGCATTAGGCGTGCCCACTGCCTGCCTCCTGAGCCCTCCCTTCTCCCAGAACCGCCAGCTTTTTGAAAAAGGACTTAACTCAATGTATGGCTTAAATGCTTCGTGTATCAAGTTTGGGTTATGTTTACTTTTGCAGGAAGAAGAAGAAGAAGTAATGATGTAGTGTTGTGCAATTAATAGCTTAAATGTTGTTAATTGTGTAGTAGGGCGAATTATGTATTACAGATGCTTTATTGTAATATCAATAAATAGCATATTTTCATTTTAAAACTATTTTTAAAACAATGTTTAAAATGTCTCCTTCACTGGACTGATTCTGCAGCGCAGGTTTGGGGGATTTGGTGGTTCATTGTCTTTGCCTGACTGGAACACTGCTATGACAGCAGGGTTGGACTTGCTGAGCAGATTCCTGGTTTTAGATTAACAAATGTTCTCATATAAGTAAACAGGATAAAATCCCACGTGTTTGTCTCAGAATTTCAGTATTTTCAGAAAAAAGTAATCAGGACTGTATTTATTAATTTAGCAACAAAGATACTGTATGGCTGTGAACTGGAACAAACTCAGGCTCAATGTACTTGTCCTTTTGTATCTAATTCTGAAGGTAAAACGTAACCAGGAGTTCCCAAGCAAATTAATGGCATATGTCATATAGCTTGAAAAATTTATTCTGATTTCTTCTTTTTCATAGCGCTTATCTCTTTCAACGTAGTGGAATTCCTTTATCTATTTGTACTCAGTCTGGGTAGGTTCCTTCCAAGTGCACTCTTTAACAGTGCTACCTGAAGAGGAGTAACAAGCATTGCTCTGTTGTCATTACTACATGGAGGTCAGATCAGGATTCAGAGCGTGGCCTTGCAGAGGAAAGGCTGTGCACACGGCTTGGCTGGAATGGCATGTCCCAAGCTCAGCCCGGGGGGCTCAGCAGGCTGTGTCTGATGGCATGCGGCCGGGATGTACGAGTCCTACATAAAGTGTAATTTCCATCACCTATAGATAGCAGTCAGCCTGAAATTGTCTGTGTTGATGGAAAGTCTTGTCTTCCCGGTTGTTTCTCTGCAGCGTTCTCTGTAACTGAGCCTGGTTTATCTTTCCAGCTGAGCTGTATACCAAGGTGTTTCAGTCAGAGCTCAGAGAGCCACAAGATCCAGTGAGAAGCTGAAAGGCATTCCAGTTTGGATGGAAGGAAGTTTCTTACCTAGGAGTAACATGGATGGCTTTCACACAAACATAGCTGCTGTTGCTCTTTACTGTACACACCTGTGAAAGCAAAATAGATTGATCTGGGTTGATAATAAAGAACCTAAAGTGCAATGGGCAATTTTCAACTTTGTATTTGAGTAGGATAAATGTGTGTATGTTTTTCTTTGATTTTGAGAACTGTACTTGCTTTGAAGTAGGACATTTTTATTCTTGATGTTAAAAGCATGAAAGTAAGATCATGCCAGAGCTGTTTGGTGTTTTAAGCAGCTTCAGAGTAAGAGGTATCTGCCTCCATGAAGGGAACTATGTCCACTTGTACTTATAGTTTAGAATTCAAGAAATTAAGTTGAGAAGCACATACCACTAATTGTTAAGAACAAGATAATCTGCATATTAACGCTGTAAAACCAATGGGAAATCTATAGCTCTGTATGTGGAAAGCAGCACAAGGGAGACCACCAGTTCTGACAATCAGTCATTCACATTTCCCACTGTTTTCCCCTATTGTAGCAAAATGTGAGAAGCTGCTCTCAAGGCCACACATACAATGCTCTCTATTGGTCTTTACTGAGGCATGATCAGCATCTCTGCTGAAAGTGCCAGCATCAAAGAAGTGCTACTTGATGACATCTGGCAGCCTGGCTTTGCTACAGATAGATTTATGAGCTGTGAAAGATGGTCAAATTAACGTCTTCTGCATTCTTGATAGGATTAGGGTTTCTGGGACATGCGGGTATTTGCATATCCCCTGACTTTCCACATTGGCATTGTGTTTCTGGCTCATTTTAATAGATTTTTGTGAGGGGCTTTCTCCCTTTTACATCCTGCTATTTTTCAGTTGCTGTTGGCAGTGACACAGATGTGTTGGTTTAAGAGACCTGGTAGAAATCATACCTCTTGGTCTGACTTCTTCCAGTTAAAATCTTAATCAAGAGCAGCAGCAGCAGTTGCAGTAAACAATTTCACTTGAGGAAAGTTGTGCTTCACTGGGGATGAGCTTGCATGTGTGTGCACACGTATGCATCAACCTGAATGACCTTTTATCAGAGCAACACTGAAGTTGCTGCTAGGAGTTAAAGAGAGATCTGACCCAAGCCGAGCCCAGAAAATGCAATTCAGAGCATTTACAGAGATGAGGAGAACAGAACTGCTATCAGTTCTCTGTAACAAAGATTTCAAATGTTTGGTGATCTTTAGAACCAGAAGTCAAAAGCAGATGATTGTGCCCCTTTGCTGCAATGAGGGAGTGGGAATGCTCCAAAACTTGGTGCCTTGCTCCACAAAATGGTCAGCACTTCTGGGAGGGGCCCAGGAGCTGCCAAAAGCATCTGCCAGTTAACTGCAGGTATTAAAGAAAATAGTAGAAGGCTGTGTCTCCACATGCAGTTTAATGCACAACCATTTCATCTTGCTGTTAAGCACCAGTATATCTGTTTTGCCTTTTATGTAGCACCAGTATTTCATTTGGCAGGATGATGGTGAACTGAGCGTTTCTGCTGCCTGTCTATAATGACAGCTTTTGATACTTTTCACTACAGCCTACTGTGGGTTTTCTTGACAAAAGAACAGATTATGCAGACATTTGGAGTAGCAATTCCACTTTGTTTTCCAGTTCCAAATAGTCTTTTTTTCTGATCATAAGCTGTCCCATCCAAGCCTGCCATCAGTGAACTCAGAGAGAATCTATTAGAACACCTTAAAGCTGCCTCAAAAATAAGTATTTTGTACCTCCTTTCTTCCCATGTTTTCTTCTTGGGTTGCAAATTTTTTATGGCATAAGGACTGTCTCTACCCAGATGTATGCAGTTAAGCCCTTCAGGTGCTCCTGTAATACAAGTGATAAGCAAATCTCTCCATTGTCAGACCTGCTGCTCTGTCTTTTTGTCTTCCAGGGAGTTTATCTGATCACTGCTGAGTGACACAACCCAAGTCCTGTTTCTCTGATGACTGTGGCATCAGTCTTTCTGCAGCCACTAGGAAATGTGCGTGCGGAATATGGAAGCTACACTGGGTCACCTTGATTGTTCTGTCTGATTCTGTCTGATGATGCTAAGGGACATGCTGCTGTTAGCTAATTTCAAATCACCCTTTCTTCAGACTAGGTTTATGGAAAGATAAATGAATGGATCTTTGTGCACTCCTAATCACCTTCAGTTGTAAGACTGAACAGCTTTTATGCTGTAAACTTACAGTTTTCAGAGTTTTCAGCAGGTCTGTTGCTGAAAGCCACGCTTGCCTGGCTTTGGACCCTCAATTCATCTCCTATGTGATGATTTCCCTGCTGAAAGCTCACTCACCCTTTAAGCTGGATTGGATCCCTCATCTTGTTTGTAATAGAGCTGCATAAACACTTGAGCTGACATTAAAAAACAAAAACAAAAACAAAAAAAACATGGAAGAGAGAAAAAGACAGGAGAAGGACAAGGCTGGCTCTTTCAAATGTAAGGCCAGCTTCTGCTGGGGCTGATGGCATAAGCAATGTTTCTCAACCTTGGCTTGCCAGTGAGAGATAGCTTGAGTTCATTGCATGAGCATGTGGTGAAAGGGATTTCCAAGGTGCACAAAAAAAACGGTGTACAACATATCACCTTTCAAAGTTTACAGATAGTAATTATATGTACTTAGCCCTTACCTGGAATGTGTAACACTACAAACAAATTAGCTATTCATCTTCAGGAAATAATGACTTTTTCTAGCACCATCTTCTGATCCCCCCACTCCAGCTTTTGCACTCACTTCCATTCCAATTTAAAGTTAGATGATGTCTGTTCTCCAGAGCTGGCTAGCATGGCTTGGCCACGTAGGGGCCTCATGTCCTGCTGGAAGCAGCACCAGGCAATTTGGGCTACCTCTGCCAGCCTGGTGCTCTCAGAAAGAGTCAGCCCAAGGCCTCTTGGTGGCCCAGTGCTTTGTTGTCCCCACGTGTGTGTCCTGCACACAGCCGGCCTTCACTGTAGAACTGCCTTCATCTTCCAGAGAGATGGGAGACTCTGTCTCCCTTAGATCTACAATAACTTCTTCAATCAAAGCATTTTTTTGTTTGTTTGCTGGTGCTGTTCTGCTGTTCTGCTGCATGACTAAGGCACTGTCAAGGCTATGGGTTCATTGCAACAAACCGTCACATTACCTCTGCTGTTTACCATGGACTAATAAAGATTTCAAAAGCCCCCAGAAGCTATTAAGATGCCGTTGATATGCACATCTCTGGCTGGCTGTGTCGGCTGTGGGAGCGCGCTCATTGGCCCCTCGCTGGGTGGGATGACATCAGGCCCTGCTCTCAATAGGGCCTTCAGTTTGCCTCAATGTCTGCTGAGGGCTGCGAGAGAATAGAGCGGAGGGGAGAAAGCGTCCACGCTACATGGCCTTGAATCCAATAAAAACACAGGCAGCTTCAGCTGGGGATAATAGAACTTTAAAAAAAAAAGAGCGAGACCGTAGTCTTGGAGCTGCTATTAGCAGGGGATGAATCGCAAGGGACCATTTCATGCCAGGGTACTTTAGAGAGTAGAATCCCAAAGAGCCATTAGCTCTCAGTGAGAGTCGTGTTGAAGCCCTTTGCTGTCAGGACAGAAGCATGCATATAAATTTTATACCATTTGTCTTTGAGCAGAGACAAAAGATCAGCTCTAAACCCTCAACATCTTGTCTCAACTAACATGAAATAATACTCTCTTGTGTGGCTGTCTTGTTACCTTTTACCCATCAAAAGAAAACGTGATAAATTTATTCGCAATATCCAAAGGTTTTGCTCTTAAAATTAAAAAAGGAGATGAAAATGCAAGGAGTTGAGTCTAGATTTATTCCTGTTAGTACAAATCATGTTGCTGTTAAGGGTGGCGACTTTGGAACGAAACAGCACTTTGTTTAGTTGAAAAGAAATACAGCTTCAAAGTCAGCCACTGGGGTTTCATCCACAGCTTTTCACTAACTTAACTTAGAGGATGATGTCTCTTATATTCTCTAGTTCCAAATACAATCTTAAATATATACATATATATATTTCTGTCAGACTTTTTGTTCTTTCAGTTTAAATCATACAGAGGTTTTGGGACCTGAGACCTTCACTTAGTCGTGCAACAGAAGATGCTGAGTGCAGTAGGTTTGCTCAGACTAAACAGTGCCTCTGGTTATGATTTACAGAAAAAGATCCTTTAAAACTTTTTGCTTTGAATTCAGTTTGTTGTGTGTGCTGAAATAGATCAGTTCTGTTTTAGGATTTTGATGTCTTTTGTTAAAGAAAAAAAAATCTTTTGTATATATGTTCTGTGTTAAAGAGGTATTGTATTCCCCTTGATAAATAGTTACCTTATCTTCAGTACTTTGTCACCATGTAATAAGAAATGATGCGTGGCACTGAGGGACAGGGTTAACGGGCATGGTGGTGATGGATTCATGGTTAGACTGGATGGTCTTTTCCAATCTACAGCATAATTCTGAGTTTGCCATGATCCTTTCAGCAAACATTCTCTCATTTTATGACAGTTTAAATAGAGAATAGTGGAATATTAGAGTCTCAAATCAGTAAATTCCTTGCTATACAAGGAATAATTATTCCTGCATTTCCTCTGAGAGATGATCATAAAACTTCTTTTGTTGATCCAATAGCTCTGCAGTGGGTATAAAACTGAAGTAACATCAGAATTATTCACTGTGGTTCATTTATGACAGAACACTTCTGAATGGCACAAGACAAAACTGAACAGGTGAGCTCTACATACTCAACAGTTTTACACGTTTGTTCCATCACATTTCCTAGAGCAAAGTATGAGACAGCTGCTCACACAGCAGTAGTGCTGGCTCCAGGTAGCAGAACCCTCTTCCCAACATGCACACTGGCAGAGAGCAGTCAGGAACACGAGCACCCAAGCAGAGTGTGAGAGCCAGCAGCGAGGTCAGGGCTCTGGAACACGGAGATACATCACGTTGTTGCTGTCAAATAGGCATCTGTGTGTTCCTCTGGTGCTTCAAGACTACACGGGTGGGCCCACAGCACTTGTCACAGGGGGCGTACGGCTCTGCAATGGGAAGGCTGGAGCCAGGAGTGGGATTGCAGCACGGCGGGCAGGCCAGGCCGCTATTCACCACAGGAATGCAGACTGGTCTGCTGCCTCTTGCTGTCCCTCTCACGCCCTCGTCCCCTCCAGGGACACATGGCAGCATTAACCTCTCGAATGCCTGAAATAAACTGGCAAAATATTTGCCTTTGCAGCAGCCAACACGGAGCATATGCATTTCCCAAAGCATGGCACGTACGAAGCGAGGTTAAGCCCCAAAACTTGGAAGCGTTTCTAAAGCTGCAGATATTTTATGTGTGATTGTACTCAGATCCCACCCACTTAACGAAATGTTGTGAGGACCGGGAGAGTTAATCTGAGCTTTGGAATACTGTATGGGTAAAAGCCTCTTTCATGTAACCACATTAATGTACCGAGCTTGGAATTCTTATAAATCCAAATTATTACAAAGGAAAGGGTTTGGTGTTTGGCAAAACCACAAAGCCTGCCATTCACTTGCATGGCTTTGCTTTGCTTTACAGTGGGCTTCAGAAAAGAGCTCAAGGCACAAGAGAGAGACTGGAATACATTGAAGTCATTTAAAGAGAAATTCCCAGAGATTTAAGGTTCTTTTATCCAACCCGCTCTCACTTGCTTTTTTGTTCCTCTATCTTATTATTTGTTAATGGTTGTTTTTAAGTTGCACCACAAGTCCCCACAGACACACCATCCTTCTTTGGGATCCCCCCAGAGCAGATTGTGCTCAAACCCGGGGAGAAAACAACAATGTCAAATAACCACAGGTGTCACAGAAACCCAACACTATAGCCTCATCTCCTTTTCTAAAACCCGATCTTCCACAAACAACTAAAAGAGATTCTGCAGGTGGCTGAGGTTTTACCAGGCCTGGAGGAGGAAGGTGGACAGCCTTTTCAGTGGTGCCTTGTGGCCCTGGAGCAGTTCTGATATGCTGAGAGTGCAGAAGGCAGTGCCTGACAAGTCAAATCTGTATTTAAAGTATGCCTATGAGAGCTCAATAACAACAGCACCTTAAATTGCAACTTGTACTCTATATATTGCAGTATATTGGCACGCATTGGCTTGTTTTCAGTTTCCCTCTTAAAAAACAAGGATAGATAGATGTTCCTTCAAAGCAAGAGCTAGAGTTGTCCACATAGTGCAGAACCATCTTTTGCGGATATTGGACTGCTCTCCCACCTCGTTCCAGACTTAACCTGTAGGTGTCGAACTGACTTCGAGAAAAGGAAAAGCTTTAAGGCAACTCACAGCCATGGTGAGCCCTACAGCAGACATTGCTGTGGATATCACTGCTATGTAAAACACTGACAGATACCTGTTCTTAGTTTAGCTCTGCTCGGTTACTGAAGAAAGATTTATTTCATGTATTAACCTTGTGGCATCACTTTACAGGCAGGGATTGTTGCAAACAACAAGACAGCTTGCTATATTTTTTAACCTCACAAATTAGAGTAATATGTTGTAATTCTACCTCCAAAATCAGAAAGTGGTGAAAGAGACTTTCAGTTTGCTATTAATCACGGATTTCTATGTGTAAAAACCACAGGCAAAGCCAGCTGTGTTACAAACATGCCCAGATTCAGCATCATTGATATTTCTCCTAAGGAAAACTGATATTGTAATTCTGTTAGAAACTCCAGACACTGAGATACTTGTTTATTTGTATAACCTCACTGAACACATGTGAATTCAGACTAGTTGCCACCTTTACTGCGCAACCAAAGGAAAGAAAACAATTTTAATTGCGTACAATGTGGGGCAAAGATGATTTTTTTAAAATCCTGAAAACTTGAAAGAAGTTACATCCTCTGGTATTCAAAATCCAGAAGCTAAAAAGCAAATTGATTTTTTATTTTTAAAGATAAGTCATGCTTTTCCTTGAATGACAGCTTATTATCCTGGTAAGTTTAGCTGGAAGCAACCTTGTGAGAGTAACAGCAGCTGCAGCTGCCTGTGGGGAAGTGCCCTCTTGTTAGTGGAGCTTGGGATCACCTGCCTGTGGGACAGCACAGCTCATAAGGCCTGTGGGGTAGAGCAGCTGGGCTGGGTTCTAGTATTGTGGTCAGGCTGCTTGTTGATGTAGGCCCTGGCCAGAAAGAACTGAAGAGGGAAGGATGAGATGGCAGGAGCCATCTAAATTAGGAATCAGGGAGGTGGTGAAGGATGGGCCTAGCTGCAGTGGGAGAGCAGAGGTAAGGCTGGCTGCAGCATGGGCCTGCGCAGGCTTGGGTGCCTGGGTTAGATTGGGGGGATGACAGCTTTGCGTTGCGGGGTTGGAAAGGAATGGATTCTGGTAGAGGTGAAGATATTAGCTATAAATTCTTCCTGTGCTTGGTTGGCTTAATGGCTACAGTCAGCTACCATCTAATCATAGGAGAAGGATGACAATACTATTGATTGAGGAGGCATGAATCTACACTACTTAAAATCAGTTCTATGGATCTGACTGGTTTTTTATCCTTTGGGATCCACAATACCCAAGGTACAGAAATTTGGTATTTGTTGCTACTAAACTCTGGACATTAGTATTATTAACCATAGATTAAATGAACATGGTCTCCTGGATTGTTATATTTCATTATTTTGTGATGTGTAGGAAAGGCTTTGTGCTCTTTCAGAGAGCAAGGAGGGTAATGCAGTGAAGCACTGAGCAAGGATCCTCTTCTTTCTCTTCTTCATGGGGCAAGACATTGTATTTGCTCAGAATTCCTAGTTGGTTTTGTAAATGAAGTGTGATGTGGATTAGCAGATCAGTTGCCATGGTGTTGCACCTTTGCGTCTGATAGTATGAAACACAAGCTCTAAAGGCACTGCACGAAGCTGCTGTGCCAACGCCATGGAAGTAAAACAAAGCTGCATATTATTGCGAGAGCATGAAATGCTATGGCCACTAGCCTCCTACATGGCTGGTTGTGTATTATAAGGAAAAAGTGAGATTATTTTAAAAGTGCAAAATGCAAAAATGCATTGACAGTCAGCCTTTTGCATAGTGCTGCTGAGCAGTATCCAAGCTACTTGCTATGAAGAAAAATACCTTGGGACAAAGAGATGTATGCAACAGCCTCCCACAGCCCTCTTGTGGGAGCCACTTGGCAGATCCTTATTGCCTTGTGGTGGTTTCCTCTCAGCTGCCCTCAAAACCAGAGCTTACAGGTGCTCCCACTTATGGCTGCATAGGAGCACAGGAGCACCTAAATGTATCTGTGTGGGCAGCCAAGGAAGGCTGGCTTGTTCAAATTCTGTTCTAACTCAGTAGCATTGTGTATGTGGACTGCTGTGCCCATCTGTGAGATGGGATCACATTTGAGATCCTAACAAACACTCTTAACTGTGAGAATCAAACCTCTGTGATGTTACTTCCCCTGTACGAAAAGGTAAAATTCTGTCTACTGTTGTAAATAATGTAGGGTGGCCATGTGTTGTAGAAATTGCTGTTCCTTTTCTTGTAGGATGAGAGCAGGATGTCTAAATGAAAAAGCAAGACTGAAGAAAACCTGAACTATCTCCATCAAAGTGTACCGGAGTTCTGCTTCAGTAAGTGGATGAAGTGTTCAATATCTCAAACCCCTCCACCACCTTTGTAAAGCAATTTGCTTCAAAGAAAAGATGCTTATGTGCTACAAGGACATTTCTGAAGGGAGACAACTAGAAAATCAGCCTAATTCCTTCTGTTTTGCTCTTACTTGTGCTGAGTGCAGGAAAACAGATAGTTAGGAAAGTCTTGCAAGGTTTTTGCAGGACCTGGGGTGCTCTGGTGCCTTTGGCCCTCAGTGGGTGGTTTGAGCAGGCAGGGGCTGCAGCTGTGTTCTAGGCAGCATCTGGATGGTGTGGCTGCAGCTGGTGGGAAGCATTTGTTATCTTATTGGCCATGAATAGATAACATTTCCTAATTAAGTGGCAAGAATATATATATCCTGAACACATCTGTACTTTTAGTTTTCAGCAATTTGAGGGGAAAAAAAAAAAGCCTTTTCAGTGCATGTCTCTTGATATTCTGTATAATCCAGATGCAATGTGAGAGAGTATTTTATTGTGAATGGGAATGCAGCTTTGGTGATAGCTCATTAGCTAGGTAAAACATCATTCACTTCCGAAGCATCATTTGGAAGACACTCTTCTGCTGTGAGAGTCTCTTCACAGCTGTTCTCTCAACTCTGCCTGCTTACATCTTCCCTGATCTGCTCTGTGGGAACGTCTGGGCAGCTTGTTCTGTATGTGATAGATCTGTGGGAGCAAGGCAACTTTACTAGGGCTACGCAGTAAAATCTTTGTGCTGTATTGTGGTACCCATGGCTTTTAGCTGGACAGTTTCACTGCGCCTTGAACCTGTTATATAAATTTGTGGTTATTTGTTTTCCGTATCACTTTCAGTGTGCTCCGTGCTGCACACCTCACCAGCTCTTGGCAGCCACTCGCTGCTGTGCTGCAGGCTCTGGGGAGAAAGGAGTTACGCGAGTTTCCAGAGTGTTATCAAAGTTGGCACTTTATTGGAGAAAGGTTTAAAAAAACTGACAAAGTGGAGGGGCGAGGGGCTACGAGGGCCGAGTGGCTCAGCTCAGCCCTGCCAGAAGCCGGCGAAGAAGGCGCACAGCGAGTGCCAGCGCTGGGCGCAGTAGGTCTCGGCCAGCTGCTCGGGGGAAGGCTCGGCGGAGGCCGCGATGGGGCCGGGCGGCACCAGGCGCAGCTGAGCCTCGGGCGGCGCTCGGCCCGGTCCGCAGAAGCGGGCGCTGAGCGGGCCGCCCTCCGCGCAGGGCCGGCGGCGACGGCGGAGCCGGGCGACGATCTGCCGCCAGAACTGCCGGCTGCGCGCGCCGTAGGCGGGGCAGCGCCAAGGCTCTCCGCGATACACGCAGCTCTGCTCCGCCCCGCGGCCCGACGGCGGCCGGCAGCTCAGCCGCAGCTCGCTGCTCCCCGCCGCCCGGCGCACCTCCCAGCCGCACCGGTGCTGCTCCGGCGTGGAGAAATGCCCCGACGGCGCCGCCTCCGGGCCCGGCCCGCCGCCCGCGGCCCCCAGCGCGGCCAGCGTCAGCAGGGCCAGGGGCAGCCTCATCTCTCAGCGCCGCGGGTGCCTCCTCCGGTGCCTCGGCGACGGCGCGGACCGGCGGAGGACCCGCCGCATGCCCCGCGCCCTGCGGGGACACGCGGCTGTCGGGGGGCGGCCGTCCCGCTGCTGGGGACCGCGGCCCCGCTCTCGGCTCGCCTCCCTCCCCTTCCCCCCCCCCCCCCCCTTTCTCCGGCAGACCGGGAGCTCTCGGCATCGGGGCTGCCAAACACAGCTGGGGATCGAGCCGCTCGCCTCGAGTCTCCCGTCGCACCGCTCCCTCCCCTCATCCCGCCATGGCACCGCTGACCCCCAGCCTCCCCGGGAACTCACGGTGCGCGGCGGGCAGCTACGGGTGCGGGGAAGGCGAGGCGGCGGCTGGCGGCGGCGGGGAGGGTGCGGGGGTTATCAAGGGCCGGGGGCTGTCCCCCTGCCCCCGCTTGCCACTTTCCCCGACGCCCCTCCCCAGCCGCCGCCCCCGGGGATACGCGGGGCTGTCCGGGGCACCCGGCAGTGCCCGCCCCCTCCGCTCGGGGTTCTTGGAGCTCTGACGGCCGGGCCGGGGGGTCCCGTCCGGCGGCGGTGGTTCTGCGGGCACGAGTTATGGCTTCAGAAGTATCGAAGTGGGCAATTCTAGGACGGTTGTTTTCCTTAGCTTGGGAATTTTATGTACAGATGCGTGCGTTCCTGCGTATACCTACACCATCTCTCCCCGTCGGTGGGGCGGTCCGTGAAGCAGTGCCGTTATCCCGAGGCAGAATTGCCGGCGGAGCTCGGCCCGGCTGTGTCCCCGCGGCTGGGAATAGCCCGAGGGGGACACCTAGTGACACCTTGGTGTCTCACGTCTGTAGGAGAGACGTGCGAGGAAGCGGTGCCCTTGGAAGCCAGCTGCACCCAGGCACGTAGATATCGACTTTCGCACATTGGTTATAGGGCCTCTGAGCCTGGCTCGCTGGCAGCTGCCCTGGTTGCTGAGAGCAGAGATCTGGCTTGGAGTGGCAGCACTGGCAAAAGCACGCTTTAGTTACCCTGGGTCTTCAGGGATACCAGGCATCCTCTGATCTTTCCTGATTGAGCTGTTCTGCTTTGAGCAAGTGCTGTCCAGCAGGATTCAATGGGGAAGACTGATACTGACTTGTTTGTCTTTAAGTCCTTAAAAAGAAAACAAAAAACAAAACAAAACAAAAAACACTACATTTCTGCAGAGATTGAGCACAACTGCCCGAAGTGTGGGGTGTGGAGATCTTTCTCCAGTTCAGGGGAAGATTAGGGAGTGGTTCCATTTCCCAGCTACAGGAAGAGCTGACATTGCTCTTCCTGTTTGATTGTTTTGGGAATAGGAAACAGCAGGGGAGAGAGGGTCTGGATAAGGAAATACGATGGCAATAAAACATAGGAGAGACTTTACAACCAGAAATTTCAAGTAGAAGCCAATAGCTCCTTTCCTGGAAATACGTATATACCTACCTCTGCAGGACATGACTTAGCTGCTGTTAGCTAAGCACAAGATGCTCTGCTTGGCATGTTGGGTTGAGCAAATCCCTTTCATAGGCACTGAGGACCTCCCATGGATTGCAGGCGGAATCTTGGCATCCAACCTAGGGATGTGGGTACCATGAGGCACGATAATGCACTGCATTGTGACTATTTAAGATCCTCTGTGGCTCCAGGGAACATAAGGCATATCATGTGCCTTAGCTTATTCGTCCACCAAACCGTGGTGCTGCATTCAGATTAAGGTCCAACCACCTGTAATTGCTATATTCTATTACAGCGAGCTCCTTTTCCATTTTTCATATTCTTAATATCATTTATGCAACATGAAATGAGGTTGTCCCACATTTGAGATCACTTTTAAAGCAGGTTATCTTAAGTATATCAGATTTGGAGGGAAATAACTGATTTAATGAGCACTTTATTGTTGCACTTTGCTTTGGACAGGTTTAAGTAACATACAAGTTATTACTGATCAGGAATTGAGGAAATAAAAGGAAACAATGAAAAACTGCTTAGACTTCCTATGTGGTAATTGTATCTTCCCTGATGTTTTTTTGCTGTGTTCTCCTGGTACGTATTTGCACACTTTCCTCCATTATTGAGACTCAACTTTTGTGGTAAAGCGGATGTTAGTTCTCAGTACTGATTACTTCTGTATTAATTCTCCTGCAAGTGCTGCAGTTTTCTCTCAGTTTTGATGAGCGTGTGGGGGGAAAAAGAACACCTCTAATTTCTTACCAAAGTCTCTGTATCCCTTTGTTCTATTTGCAGTTAGTAATAATAATAATCTAGCCCATGTTGCTGCTGTGGTTTGGTTTTGAATTTCGTTTCCTCCCCCTCACCTGTACACCAGGACAGAAATACTTGCTTTATATCTATAGAGAACCTGAAACCTCTTGGAAGTTAATGGCCCTGTCCTTCTAAATAAGTAGACTCATGTAGGGAGAAACTGGAAGGATTTACAGTTGTGCTGGGTTAGATTGCAGTTTGGAGTCAGGCTTGAATCTGGATTAAGGCTGACATAAGCACTCCCAAAACAGTCTAAAGCATGGGAGTCAGGTCAGTGCAGAGAATCATAGGATACAGGTCTGTGCATCTCCAGGATAAGGAAAGCTGACTGAATAACAGCTCTGCAGAAACAAACCCATGTAAGGCTTCGGAGAATCACAAGCTGAAGCAGAGACTTCTGTGGTGTAACTGTGAAAGGCAGGTGGAATCAAGGGTATCACTCATAAGATGCTTGAAGCTAGCCCTTGACTGGGATGTCGTATACAGTTTTAAGGACTGATCTTAAAGATCAACAGGACTGAGGGCAGATGCACAGTGAGTATGCTACAGACCTAAAGAATATGACTTCAGATGAATTATTTTAAGCTGTGGGTTTATTAACTTAAACAAGAAAAGAACTAAGAGGAAAAACATAGCACTATAAGATGTTCAACCACTGCATGAAGCTGTCTCCTTATACATCTTTCCATTTCAGAAGCACAGTCCATAGCTTTAATCACAGTTATTTTACCAGTGGGTGAATTATCCTGGCTTTTTTGTTGTTGTTGTTGTTAACTCTTTGGACAAAAAAGGATTCTTCCATGTACAGGCTATTTCACCCACATAGAAGATAGCATACAGGCAATCAGGTTAGGGTTCTTACTTCAGAGTGTGGATCTTTCAAAATTCAATTGAGTTCCAGTTAATGGGAAAAATGATGCTTATTCTTCTTACTGTATAAGAGTGCAGCAATAATTATTGCAAGAATAGACTTGCTTTGTGGGTGTTAAGTAGCCACAGCCTCTAGGCCTGTCATCCAAAGTTCCTTTTCAGAGAAGTAGGTGGTATAAAGAATGATGATTCGTAGATCTGAATTTAAATACACTACATGAACATAGCTGTGTTTAACCTATTGTCTGAGATGCCAGTCTTCAGATTTCTTGCTTTTGGCTCGAGAGAATAAAATCATGTGGTAATAAATGTTGTCTGCAGGGAGGCAAGTAATTGAGAGCCTCATTCTGCTTTTGTTGAGAACAAGCCAAGCTCTGGATGGTATAAAAGACAAGAAGTGGTGGCTGAAGAGCCATGGGGAGACAGGTGTCTCAACTTTTCCCGGCAGAAAGGCAACTTAGGCCTACCCAGCATGGTGCCCAGCTCTCCAAGCTATAGGGTACTTCAGAGCAAAGTCACTAAGCGTGTTTCATTTTTCTTCCAGTACAAGCTGGTGAATAAGCATGGTTGCTGGGAGGTATCGTAAGATTATTTGAACATTAATGTATTATTATCAGATTTGACTTGCAGACAGTTGAAATCTGGGTCCTGTTTCCAAGAGTACAGTGGGAGTAAAATGAAACAAGAAATTTCTTGTTGAAATTTTGTTTTCTTCTTAAGTCTCTTCTAGAACCTACTGAAGTGCTTCTCCAAGGTCAGAGTGAAGGCTTTGTCTGGGTTTACTGCCTGGTTGTGGGCCAATTTTTTTCTTCCATGCCAATAAGATTCCAATAAGTTCTACTCAGCCTGTCATTTAAGAAGACTGATTTTTGCAAAAATTACAGAAATGTTAAGAAAAATTTGTAGCACTGATCAGAGATTTGAAGACTTACAATTTCTTATGCTGTAGAATCTGTTTAAAATCTGCCTTTCAGTTACCAGGTCATGCTGCTGCTGAATACCGTCTTGGTGGCATTTCAGAATCACCCCAGACTACGATGCTGCCCCTAATTCATTGGCTGTAAAAAAAAATAAAATATATATACCCCTCTCCTTTTCTCTTTCCCCCCTGCGGTTTTTTTTTTTTTTTTTCCACAAGCTGATCTGAGTCATACATCTGTTGACCTCCAGTGCAGTTTTTCACAGTGGAATTCAGGAGATCTTTGTGATTTGGGTTGTTGGTAGTGATTCCAATGCTCTATAGGAATCACTTTGTTCTCTGCATCCTGTGTTTTCATTCCTTGCTTTCACTCGCAAGTGAAATTTTTTATCCATTCAGGCTGTACTCTTGATAGGAGTTAAACAAGTACCTGCTAATTTTTCTTTGTATTTTTTCTGATTTCAAATTCCACCCATTCAGAGTTTTCTTATCTGCCTTCCACCTTGAGGATGCTTCTCTTTCAGACATGTTAAGCTTGCCATGCTTATTCTTCCCTTGTTATGGAAGGGAAAACTCAGGATTTTTCTTCATTTGTTTTTTCAGATGCATGTCAAGGATTTATTGTCACCTTTCAGGGAAAAAAGGTGACCTTGTTTCACTATTTCGAATCTTCATTCCGTAATTAATGGACTGACCCAGGCACTGACAATGCCCCTTGTTTTCCTTGCTGTGCTGAAATACCTCCACCACTCCAGCTTTCTTATCAGCTGATCAAAAATGTAAGCCTTGTGAAAGGCTGAGCTTCAGCTTTCCCTCTTTTGTTATTTAATCTGGTTCAAAATAAATCAGCGTCTGCCCTGACATAGTGAAGGAAATTGCAGAGAGAAAGGATTTCTATCACTGTTTAAGAGAATTTCACTGGAATACCAAAAAAGACCAATTCTTTCTTAGGACTTGTAGCTGGTTATTCTGAATCCATTTAAAGAGGCAGAAGATATATTCCTTTTTGTTTTAGCAACAGACAGACATACTTTAAGTCGAAAACCATGCAAGTGCTATAGGATAAAAGTTAATTCCCTTCTTCAAATTGGCTTTTACCCTTTTAGATGCATGAAAGGAAAAATATCTTCGGAATGCTTCTAGAAAAGTGAAGTTTTTTGTAACTCAAGAAACACATCTCAAGACTATTTCTTTGCTGGCTTTCACAGTGTTAGTGGAGATGACCAGTGTGCTGGGAAAGGAAGATTTTCATTTCATAATTTAAATGAGAAGAGTCAGCAAAGACTAAAAGAGAGAGAGAGAGAGCTAAATGATGCAAATCAGTTATTAGAAAGGTAATATAGAATATTTGTATCAAATGGTGTGTGAGAGCAGTTTTATTCAAGACACAGCAGGCAAAGTGTGAGGATATCAGGCGGCTGTTAGCATGAAGCCTGGTGTGCAGCATGAGATCCCCATTCCTCTGTGGGAGGAAACACGTACACACCACCAAGAAATAGAAATAGTGTGGCCAGCAGGAGCAGGGAGGTGATCATCCCCCTGTACTCAGCACTGGTGAGGCCGCACCTCGAATATTGTGTTCAGTTTTGGGCCCCTCACTACAAGAAAGACATTGAGGCCCTGGAGCGTGTCCAGAGAAGGGCAACGAAACTGGTGAGGGGTCTGGAGCACAGGTCCTATGAGGAGCGGCTGAGGGAGTTGGGATTGTTCAGTCTGGAGAAGAGGAGGCTCAGGGGAGACCTCATTGCACTTCACAGCTTCCTGAAGGGAGGTTGTGGTGCAAAAGGGTCTGGCCTCTTCTCCCAGGCGAATGGAAGACTGATCTCTTGAAAATAGATTAAATATCTTACGGTTTGAATAGACCACTTCAAATCCAAATATTGCAATGCAATTGTTTTAAAATGTTGGTTTCTAGAACAAAAGGTCTGATCTGTGATTTTTCCAGTACAAATTCTAGAGAACCTAAATGGTACATGTATTTTAAGCAGGCTGACCTGGTAGGTTTAACAAAATGTTTTATTTTGTTAACAAATAGTCTATTTTTATTTTTTTTTAAGAGAAAAAATGCAACATGAGTAATGTTTTCTGTCATCCCTATGAAGTATCCTGCCTGAACTTTGAGAGTTCAGGTGTTCAGTTTATTCAGAGCTTAATCCTTTTACCAAGCTGCTAATGGTCTGAGGCATGGAAAATTTGATTTCCATGCTGTGTGCTGGCATGAAGACTTACTTACAAGGAAGAGTAAATGTCAAAAATTAATTGTGAAAGGTGTCATGTATCCAATGATCTATATCCTGTCTCTCCCCCCCATCCTCCCAAAGAAAAAAAGCCACACGACTGCACAGCACACCTTGACTGTAGGATAGTGTTTATTTTGATGTTTGCACAGAGGCTTTACCTGATCGTCTTGAAGCAGTGGGAGAACACTGTTATATGTGATCTAAAGAGGAGGTTGGGCCTGCCCTACAAACTAATGATTTTTAATGAGCCAGAATACACAGGCTGTACAAGCCTGTGCCAACTTTGACAACATACAGTTTGTGGCTCTTGTATTAAAAAAATTAAAATCAGCTTGGTGTTGTGTTTAAGTAGAGCTATAATATCTCTAAGAGTGATATGCCATGATGAGTTTTTCCTTTCTTACCACATACTATCCCTTGCTAAATTTGGGATCTTTTGCCACTGAAATCTTTTAATCTAAGTGAGAATACAGTGTTAGTGAGGAAGAACATGTTTCATTGCAACCATGCTACAGCTGAGCCTAAGCACGATGAAGCAGAGCACCATGCAGGTGTCTTACTCACATGGAACAGACCCTGCCCACAAGTGCCACTGCACTGGAGAAGGAACATACTCTTGAAAATATTAGTAAATATTAGTAATTCTTTTTTCCTAACTGGAGCAGTAACTGAGCAGAAAGTTTCTATTTATCATTGCTGTGAATGTGAAAGGCTTAATAGCAGGGGTGACTGTAGCAGAGGGCTCTCTGGGTTATGACAGCACAGCTGTTTTCTTTTTTAAGCTCTTGAAGAGCTTTAGATGGAGGCTGGCAGCACAGCAGGCAGATCTTACCAGTCTGGTGGGAACTCACGGCTTAGAAGCACTGGGTCCATACTGTGAAATATGCTTGCTTAAAGAGAGAATATTATGGTTATTAATTATCATTATCAGTTGATTTATTATAATTTATTGGGCTGACAGTGCTAATGTTCTGCTATAATCCTAAATCCTAAATGTAAGAGACAAAATGTCTAATCACTGGTTTGCTGCCTTGAAACTCAGCTCTGTTATATAATTTCTTCCCTCCATCAACAAATACCAAGAACATTTTCTGTGATGCTGCTTTTGGTGACCATATTACTGATCTGGTCATCCGTAAACACCTTATGCACTGTTATTTTATGCATACATTTATTTAAGTTACTTTGGAAAACTGATAGTTCATTTTCTGTTTTTTCATATTTTTATTTCCTGAAATGTATGTGGAACACTGGAAAGAGTTTTCAGATGACCATCAAACAAAAGACAAACCAAGCTCTACATAGCTACTAAATATCATTACAACTTGTCACTTTTCAGTATGATTTCTGGTTAATTCAGCTTTATTAGCAGCAACAATTGCAGCAAGTGTGCAAAACCAGAATGTATTATCCCATCTGCATCACTTTTTCCGTTCATTTAGTCAGAGTCTGGGGAGTTTCCCATGCTGAATCAGGTATCTTCACTTCATTCAGTAAGTCATAAAATAGAAGAGTTTGAGTCGGAAGGGAGCCCTTGAAGGTCATCCAGCGCAACTCCCCTGCAAAGACCAGGGACATCCACAGTTAGATCATGTTGCTCAGAGTTCCCTCCAGCCCGACCTTGGTTGTCTCCAGGGTGGGGTGCCCACCACCTCTCTGGGCAACGTGTGTGCCTCATCACTCATAGCGTAAGAAACTTCTTCCTTATGTCTGATCTAAGTCTCCCCTCTTGTAGTTTGAAGCCGTTTTCCCTTGTCCTATCACAGTAGACCCTTCTAAATAGTCTCTCCCTTCTTTCTTTTATTCCTTTCTTTCTTATATATATATTTCTTAATGTTTTCAGAACTTTCACTATTAGGCAGTTATCCTATTGTATAGATAGCACAGAAAAATATGGACTGTGGGTATAGGCCAGGTGTTGTTCACTGGGTTTTCTAAAATGTCTTGAATGATTGGAGGCAAGGATGAATAAAGGATAACAAGCCCAGACTTGAATTACTAGAAATCTGTTGAAGCCAAATATGCTAGGAGAAAATCTGTGCTCTTTGGTGTAAATTTAAAGCAGTGCTTAAAACAATAACTCTGAGGAATAGGCAGTATGTGGTGGTATTGCCACCTGCATGTTCCTGTGTGCAGGGAAAGGGGGAAGATTCAGAAAAGTGACTTAGATTATAACAACGAGATAAATGAAGAGTTTGGTGGTGGTTGTCATGTAACTGTGGTGATGAAACCGCTTCCAGGCACCACATGGGGCACTGGATGGATGGTGTTTCTCAGCCCCTTGGGAAAAAGCAGCTTATGGAGAGCGAAGGATTAATTTTTCAACATTGTTTTTACTGAGGAAAAAGTCAACTAATTGAAATTCATTCACTTCATGTGGTGTGTGGCATGTGTAGGTGCAGCATCTGAAATCCAACACGAGAGACATGATTTTGGCAACAACAAAGCAGCAGATGCTTGTGACAACTGAGTGGTGCAACAGATTTCTCTTTTGCTACCTAAGTCAGATGTTTTTCACTGAAATTAAGGTTTAAATGCAATGTTAAGATATCATCTTAGTACCAGCAGGAGATATATAGATATATGGAGATATATATATACACACACATGGTTGAGGTATGACCTTGGCTTCTTTTACATTGATATTTTCAACTCAGCAAAGCAAATGAGTGCATTTAGGAAGAAATAAAGGAAGGAGGAAGGAAAACTAATTTCGGAAAAGCATCATCTCCTCCAATACTTCGGAACCACCTTTTGCAGTATATAAAGGCTAACAGAACTGTCACAGGCTTCCATGAAGTGCCGGTCATGAAAACATCCAAGTGGAAGAATTGAAAAGCTTATTTAAACGTAAATCTGCACATCTGTACGACTGCACTGGTTTTTGCTGTGTGAAGTGGCAGCTTAGACTTGAGATTGTGAACCATGTTTATTTCTGTGATGGTTTCCTTTTGGTTTTCTTCTCTACTGCTTTGTTTATCATTTAGTGATGGAGCAGTGATTTGTGGGAAGAGCTGAAGCTGGAAACCTTTCTGCAGTAGCTGCACGTCTGTGTGCATTTGGGAACAAGAAAGATGATGAGTGAAACAGGTATTTCTCTCTAGGTTAGAAGGCTGGAAAGAGGGAGTTGGGAGGAAATCTCAGGCTTTATGTATTAGGATTTAGGTGACTGGGAGTTTACTTCGAGACTGCTTTTGTTTTTTAGTTCTTTTTTTGTTGTTGTTATTAAGGTTTGAATTGCAACAATGTCACAAGGCTTCATGTTTTCTCATGCAAAACAAGCAACACATGATTTTTCAGTACCTTCTAGTTCCTGAAACAGTTATGTACTGGGGCAATGCTGCAGATGTAACAGGCTTCTTAGAAAATGGCAATCACAGAAAGTTTGTGTATAGTGCAAACTAAAATGTAATGTAAATGACATGACAAGCAAACAAGTAAGCAGTAGGCAACACAAAAATGGAACCAGTGTCAAGTGTATGCATGTATTGTAGTTAACTTCTGAAAAATATTGCTTAGAAAACAAGATGAAACATTGTCTCGATGTGGTGTTCTAGTACATCTAGTACTAGATGCTAGTACTGCCAGAAGGAAAAGAGAACGGGAATTATTTGCCTTAGCAGAGAAGGCAGCTGGTGTACATCATAAAGCCCTGCAAGGTATACTGTGGTGGAGCTGGAAGATGTTTTGATTAGTATAGTTAGACCTTGGTTAATAAGTGTTCAGATATGGTATCTGTCAAGTTGGACCATTTTGACACCAAGGATATTTGAAGGCTATTTTTTAGGTCATCTTGACATTAATGGTACAGTAAGTGGGAAGCTAGGCATGAAACTGAACTTCTTTCAGGCAGAGAAATACCTCACACATGGTCAGCACATAAAGGAGCATCTATTGATCTGAGTTATGAAATCTGTGCTTGAGGAATAGCCCTTGTAAATGTCCTAAAACAACACCTTCACTATTTGTTTGGTGTTTGGAAGTAACCCAGAAGCAGATGAAGTGCTGCTGAAGTTCTACTTTGGAAAGTGCCTCTTCTAAGGGATTGTAATGATGCAAATATGAAAGAGTTTTGTTTCTTAAATCCTGCTGAAATGAACTTTTGGATTTTTCTTGTAATTCTAATACATCTCATCACACTTGAGCCTAATGGTATTAATTGAATCTTGCCTTATGTAACTCAGCTGCTTGTTCAGTTGCAAGAAAAATATCAAACAGAAATCACAGTCAATCAATGAGAAAAGTTCTTAGCAACAGAGGTGTTGCTCATTTACTGCTCAGGGAGCTGTTTGGGCTAGTGAGGTGTGTGATAGCGAGGTTATCATTCAAGAACCTCCCCAGTTTAGGAAAATCCGAATACATACAATATCAATATTTATATATTATTATTAAATCATCAACGGATGCAGTGGAGGGCTCTGCAGTGTAATTTTCACGTGAAGCACCTTCAGTAATATACCACTTAAAATGAGTATAAACAATTTATAGTATAGTATTTCTGAAGTTTGTTACAGGCTTGAGCATTACATTTTGTTTACTACAACAGTTTGTACAGCTGTAAGATATCGTACTTTGTATCATCTGCACATCAATAAAGACCACTATAGGTTAGGTACTAACAAACTTTCTACAATTCTATGAAATTTTTCCAGAATCACTTAAGAGCAATTCTAAACTGTCCATTTAGTAAGCTTTGGAAGTAAAGGCCAAGCTGTTTTCTTCCTTAAGTCAATACCCATTAATTTCTAGGCACAATCTGACTTCTTAGTGAATCTCATTTAAAACATAACCAAAAGAAGTGATACAAAAAACTGTTTCCATTCTTAGCACAAATATGACCAGCTACCAGGCATTGGTGCTGATTATTCTTAAGAGAACATTGCTCAAATAAGGCTTTCACCAGCTAGTTTCTGCAACCCATTCTGTCATGTATGTTTTCATCAGTTGAGTACAAAAGTCTTGCTAGGGCAGACAGCTCTCAAACAAGAGCAAACCTTGTGGGTAGGTAGACTTTTCCTTTCCATTGATTAGCAACTTTTATCATTAATAATGAGTCTGTGCACATACTTAAAAAATAAAAAAGAAATAGATGTTAAAGTCTCCAGTGAACAATAATTTCTTGCACCAGAGACAGGAGTGTGGCAGGCAGTAAGGGGCTGTTCATCAGGACTGTTTTATTGGTGTGTCAGGACATTCCATGATGGCTCTGTTGTGCAACACTGTGGAGTGATATGAGATGCCTTGCAGCTTTAGAATGTAGTCTTGTTCTTTTGGAGGAGATAAAAGATGCTGCCGCTCTTACAATATGACTTTCTGATTTGTGCAAGGAGGAAGAAATGTAGCAAGAAAAATCCTCAAATAAACTGATACCGATCCTTTAGCTTCTGAATCCACGTGCAGTTCATATATGATCACTGAGAAAACAACCAAAGAGAATCAAACCAACAAAAACAATGATTATCTCTTTTAAGGAAACACTGGGTTTATTCAGGATTGCTCCCCAGGTGAGGCACTGAGTGTACTGAATGACAGCTGTTAAATTCTGGTTGTGTGGGTGATGTTAAAAGGTGAGTAATCGCTAGGAACAGCCTAGATCCACATCATTAAATGCTGATTCCAGAGTTCGATACCTGGAACTGCTCAAGATCCTTCATAACAGCAGATGGATTTTCTAGGGGTTGAGCAATCTTCCGACTCAACAGAAGATGTTTTAATTAAGCAATTTTTAAAGTGTAAACACAGATTATTTTGTATAAATCCAGACACATGGCTTTGAAATAAACCTGGAACTAAAACCAAACAAAACTTTCAGACCTGTATGTACCTATATCATATAAAACCATGAGAGGGGAAAAAAAAAAAAAAAAGCCCACTGTTTTTAGTAGCTACACCTAAGAGAGTAAGTTTTCAATGTAAATTTTGTTATTACACAATTCTCAGTATCACAAGTTAGTTTGACTAAACAGCTGGGGCAACCAGATATGTGGGAAATATCTACCTGCTATAAAAGAGGGTAAGAGGTGAAGGTGGCAGTGGGAAGAGGTCAATGTGTGATTGCTGTGTGCTTTTGGAATGGGGTTTATACATGTGTCACTTCCCTGGGGTAAAAACAATGTTTCCCATCCCTCTGGTTTGGGATTTTTTGAGAGTATGGGCATGCTTCATGTGTAGGCAGCGAGCTGTCTCTGTGCGATGGCTGTGTGTGTGAAACATGCAGTTACTTATCCCTCTGGAATGGGGTGACGGTGTCTCTCATGCCTGTCAAGCCCTGTAAAGGCATTAATAGTCTCCAGGGGCAGCTCTGACCCATAGTCCAATTGTAAAGTGGCTGTCACACGACAACACTTGGGGCTGCTGCCTGGGCTAGCCTGTGTTGGCGTACTCATGAGCCTCTTCTCCATGGGGAGCTCCTCTCTGTCTTCCTGCTGAGGACTCACTGCATGGGGCCCGGGCTGCACCCAGGCTGTGACAGTGGTGGGTGGCATGGTGACAGTGGCTCCCTCCTTTTGGCAGGTGGTGTCCTGGTGGTAGGAGACCAGCTCATTACTGAGGTGGACTCTCTCTACTGCAGCCCTGGTGGTGCTGCAGCAGAGGGACTGGCAGCCCAGCAGGTTGCTGAAAGCCCGACGGAAGTCTGCATTGAAAGCATAGATGACTGGGTTCACTGAGGAGTTGGCCCAGCCGAACCATACAAAGACATTGAGGGTGGTTTGGCTGACACATGGTGGCTGCCCTTTGCTGTCGCTCTCAGGCTGGCAGAAAGGTAGCATGCAGTTGAGCAGGAAGAAGGGCAGCCAGCAGCAAACAAAGACTCCCATTATGATGGAGAGGGTCTGCAGCACCTTGGTCTCCTTGCGCAGGGAGCTCCGCAGACTGGAGGCAGGCTCCTTGCTGTGGGCTGGGCACTGCCCGCCTGCTCGTTCCAGGGTGGAGATGCGGCGGATCTGGGCCTGGGCAATGCGATAGATCCTGGTGTAGGTGACGATCATGATGGCCACAGGGATGTAGAAGCTGATGAGGGAGGAGGTGATGGCGTAGGTGCCGTTCAAGCTGACATCGCAGAGGGAGCTGGGGTGCCTTCTGTCCTTGGTTTTGTGCCAGTGCAGCTGCACGGGGACGAAGGAGATGAGGATGGAGAGGGCCCAGGCCAGGGCGATCATGGCGCAGGCCAGACGCTGCGTCATCCGGCGCTCGTAGCGAAAGGGGCTGGCGATGGCCCAGTACCGGTCCAGGCTGATGATGCAGAGGTGGAGGATGGAGGCGGTGGAGCACATAATGTCAAAGGCCACCCAGGTGTCACAAAAGTGGCTGCCGAAGAGCCAGAAGCCACCGGCCACCTCAGTGACTGCCTTCCAAGGCATCACCAGGATGGCTACGCAGAGGTCAGAGACGGCCAACGACAGCACAAACCAGTTGGTGACTTTTGTGCGCAGGTGGCGGAAGCGCAGGACAGCCAGGCACACCAGAGCATTGCCCGCCAGCGTGCCCAGCACCAGGGCGCCCAGCAGGCAGCCCGTCAGTGCCTGCAGTGCTCTCGGGCCGCCCGCCGTGCTCGCCATGAGGGCCGCGCCTCGGGCTACTCACCGCACCCTGCCGTGCCCGGTGCTGCTCTCTGCCGGCGACTGCGGGGCGGAGGCACCGGCTCGCTGCTTAGCATCGTCCCGGAGTGCGGTGGCCGAGGAGGTCGGACGGATGGGCCCCCGAGGTCTGGTTCTGTGCTGCTGGGCAGAGCCGCGGCCGCCTACCAGCAGAGGGGCAGTGCTCGTCAGAGCCTTCACAGCGCACGGCGTGTTCCTGCGTGAGTGCCGAGTAGACTGCAATGAGATGCCTGGTTTCCTAAAGAGCAGGGTAATGCTTGGCATCTGCCTACACTGAGCGCTACTAAATCTGGGAGGATGCTGTGGAAGCTGCCTTCTCACTACAGTGTAGCAACTCTGTTTTGCTGTTTACTCTTGAGTCGAGAAACCCAGAGGGTGGAAGCCTCAGACCTCTCCAGCATGGGTTTTTTATTTTGGCAGAAGGCTGTCTGTGCATTTCCACAGAAATTAGCACCCAAAAACTGCCTGTGGAGATTTCAGCCTAAGGTGTCTTGTGATGCATTTCAGTATTTCCATTTGCTTTTACAATGGCATACGTGTTGTTATATAAATGTGTCTTGCATGCATTTACAGCCTGCTTTAGAGAAGGTGTCCTAATGCAGGGAGGGAATAATCTTTTCTTTTTGAAGAATGCATATGATATTCCCATCACAAGAAAAGGATATGTATGTTGGAACGTGAATAGCAAAGATCAACTCATGTCATTACTTAGCTTGTCAAACAGGCACCTCTTTCTAGAGGAGATTTTTGTTTTATTTTCTTATTTGCTTCCAACTAAAACTGCTTCATCCACCAGTGTCAGTGTAAATAATTGCCAAGCCAGGAACTGTCTGATTTCCTTTGTATGGTGAAGATATTCCTGGTAGTTAAAATAGAGACTGGAACATTTAACATGAATTTTGAATAGTAAGGCTGGCAGCTTACCCTGTAAAAATTAGCATGTTTGGGATAAGTAGGCTGCATTGTGTCAGCTCATAACAGATTGTTAACATTTGGTCGTGGCTTTTAAGATTCAAATTGCTTTGTGCCTTGGAGACCATATTCTTCATAGTGCAGCACTGTGTGCTGTTCTTGCTGCTTCTTTCAGTTCTCTGGGAACTGAAATACATTCCTCATTTGTCTGTAAGACAAACTCTTTATTTAACAATTTAGAATTTTCTCTGATAAAATACGTGCTTTATTAAAGTAATAGTTGCTGTCAAAATAACATAGGCTGTAAGATGCAAGCAGGCGGCACACTTTGGCTTATTTGGAGCCATCTGTATTTCCACATAAATGGATTTTGTCAGCATCTGCTAGCTGTAGGAAGTCTCTGGCTTTTATTCCAGCGCTAAAAACTAAATCTTTATTTGTAAGAACTATATACATTTGCTAATTTTATTCGATACATTTGCTCTTCTTTAACAATCTATGAAACGATCCTGAAGAGTGGAATCTGTTAAGAATAATACACAAGACAGTAGATGAAATTAAGGCACAAATGTACCAAAAATGAAAGCAATGTTTTTGTATGTTCAGCAGTGCTGCTACATGGCTCTATAGCAGAAGGTAGGCAGCATTATGGAAAAACCTGTTTTCAGTGTCTCCGTATATCTCCAGTTTAGCATTCATTAAAAAGGAAAATGAATGTGCTCATACTGTTTTGTGTGCATACGTTTTTATGCAAGTGCCCTACCTTGAGTTTTTGAGACTGCTGGCTGAAGTCAAATCTAGCTGAGAAGCAGAGTTCTAAAAAATTAAGTTCCTGGAGATGTAATTGAAGTAGGAATTGAGGTAGAAGTGAGAGCCCCTACTGGTAGTCTCACTGGTAAAAGTCTGTGTTGTGGATACAACTCTTATTAGGCACAACTGAGACCACAAGAAGTGAGATGTTATTAATGCCCTGATTCTAGAGAAAATATTGACAATCACATTCATCTTCCTAGATACCAGGATGCAAGATGCAAATGCTTAAGAAACCATACAGTGAGTCAGAGGCAATGACAGGAATAGAAACACTGCCCCACTCGTCTTTCTATATTGGTCACGGCAGAGTGAAGAGTAAGCTTATCGCAGAGGGAGGAAAGAGAGATGGGGAAAAACACAACACACTGTGAAAGCCAGTGTGTTGATAATGTTGCAGACTGTTTTTAAGACATGTGGATGTTCCATGCATTAAACTTATCCAGAATAAAATAGGAAGGGTCCAAGAACGATACTGTAGAAGATGCTGCTAGGCTGGGTGAAATAGTCTCTTGTGACTCCAGAATATTTGCAAGCTCATTCTTACTTGAAAAAGGAAACTTGCTTGGAGAATATGTGTAAAACATATTGCAATGTATATAAATGCATGTAATCTCTTCACACTGTACATTTTTTAAATGCCATCATTGTACTGGAAAACTGTCTGCTCAGTGGAACTTTTGTCAGAAACCCAAACCAGTTTCCTTCTCCCTCTCCTTCCCTTCTGCTTCTCTCACTTCTCTCTCATAAAGCTATCTCATCCAAGACTCAGTGCTCATATATTTATAGCACATATTATAGTTAAGCAGAGATCTGATTCAGAACTTAAAATTAAGCCTTTGATAGTGTACTATTACCACATTCAGAGCTCAAGCCTCTGTAGGTCCCTACTGCACTGGCTGATAAGGTAACTACAGGTCAAACTACATCTGCCATCAGGCAGCCCATGACCCTCCAGGCCAAGGATGTGCCTCCTGGGTGAGCATGCAGCCCTTGCACGCTGTGCCACTGTGCTCCTGCCTACTAGCATTGCTCCACAGTGAGGCCCAGCTGGAGGGCACGTATTGCTGCAAGGTCTGAAAGGCAATGACTGCACGCTGCAGGCCACGCTCATCCAACACCAGTTGTTACTGCTTTGTCAAATGGATTTAATGTCATCAGAGTTGATCAGCTAGTTCTTTTACTTCTGATGCTTTGTCACAGTGAGTATAACCAAGTGTATGAAGTAATATTGTTTAGTGGAATATGATTACACTGTGTAAAGACCCATTGAGGATGTTGGTAAAATGAATCTCTGAAGAAGTGGTCCACCTTACAGTCTGAATGGCAGCATTTGAATTGCACTAAACTGGGTTTTGTGATTACCTTTGCCACTACTGCTTTTGAGTGATTTCAAATGCCTTGGAAAAAAATATCATGTAGAATTGAAGGCAAAAACAAAACATCTGAAACAGGGATGATTATCTATCTCTCTACCTATTCATTTTGCACTGTATAGCTAAAGAATGTATCCAGCTTTGTGCAAGTGTATGCTTAAATACATGTTTATGTGTATTATCATCTTGACTCTAGGTAATTTATTCCTGTTTCAGTGCGATGTGAATTTCATTAACCTGATCATATACTGAGACTAGTAAGCTGTTTGTACAGTGGAGCCAACATTTACTGTTGAAATTAAATAGCATTTTTATTACAGAGATATGGCTTACCTGCACAATAGAATTGAAATTCACTGAATAATTCATTGTTTCAGAAGCTGTCTAGACAAGTTAAAGAAAGAATAATTAAGTCAGCAGCAAGGTATCAAAAGCATGCTGAGTCTGTTCATGCCCAATAGAAACAGTTTGAATTTGTGATGTCCGAAACAGAGTCCGTGATTGCTCTTCACATTTTAAGTTAATATGGCTCTTAAACTGATAAAAGTGTTTAATAATCAGCTCTTGAATTCAGACAAACAAGCAGGAGAATAATGATTACAGGCAAGTTGTTCTTCCACAACATTTGCTGGAGTCACAGTGCAGTGAGTACCGAGCAGTGAAGACACCACCTCTTGCATGTTTGGACCACTGAGCAGTTAAGAAGGTATCCTTGAGAGATAAGGGAAAGTTTCTTAATATTTTTATTAATCTTTTTTGGAGGAATAATATTTAAAGAAGTTTCAGTGTTAAAGAAAAAGCACCATCGCTTCTTCTTTATTGCTATTTTCACAAAAGCAAGACAGCATTTTTTACCAGCTCAACAAAAACTGGTGTTTCTTTGCAGAAGCTTTGCTGATCAGGTTCTTTCATACCAGGCTACTGTAGACTGTTTAGTCTACTGTAGTTGACAAATTCTCTAGATGCAGAGTCTCTGTCTTCTCTGCATATGTAATCTAAACAGAAAAGTTCTGTCTTCTAATGAGTGGATCACTGAGGTTTTGTTTACAGTGAGCTGTGGGTGTGCACTGCAGCACGTCCCACCATCTCCACCCAGATCAGGAGATTTACAGGAGCACAGTCTGGCTCCCTTTCTGCTCTTGCCCTGAGTTTCCTTCCCACAGATGCCCAGGTGCCCAGGAGAGCCACCAGGTCAGCACACACAGGGATTTCTAATGGATGGGTCAGAACATTTCTACATAAACACAAGAATATATGGAGTTAAATGCTCAGATGTTTTTGGAGTTTGCTCAGTGCAGAGATCACAGATGCTGTTTGGGGCATGGCGTGGGCTTCTAGCTGATACTGAGGCATTTGGTTGAGACTCTAGTGAGCTGTCCTTTTCAATCTAGATGTTCTGTGTAAATCCCTCTCATTGGAAATGCCTGGAGATATCACTGTAGAGTAATAATTTAAATGTAGGTGCAGTATTTTTAGCTTCCAGGTCTGACACAAAACTTGCATGTTTTTGCAAAGTGTACATCCTTCTGTCCAGAGGTTCACTTCTGTTTGAATGTCTCCATTGTTTCCTTAAGCAATAGTTAGCACTGCTGTAATGGCTCTGCTTCCTTCACTGTTCCCTTATTTGAACAATTCTGTTAATGCTGTCATTTTATGAAATTCTACATTTTTACATATAATTAATGTGGTTAGCACATGACTACAGTAAATAATAGATTCTGTTAATAACAAGAGTACAAAAGATGTTTAAGTGATTAAAATAATCAGTAGTTTTAAAAACCTTAAGACTATGAAAATCAAGTTGTGAGGAGGCTGAAGCAGTGTAGGAGATCCAATCAACTGTCACTTCAATTGCAGCTTCAATACGAACAAACATGAAAGAAGTCATTCAAAGGGTTTACTTTTCAACTGAACATCCCATAACTGTGCATTTTACCACAGCCATCTTGCTTGAATTACTTCTATTTAATCTTTTCTGTTAGCAATAAATATGCAAAAAGAATTATATTATTTCTTAAATTTAAAGCTGGCTTTATAAATGCAATGACAGTCAAGACATTTTCCTTCAAAAATGATCATAAATCCTTATTGTGATTGAACAAATGAGTTCAGCATTGTGCCAAGAAACAAGTGAATTCTTATTACTAAGTAGAAAAATCATGTTCATGTTCCAAAACAGATGAGGCTAAACGAATTTATTTCAGTCTGCTGAGTAAAGGCTCGGCTTAAAGGCAAAATCTGTCTTTGGTGGTAGCTTTGTTCTGATCAGCTTCAGTAATTCAGCCCATTCTTCAGTGAATTTCTGAAATGATATTGCATTGATAATGATATCACATAGTTTTCTTTTCTCAAGACATTTTTCCTTCCATCACTCTTCAGAACTGGCATAAGTGAGTCACTCCTTTTTCCCATCTGCTGTTCTTGGTAGCCCAGCTTTAATCAGCTCCCCAGCCCATCCCTCCCCAGCACAGCTGCAGTTATCTGCTCTCACCAACAAGCTCAGATCAGGAGCTGGTTGTCTTGCATTGCCCCTGGCCTGCTGGCTCTAGCTTTCTTGGGAGGGTTGGCAGTGACTGAGTGCTGCTATTTTCCTACTCAGCACCTTCAAAGGCACTTTTAGACGGTGCAAACATTCCATATTAAATAAAGAAGATAACTCAGGCAGAAATGAAAGGCCCAGTATGACATTTTGGTACAGTCTAAAAACCCAGAAGCTTTGATGCCCCAGCAGCTCTGGTGCAGGACTCCTAACTTTCTGATGTCTGGCAGGCAGGGAGCACTGCTGTAAGGCAGCTGCGAGTATGCCTGGAATAGCATTCAGCTGAGTTGGCTTCTGACACAGCCCATCATTTAGGAGGCAGAAAGATGATTTTAGTGCAATTTTTGCCCTCTCACATCTGAGCTCTATTTTTAAGTTCCACTGCACAAAAGCCAGAACTTGAACAAAACAACACATCCAGCTACTCGAGTACTTTGTGACAACAGCTGCCCTTTTACAGAGAGCCAGAGCAAAGCGAAGAGCTTTTTGATTTTGCTTTATAAACAGAAATGCAAAATACACTATACTACTATAGCAATCGCTACCTTCATTATTCTAACCAGTGTTTAGTCTAGATTACAGTAATCAAGATAACAACTGAAAAACTCTATAATAAAGTGTTGCTTGTTTCAAAGTGTTATGTCCGTATTCTCTAGGACACAAACATTTCATTGACTGCCATTGCATTTATAAAGCCAGCTTTAAGTTTAAGAGATGCAATCTATCATATGATTCCAATAGAGGGCACACGCAGCACTTCGCAGGATGAAAAATTTCTGATAACCGCTTTTACTAACTGATGTGGCAGAATTATTGCCAAATCATATTCAGATTCCTATAGAAATTAATAATTTATGTTCCACTTCAGACAAAAGGGTTGGTTAGGAATGTGTCTCCTTGGTTTGTTTTACAAGATGCAAATTTCAATTTTTCAGAAAATCAGTGTTTTTCTTACTTTGTTTTGTCCAGGTCCCCATGATGTGTAAATAGTTTTTGGACGGAAGATGCATGTCATTTTCAGAGGCTAGACTGAAAATGGATTTCTGTCTATATAGGATAGTGCTCAGCATTAAGAAGTGCAGTTTAATCTGTACTTAAAGTTATTTGACTTTTAAGAATTTCAGACAGACACAGCATTGATTTTTGCTTTGTTTTACACTTGCTCATTTTAGAGATCTAGTGACACAGTGCTTGCCAGCAGCCTGGAAGGCTTTCTAGCTCCCAGTAGATGTGACACACTGAATTTTAGTTTTTCACAAGGACCATTTCAAGCTCTAGCTCTTAAATTTTGCTTGCAAAAGGATCTGTTTGGACAACATGGTCAGGTAACACAGAGATGAGGTGCAATTTTTTCTGTCCTGAAGGGATGACCAAGCTATTGCCAGCAGTAAAGCTTGGTGCTGGGATGAACTGGGTTCATGTAGTAACAACAATTAGGTATGCAGTATGTAAGCAGGACAGAAGCAATGCCAGAAAATAGATAAAAGCTATTTTGAAGGTTTCACAGCCCTGCATTCATTCTTTTTTCCTTGAAGATCCCACATCCCTCCAACTTAGCCAACTTGTATTTGGAAAGACCTTGAGATTCTTCCTGAATACTCATTTGACAGCACAAACTTTCTATTATCTAAGCTGGGTTATTTTCCCACACTGTCAGGCAGTGCTAAGCCGAACTTCCTGTAAGCTCGTGGCTGGACTGTTTGCAGCTTTTAAAGTGACTGGGCATTGTGCTTGAGGGCACTTACATGTGAATGCTTACAGATGTGGGCACAACAAATTGGGCCTCACAACCTGCTCTGGCTGTCTCAGAAATTGATTCGTATTCAAGTTTCTGTCCTTTGTCTTCAGGACTTCTCTAGACTTCAAGCTTGTAAAGATCAGATGAAGAGTTCGCAGTAAAGGTGATGTTTAATAACTTTGGGAACTCTCTACACTCAGATGAAGTTCATCCTGCAGACGTCACTTGATGCACTGCTAGCCCCAGCAGTTCTAGCCACTGCTCTGCTGCTCCTCTCTAGCAAAAGTGGCACACATTTGTGTTCAGATACAAAACAACCAAAAATCCTTATCTGTAGTATGTGCTTCTTTCCTTTTGGCAGAACATGACAAACATCTGTTGCACTGACTACATCTTGATGGTGTAACATGAGTTCTAGTTCTACTGGGGACCATGTCCCTTTCAGCCCTCCTTTGACTTTCCTTCTGTGCACACCCTTGTATGGAGAAGGTGGGGAGAATGATGTATGATTAGCTCTTGACATCAAGTGAGGATAAAATGAGTTATACCCTTAGAAATGAGAAGTAAGAAGTTCTCAGTTCTACAGTTTGGATGTAGCTGTTACCTACTGGCTGTACTTAGAGCTGTTACTTAATGCACTGCTGGATTGTGATACTGTAGTGAGAAACAGCATAAAAACCTACGTTGATTAACTCAGCAACACAAGCTTTCAGTGTGATCTGGAAAATAGCTTCAGATATGCATAGGATGCAACACTGGATAACTAGTAGGTGACATTTCTGCATAGAAAATATACGTCTCTCCTTTTTTTCCCCCTCATTTCTCATTACTATCAATCCATGGCTCCAAATGTTGTGTGTTGGTTATTATAGATAGACAAACATTTCTTAGTGAATATACTCAACAATTAGCATTAAGAAATAATACACGTTAAGAGTTTCTGTTCTTTTGCTTTGCCTGTGATTAACCCCAATTGTACCAGCTGTGTCTGGCTGCATTTCCTAAGGGCCTGTCTGCCATCTTTGCACCGCTTAAACACAGAGCAGAAAACTGAACCTTGCCCCTTCCAGCCACTCCCTGTTACTCTGTTTGCCCAAGGTAAGGGAAGGCTGTTCTTTTAAGGATAAACTTCTGTTTGATACTATTCAGAACCTGGTTAAGCATTCACAAACAGCACTTTGTAGATTTGTTTCTAGCTGTTTATTCATGTCTGCATCATCTGGCTTCATGCACTGCAAAACCAACAGAACTGCTATGGCTGTAAAGCAGCATGGCAAGAAAATTAAGGTATTTTCTAGCTATATCAGTTCTTTAGTCTGATTCATTGCATTGCTGCAAAAATAGCTGAGATGGTGTAACAGCAGGCAGGATTAAGAAGGTGAATGCATGATCGGGAGTTGGGGCAAATGAAATTGGTGTACACACCAACACTGCCACTGAAGAGTTGTTCACACTTTCTGCTGTCCACCCTTATACACCCTGTGACAATGTTTTCTACTTTCTGTGAAATGTTTGAAGGCTTCCATACTGGTTGAATCCCAAGAAAAGATAATAACATTAAATTAAACAATGTAATCTGCATGTAGTTCTAAGCTCAGTTCAGTTCTCACTGAGTTCACTGTTTCAAGCTCCATACCTTCTTAGTGGACTTCTGTTGCCACTAAATTTAGTGGATAGAATTTTGGGATGCTCAGGGCCTGATGCTCGGTCTCACCAAACATTTACAGCTATTCTTTGTATGTATACGTAACAATTGAACAACTGTAGGTTCAGAGCAGCATCAAATCAGATCAGCTAGATTATTCCTGAAGGGTTAATGTAAGCATTGCTTGTGAGAAAAGGCCTGCATTTGAAGAACGCAAAGACAGAATCCTCATAGCCCCCGAAGTGTATTACAATACGAATTTCGAGGAAACCCAAACAAACAAGAAAAAAACCCAAGTCGACTTGGCAAAAAACAAAATCTGTTTTTTTTTTTTTTTTTTTTCTGCTTGTATTTTATCATCCATTTAAGTAATTTTATTAGTATTAGTGATTCAGCAAGTAAAAAGAGTATAAGGCTGTGACAGGAATTTGTGATAATGCTGTAATTACCATGTGGGCGGACTAACAGCTTTTTATCAACTACATGCTAGCTTTAGAAAAGTAAATAAAAAACGTATACAACCCTCACTGCCTCTGACATTAAAAGCTGGCAGGAAAAGTACTAAGCAGAGTCCTTGCATCTAAACGAGCTGTCATAAAATTATTTTCTGTTGTAGCCTGAGGACCAAGATAACATTTGAAACATGGATATTGGGATGTCAGCAGTCTCTTGATGATGGTACTCAGTGGGTAACAGATTAAGTTTCTATGTAGGGATGTCATTTACACAGGGCAGTTTTGCAGGGGACAACATGGAGTTTACATGCGTGGAGAGTTTTCCAGTGCCTGACAGTGGCTGGAAAGTCTTCAAGCCTGTAACAGAGCAATGGAAAATACAGTTTAACCCATTCCAGTGCTCAGAGAGGTCTTGACACTCTTTAAATCACAGAAAAGCATAAGCAAGGCACCACAGGCTGAATTGTCCAAGTATATAATGCTTTTGAGTATAATTTAATTCTGGGACTGCAGCACAACTGAAGGAGAAGCCTTCTCTAAGGAGAAGGCTGCAGTGTGTGGGAGCCTGCCAAATAGCATATCTCTGAATGTCTTAATTAATTGCTAGCTAGAGTCTGTGATGAGATCTTGTCCAGAAGGCATTGTATTAAAAGTGCAAACTGTTATTAGAGTGAAGAGTAAGACTGTTCCTGCCAAGACAACATTTCCAAAGGAATAGAGCCTCTGGAGTGAACTGCCAAACAGCACAACTGTACTGCAAACAGAAAACCATCTGAAGTTTGGGGAGCCCAGGGGTATGGTTCTTATATATTGATCTGAGGAAGCCATTCCATCTCTTACTTACAGAGGTAATGAAACAGCACAGGGAAACCAATAGATGTGTATCGGTTATGTGTGTAACTTCATTGGTTAACCAAAATCTGATGCCTAGCTATATTGTTCTTTTGAACATAATAATGCAGTGATGGACATTGGCTTAGTTTTGTACAGTTTGTTTCTCAATAAATATCCCAGTATTTTCTCAGTGTCGCCAGTAGCATTGTGTCTTTTTTCTGCAAGGACCATACACCAAAGCATACAGAATTCATAAATGAATTTTTAGCACCACTCATAGTATACCTTGTTAAACACTTTTGCAGGATTGGATCATTTGCCTATGTTCTCAGCCTCTTGAAAACAGTTGCTTGGCTTATATTGTTGCAGTTTAAACTTGGGAGTAAAAAATTGTCTGTATAACTGTTATTCATAATAGAATGAAGCAGTTGGAATGAACCGATCAAAATGGAAACCAGAATAAAAACTACTGACCTAGAATTGTGTTAATTACATCAGAAATATGTGACATTTCCTAAGTGTTCAGACCTTTGAAAGGGTAGAGTGATACACAGGGGCTGTTCCTAATGTGGGACTGTAGTAAAAGGTCAGCTGTCAAAAACAGACAAGGATGCAGACATGTCTAGTTGTGTGCTGCCTGTGTATTTACCAGTCCTGAAGGCATAAGGACTGGGTCACTGCAGCACACCATAAATCTTTGGAACAAGGGGCAGGGCTTTAGTTTGTGCAATCCTTTGAGTAAGGAGTATTGAGAAGTCTGGCTTGTTTCTTATGTGATACTTCAATTGCAAACTCTTTGGATCAAAGTCTACCTGCATTATTTATTTGTACAGTCTCACCCAGTGGAGACTTGCTTATATGGATCTTCTATGCGTGCTTTGCGATATAAAATAATTAAATCAGTGATGATTGCTTCTTTTCTCTTTCAGTGACTAAAAATGAAAACAAATGAGCCAAGTTCATTTGTTGCTTAGCTCTTATCTCATATGCATTCTCCTGATACTTCACCACAAATGGTATTGCACTGAGAGCTAAGATAGAAGAAATGCTCTTTTCTTTTTGTGATCCAAAACACCTGGAGTAACTTTTCCATGGTTGAGATATTTTATAAATTGAGCTCCCGCAGAAGAGTTCTTAGCACAGGAAAAGCAATTCAGATTCACAATCATGTGGCATTATTTCTTTACAGACTTATATTTGGTAAAGTTTCCTCCTTCATAGTGGTCACCTTAGAGAGCCAGAAGCACAGACAATGTTATTACAAGCAAATTGCCCTAATCAGTTTGAGAACAATATTCAGCTAAGCAGCTATTTCCTTTTCACTAACAAATTATGCTATTTCTTGTGGATACTGAGGGTTATAACTATAGAATAAACAATGTAATTTTTAATAGTATCAAGCAACAGCACAATTACATTATGGTGTGGTTACAGTAGTATCTCATGTCACGATTTCTTCAACATCAGTAAATACAGGAGGTTCACACTGACCCATCATCTTCAACCTACAGCCATAGAACAATCTCTTTCAGTTGTGAAGATTCACTTCTTTGGGGGTCTTGCCCTCAAATGCATCTACGAAATTATCTAGATTTTTTATTTTCTGAGCCAGATGTTTTCACAGATCTGTAATAATTGTAACATAGGACTGCACTGTCACAAGGCTCAAAATATGTTCCTTCACTTCTAGTCTTTAATTGTAGCATTTTCTGCAATCCTGCTTTTAAAATTTCAGGCTTTGTAACCACCTGTCTCCTGTTTAGTACCCAGTTCTTGTGTGTTGCTGATGGACCCTCTACATACTCTGGATTGCCTGCTCACCCTGCTCTGCCAGGTCACAATGAGCTGGTTGCCCACAGATGCATGTGAGCTTCTGTGAATTACTGCCTTGACTTTCAGATATTTGACTGAAAGTTGTTTCATTAATAGTTGTGTGGGAACCATACAGTACACATCCTTGCTTATACCTTCTTTAATTCCTTAGTTGTAAAAAATAGAGAGGCAACACAACCCCACAATTTAATAGTAACTGTATTTTATACTTTATATAACATTTTCCATCTTTAAGAAAGATAATGGGAATCATAATACATATTTTGCAAGCACAAAACTGAGGCACTAAAGATGAAGTGAGTTGTGTGTATTCACATAAAATCAGTGGAAGCTAAGAATATGGCTTTTGTCTTCTGACTGCTAGGCTGTTGAAAAGTACACAAAAATCTGTCTGTCTAGCAAGTCCTTAGGTGGGACTCAGTGCAAATCAGTGAACTGAGTGTGTGAAACAACCTGCTGTCCTTTGGAATCTCTAACATAATTACCAATAATCCCTGTTGCACTGACTGAAATAAGTTCACTCTAAGCCAATCCTGTGTGACAATCTCAGTGCCAGTCTTCATTTTGCTTAGCATCTTGTACTGTTTTGCCAGTTCTGCATTAAAACCTTGGTTTTCATAGGCTAATATAGGATAATAGCAATCTGTTCAGGAGTGACACTGCTATGTAGCATCCCAGTTAAACAGTGAACACCATTAAAAATATGCACAACACATTCTGGATCTCCAAGTGCTCATTTAAACCCTAGATTTACTCTAATCAAGGCAGCTTATTTGTCCTGGTACAGAACAAGTTCTTGGATAATTCATAGTTTATGGATTCACATTGCATCCAAATTTTTCTTACTTGTATGGCATACAGTGCTGCTGTGTCTTCAGTACAATTCACTTTATATCACATTGCCCAGAGTCATGATGAACATACAGATGTAAATGAAATTACAATAAGTTGGTCCCTTGTTACTGTGTATGTAGTCTCCAGTTTAAGATGGGTAGAACACTACTCAGACCCTTTTATTTATTTATTAACTTCTGAAGACACAGTAACTATCCTGTTCGTGGCTGGTGACTAAAGCACTCCTTGGGATATTGTGCTTGCTGGATCAGCTTTAAATACTGCTGGTTCAATGTGTTGCAGGGTAGAACAGAAAACCTACCATCTTAGGTATGGCAAAAAGTTTTAGTTAACTAAAAAGCTTTATTAGTTAATCTTTGCTAATTTGTTTTGACTGAAGCAGTCTACAAAGTATTCCTACAAGCAATTCAGCTGGTATATCCAAAAGGTGGGTAATCCTAGCAACCCTTACTTCCAAGCAGCTGAGGCCAATGGTCGTTCATCTGGCACAGCTGCAGCTGGATGAAGCTGCATGCCCTCTATCAAGATAGGCAAGGCAAAACAAAAAAATCCAAACTGGGTTCATTTCTTCTCCAGCCTCTGAGATTGCAAATACCTGCTACCTACTCAAGTTAGAAGGCTTACTTGTGCTTTGTAAAACACCCATGATGCACGCCTGACCTCAGAAGTACAGTTGCAGGGCAACAAGAAAGGGGAAAAAAACAACAGATTTTTCTTTCTTTGCTAAAGCCAAGACCAAAAGACTTTATATTGCAACACTGCAGGTCAAAACGCTGTGAATCGCATCAAGTTTTTATCGTGCTGAAGATTCGCAGTTAAAATTCTTCTTCCTAAAATGCCCACAGGTAAGGGAAAAGCATTTAGAGGGGATGACTGCTGCTGCTCCATCTCCATGTCATGGTGAGGCCGCTGTCTGGGCATGTCCCCCTGCTGCCTTTAAAAGCCAGGACCCCTGCCTCACTGCAGGGCACATGAAGGTGGTACAGAACGGAGGACACCTTTGGCTATGGATTTCCTGCAGACATCTACCTTCCTTATTACCAACTGTGAGTATTTACTGCAGGAATTCAAAAGCAATTTATGAGGCTTAGGTGTTACCTTGTGCTTGCACAGGGTGAGTAGCAGCTCTTGTTATTGCTGTGGCTGTGGGGGCTTAAAGCCCACATACTTTCCTTTTTATGTGCTTTTGGCCCTCCTCTTCCATGAGAAAGGGGATACTGTAATAATTCATCTTTCCTCTGAGAGAAACAGTGGGAAGCACAGGCGTGCTGCTGCCTTCATGCTGCCTTCATGCGTCCTCCATCCTCCTCCCAACCCGGAGAGCTAGGAAATCCAATCGCGGCTCTGGAGAGGATTCACCCTGCGGCCTCACCGTGCCCATCCTTTTCTCTCCCCACTTCCTCCTCTCCAAAAGCTCAAGGTCATTCCAACCATCTCTTCAGGGAGGAAAAAAACAAAACAAAACAAAAAAAAAACTCCACTGCAAAGCCGGGGCAGTCCCGGTGCACCCCGCTGTCTGAGGTAAGCGCTGCTGGCCGGTGCTACCCTCAACCGAGAGCTGCCGCCGGTGCCCTCGCCGCCCTGTCAGACCTCTCGGTATCCGCGCACCGCTCCGCTCCGCTCACGGCTCCAGGCGCAGAGCGGGAAGGGCCGGGAGGGGAGGGGCCGCCGGCTGCCTCCGTGGCAGAGCTGCGCGGCACGGCAGGGAAATACGGTGGTCACTGCCAGCGAGAAGGAGCCTTTCGCGGCAATACGGTAACGTGAGGGCGGAGCGGGTCCCGTCTCGGGTCCCGGATGCGGCCGCGCCGGGAGAGGGCGCTCTCCTTCTCTATGGTGTCTCTCCGAGGGGCGGGCCCCGCGCCTGCGTGAGGCGGGCTCGCTGCCCCCCCGCCGAGGCCGCGGTCCCGGGCGCAGAGAGGCGGCTGTCAGCGATCGCGGCGCCGCCGGTGCTGAGGAGCGCGCCTCGCCCCGCCCCCCTCGGCCTCCGCCGCGCCGCGGGGGGGCTGCGCCGCCGGCACCTGCGGGGCTCCGCGGCGGCAAATGGTGGGGCCGGACGATGGCGGAGCTCCGGGCGGCGCGGCCGTGCTTCCCGCGGGCCGGCAGGAGGCGGCGGCGGAGGAGGAGGCGGAGGAGGAGGACGGGGAGCGGGATGGGAGCCGGGGCCTGAGCCGCGGGAGCGGCGTGCCGGCGGCGGGGCGGGAGCGGTTGCTGCAGCGGTACCTGGCGGCGCTGGGCCCGGCGGCGGGCGGGCGGCGCTGCCCCGAGAAGGCCGCCAACGGGGCCGCCTGCGCCGTGGGGCCCCGCGGGAGGATGACCAACGGGGACGCCGGCTTCCTGCTGCCGGGCGGGCCGCCGCCTCGGGAGGAGGGCGAGGAAGAGGAAGCGAAGCTGCACAACGGGGGCTTCCTCCTCTGCCCGCCTGGCCCGGGGGGCGGCACCGCCGCGGGCGCTGCGTTGGAGGAGCCGCTGCGGAGCTGCTGCCTGCGGGGCGAGGCGGGAGGCAGCCCCCCCAGCGGCCCCGCCGCCCCCGCCTTCACGGACGTGAGCCTGAACTCTCGCAACACGTACGAAGTAAGCCGCCGCCGCAGTGCCCCGGAGCACCTGCCTCCCGCCCCGGAGCCGCCTCAGGAACCGGCCGAGAGGGCACGGCGGGCGGGCATCGCCGGTGCCGGGAGCAGCTTGGCCGAGTTCTTCACCAGGTACGGACGGGAGGGCCGCCCTGGGCCGCCTCCGGTCCTTGGGCCGCGGCTCTGCCCCGCGGGGGCCGTGTGCGGGGCTCGGAGGTAAAAGTGCTGTCACCGCTACGGAGCCGGTGCGCTTACGTGTGAGCCCGCTGCGTGAACCAGAGCGCTGTGCTGTCTGGAGGAACCCAGGGATGCTGGTGATTAAACTGATGGTAAATAAGGCGAAATTCTCCCTGTAGAAGCTCTTGGTCGTGCCGTGCAGGAGGTGCGTCCTGGCTGTAATAATTTACAGCACGCTCTGTTGGACTTGTCCTTAAAGATGGGAGTTAACATTTGCTGGTTTCTGTTCTTTTGCTCTTCAAACCCCGGGACTTCATTTGTTGTGTTATAGTTGCTCTGGTAGCACAGAGGGTTGTTAGGAGGCAGAATAAGATTAAATTTACTAACTGAAAAGGGTTGATGTGGAAAGGCAGTGATTAGGAAGGCATGATCCCAAACAGAAATGGGCCTCTTTTGCCTGCCATTGCAAAAGGGAGGAGGTGAGCTCAGGACTGAGCGTAGTGGTGTGAGCACAGCTGTTATGCCTCTGCTTTGTGCCAAGCACGGACTGTGAGTTGGTCCCCTGTTCCCACTGTTTCCTATGGGTGTTTTTGCCCCCGTCCCCTTTTTTCCCTACTTTCTGTGCACTGCAGTACATTGCCTTCCCTTTGCTTCCTTGTTGCTTTTTGCTCCAGAGCTTTTGGAGAACTTTGGCTCCTAGAAAAGCCAGGACTTGGCGTGCCGTGGAAGTCGTTGTCAGCAGACAGGGACACTTTCAGTTTTCAGTATAATGTCTGGAAAAACTTAATTGCATCTGTTGTGGCAGAAGCCAGGGTAGTGACATTGTGGTGAAGGATGAGTTTGCAGGATACTGTTTCATAGTTTCTTGCTGGCCCCGCTGGCTGTGCCGGGTGAGCAGTGCTGGCCTCAGGGACTGCCAAGCTCTGTGTATGTGTTGGTGAAGGTGTTGTACAGCACTGGGCAGCCACAATGAGATTCATTAATGAAGTCCGGTTCTAGTTTTTTTTTTTCTTACTAGTTTTTTTTTTTTTTTTTTAAAGCCCAAGCTTCTCATACTTGATGCTCTTGTGTGCAAAATAACATGAGTTTGTGTTCTTGATTGCTTAGAAAAGTAGTAATAAAGGAGGCAGTCAATTCTTCTGACCTACTTCTGATGTTTTAAAAGCCTGGACTTCTCACTTTCTTAAAGTGCTTGGGTTTGTTCAAAACCAATGGTTGCCATTGTGAGTGGGTTTTTCTCCAGTTCTTCACAAAGAGAACTTTGCCTTGACTCTCAGCAATAGGGACTGCATTTATTGGAAATCACTCTATGATTGAATGCCCACCTCTTGTAGACCTTCCCCCACAGGTGATTGCTGAATGTTTAAATCATCAGGGAGTGGTAAATGGTGTTGTTCTCCTGAACTTTAGATTGTGCTGTGTGGAAGCATCCTGTGAAGAGTCTTTGTTAAGAGGGCAGCTCGCTAATGCTTTGTCAGGACACAAACATTTTTCTCAGCATTGGAGGAAATGTGTGGGCTGTGCTAAATGCAGGTGTGTCTTGTATAGGATGCTTCATGCTTGTAATGCTCTTTGTCTAGTTTACAAGCTGTCTGAAATTCAATAGCTCTTATGTTTTCCCAATAACTGTAATTATATGGCCCTTTCTTTTAAAAGGTGGACCTTTCTTGTTGCTATTTGGTTAAGAACTGTGTGAAAGTGAGGAGCAAGTCTGTATGAAATCTCTGTGTTGTAACTGCCTGACCAGATGAATTCCCTCGCCATGGCAGATCTGGGTTAGGAGGCCGCTCTCTCCAGCTGCTTATTTCAGTCTCCTTAGCTATCAGCCTGGCCTGCTCTGTAGCTTGCTGAAATGATCCACGTTCTGTCTTTGTGTCACTGAACTGGAGGAGAAGCTGCTGAGGGGAGGCAGGGGGAAGAGAGCAGCTGTGCAAAATGCTCCTTGTGTGGTTCTGCTGCAGGGAGAGTGCCTGTGCCCTCCAGGTGGAGGGAAACTTTCCCATTATCTCGGAAAAATTGTTACTGACAGGGCTTGCAGATATTTTTCAGTGAGCGTGGAGTGTAGTATTTCACCCTGGGTTCTTATCTTGTATGCATGCCAAATTGCTAATCCTATCAACTCAATGCTAACAGCTTTTTAATGGAAAATAACAGTTTTTGCTGCCTTTTTATTCTACTTCTCTGTTTCCCTCAGTGTATGAAGTGGGATGCCTCTCATGTGGGGTGTATGGAGCAGAGAGCAAAGCCCCTCATCTCCGCTGTGCTGCTGCCACGGTTGGGTGCCTTCTGGAGAGTCAGCTCTTGCTCTGTTGTACTCCTGCATAGGGTTCGTAGCACAGCTGTGTGTAGGCACTGTTCAGAGCTCTGTGGTCTTGCATAGCAGCTTACAAGTGCAGTGTTCTCTTCTTAGGTTATTCAGCTGATTTGTAGATGGTCCCAGTGGCTTACTGTTGACCACAGAATAATTCAGTGAGCAAGGGCATTAAATGGACAGTAGAATTAAGGCAGGGGTGATTACCATGGCTGCAGATCCTGCACCTCTTTTAAAGGTGATTTTACTTCATTTTTCACACGTATCTTGTCAGGCATTTTCTCAACTCTTGCAGCTATTGTTCCTTCCTGAACTGCACTGATAAGTGTAGGTACCTGGTAGCTGACAGTTCCTGATTGCTTTCTGAGCCCTGGGTTCAAAGCTTAATGTTGACAACAGCAGTGGTACGTCCTTTGTTGTTGTAAAGCACCATTTTCCCAAATGCTTGTTTTCCAGAATTAATCTAACAAGCTTTTCTTTTTCTGATAAGATCACAAAGAACTCAAATTGTAATTACCACTGCTGGTAGGTCTTCAGAATTTGCTGTGAGCAACAGTGCAGTAGGGTTGCAAAAGCATGTATGGTGTTGGCATACATGTGCTTATAGAAACTGCCTTAGCCTCATCCTTCCTCACTCAGAACTGCTGCGCTTACTGCCCAGCAGTCTTGAGAAATCTTCACTCTTGAAGGTGGTAAAAAGCTGAATGGAGTTGATGTTTGTAGGAACAAAGAACTGAGAAACTGCTCAAGCCCACGTTTTGTAAATGCAGTTCTGTGATTCATTCAGTAGGTAGTTCTTCACAAGCTGCTAATCTTCTTGCTTGGGAAAATGACCTTGACAGAGACTGTAGAGTCTGCAAAACAGTTCTCTGAGCAGTGCTGCTCGAGTACTGCAGACTGTAGGTTACTTTCCATTTGTTATGGAGTAGCACTTGAAGCTCTTTGAGCTGTCTTACACACCTCATGTACAGTTGCATCTTGTGAATATAGAATTGATAGTTCTATGTGTATGCAGAGCTTTTCTGGTTCATAAATGGCTAAGAATTTCCAGGGAAGGAACTGCCCATCTGTTTTGGGGATTTGGGTCCAAAAAGAATGGAGTGTGAACTGTCCTTGCTGCCACAGATCTTCCGACCCTTCTGTACGTGCCAAGGTCAGAAAGCTGATCGATGGGATTTTGCAGGATTTAATCTATATTCATGTATTTCCTTTACCTTCTTGTTGATGTCCTGAAAGACTTGTGTTTTCTTTTTTTGTCCAGACCTGGGGGATAGAGGTGAGAGAGAAAGGGAATGGGGATTGCAGAGCTTCTAATAGGTCAAGGAAATAGGGTGACATTGGTTTCGGAAAGAGGAATGACAAAGAAGGGTTCAGGGACTGAAACAAAGCTTGCCCTCAGAAATTGTGCGGGCATTTCTCACCTTTCTGTTTCTGTCAGACCAAGTTTTTTGTTTGTTGTAGTTGTTACTGTTTTGTTACTGAAGTGATCAGCAGATGCTTACAACTGTTGAGAATTACAGCTGCCTGGAGTAAGTGGAAAAGAGCACCTGAACCCAAAACTTCAAAGAATCGCTTCAGCCACTGTTCTTTTTCCCTGAGTTAGAGACACATTCAGTTTCTTAGAAATAAGAAAAAGCATTCATATGATCAAAATGTAAACTTTTCCATAGGTTCTTCCCACACGGTTCACTAAGAACAATTTATTTGTGAAGTTGCATTGACATGGTGGCCAGTTTCTGGCTTTCAGTCATATGAATGACAGATATTGGCAACTTAAGGAAGTGCAGTCTCCAAAGTAAGACAAACAGTAGTAAATGCTTCAGCTTCGAACTCTGCTAATAACTGCACACATAGAAAACTTTACCAGAATTGTATGATTTTCTTACTGCATGTATAAAGGCTCTCCACAAGTGTTCTGCTGTAGCAAAGTTATTGAAGTGGCAGCAGCTTTGTTCTTAGGAGTGAACTCATTCTGAGCAGCTTAAGAAAACTAGCAAGCTCTCAAGGTCTGGTAGCTGAAAATAGCTGTTAGACAAAGTTTCACTCCTAACCCTTGTGTTGTATAGTTTTTAAAGGGTGTTTTGTCTCTTGCTATTTGCTCTTCAGCTGGGAAGAGTTTTTTCTTTTTTGGGTGATAGGCAGTGCTTTAAGCTTTCTTCGGGTCTTGATGGCTCTGTGCTTCTCAGCCTCTTTATTATTGCTTCCTAAGGAAGTGAGACTGCTTCATACTGCTTCATGCTGCTTCATGCTGCATCCTGATAGCCAGGTTTGTCACAATTCTCTGAGACACAGTGGGCTCTTATATGAAGATACTACGGGTTTTTGAGTGAAGGCTGGGTGGAAGGAGAAAGCCTGCTGCTGGTTGGCACTGTGTTGGCGGCAGCTGTGCAGAGCGCAGTGCTTCTGGCCCCACACTGGGATGGCAGTGTGAATGGTGGGTGCGTGCTCTGTGGGTGGACTTCTGACTTCAGCGAGGGGAAAACTCATACATGAATTTTTCAGGTATGAGTATTTTTTCATACTGAGAATAACACCTGTAGCCTGTGGGAGGAAGCTCTTGGCAGTTTTTTCAGATAGGCTTGCTGCTGCTGCCCCCTCTGTCACCAGGGTCTGGTTTGTACTGAGTAAGACGTGGTAGGAGAAGGGTGACCAGCATACTGAGCTGCTGATTCTACTTTTCTGCTTTTTGCAACGTGGGAGACTCAGCTGTGGCTGGGTCATCCCCAGCAATGCTCAGTTTTCTCTCCTACTTCAGTTCCTAGTGCAGCCATCAGTGTAGGATCTTGTCTGTGCTGCTGCTGGGCATTAATGAGGATGTTTGTATGCTGGATGCCAGAATTCCTTACTAGGTAAACAAGCCATCAGCTACCAGAGGTATTTGGGCGGTTTGTAGCTGTGAAAGGGAAGTGGAGCAGATTGCAGAGCTTGCTGCTCCTCCTGTTCTGTAGGTAGCTGAGGGGTGGCGTGCAGAGTATCTTTCTTGCTCAGGCTCAATCAGGCTGCCAGGAGCAGTAAGCACCATGAGCTCAGGGGCAGTCCCTGAATGATACTGCCCTGTGCTGAACTTGGATCAAAGATCTGTAGGCTGTGTCAGAGGTGAAGACATCTCACCTTGGTCATGAAAATGTATCTTGGAATGGAGGCTTTGGACTTTCAGTACAGTGCCTGTGTTGGTGATAAAGCTGCTGACTTCATCTTAATGAAAGTGAGTCACAATGAGAATGGTTTTAGGTAGTTTTGCCTTATTAGGTTGGGGATAATTGGAGATGTCTTGGTGAATAGATGTAAGAACTTCTGTTGTCAGATAAAAAAGGGAATGCCTCATATCTACTGCTGGTATCTATCTTCCCATCCTATATGAGCCGCTGCAGCTTGTCAAGCTAGGGACTGACATATATGTTTGGCTTTATGGGATGAGTGGTATGGGATGGCTTGACTTGTAAGGTATAGAGTGTGGGAATGGACACAGCAAAGGCATATGGGACGTTATTGATGCAAGGAAGAAAAGGGGCTTCCCCTTAGTGGAGCTGAAGCAGCTGTTGGATGGGTGGGGAAAGGGCTCTTCTGATACTGTTTTGTTCAGGGCATGTTGCTGGCTAACCAGCTGTGGCTTGGCAGGAGTATGTTTTCTTGGTTGTTCAAGAAGTAGCTACAGGTGCTCGACTGGGTAGTAAAAGTTCTCCGTGTGTCACACCTCTGTGATGTAGGATTTTGAGTTAGACTGCATGGGCAAGTGGCAGTCACTGTTACAAAAGATTAACTATAGCATTTGTTAGGTACAATGCCTGAAGAGCTGCTGAGCTGCCCAATTAAATATGAAGGTGATAGAGGAGCTTGGCACACAGCTCTGTTTTGCTAGCTCACTCAAATTATTGTGAGCCTGCACTCATTGTCGTTCTTTACTCTTTTGGTATTTGGGCATCCTGAAATTCACCTTCTGCTACCTGTGTTTCTGACTACTTGAGCCAGTTTATAAAGCTAACGTGTGCAACACCTCTTTGTTAGAAGCATCATTCAGACTTTTAAAACACTGTTTGCCAGTGAATGTTCTGGACAGGGTGTTCTGCGGTATTGCTAAACGCTGCCTACTCATAAAACTTCCAAAATGTTCTTGTGTCTGTAATAAAACCTTTCGCTACCAGAGTCTGTAAATCCACTTTGGTACTGGTATCAGCCAGGAGGAACCTGAATGGTACAGCTGATCAAATTTAGGTTCTTCAGTGCAGCTCCATGGTGATTTGTTTGTCTGGGTGTCCTCAGCAAGTGGACAAAAATCTCTTCCTTCCCTACTCAGTTGTTCACAGCTAGCAGTTTATGAGATTTCAGGTATATCTAATTTAGGCTGAAGCTTTAGATACCATTTCTGATGGTGTTGCTGATTCGTGTTTCATTAAGAAACCAGAAACCACAACGCTGTGAGCTCGGTCCTACAAGAACTTAATGCCTTAATGTCTATAAAAAGCCTGGAATATACCTCTTCTAACTCTTCAGTCACACAGCCATCTGGATAAGCACTACCAAGTGCATCTAAGTCACTTCCCGAACAACTTTTTTCTGCCAGTTTAGATGTCACAGACCTATTTTATACACCTACAAAGCTTATTTAAAAATGAACTGTAAATGAAGTAAGAACAGACTGTGTGCACAAGCAGAACTGTGTTTTTGTGGAGATGCAAAATCAGTTTCATCATCCTATGTACTCAGTATTTCAGTGAGTTTGACTTTTTACTTCAGATTGCTTTTATTCATCTGGGAATTTTATTGGAGTTGGTAGATTTTAACGTACTCATGTTATTGCAGGCTAGTTTGGCTTTCCAGTGTTTTTTTTAACTCTTTTTTTGTCATTTTAGTTAAAATAAAAAACAAACAAACAAAACCCAAAAGAAGATTCAAAACCAAGCAAACAAAAAATGAAACCAAAGCCAAAGTGAAAATCCAGAACACAACACCACCCTCTGAGCTGTTTGTACTCCTGCAGGGTGCTCGTTTGCAGCATTATTTCCATGTTGGATTCCCCTCCTGAGCCTTCACGATTCTGTAACAAAATGTTATGTGGGAGGGAGAGAGGAAGCTCACGATGATGGATGTGATGCTGTTTCTTTCCCGTTGGTGTCTCGCTTCATTGGATTTAATGTGAGAAAGTTGTCTTATACTGTGTCTAATATCAGATACTAGGATGTTCATTAAAAAGGAAAATAGAACCAGCTCTCACTTCCTTTGTTGGTTCTTGTCGCTTTCAAATCTTGTTTTCTCAGTGTTTCCCTAGGTGGAGTTGTGATGATTTGATTCTCTGATATGCAAAAAGAAGTAGAATGGTTCCTTGGCTCTACTCTGATGGAGGAGGCAAAGCCCTGCTGGGACCCCCATGTGCCTTAGCTGACTGAGTGCTGTCAGATTGCTCTGCCTCGAGAACATCTAGTTATAGCTGTGTTGCTAGACTTGCTGGCTTAACAGCTGGGCTGGTTTTCTGGGTAGTGACGTTAGAAGAACAATGCGGAGTAAGTCCCGCTTGCTAGGACTGTATTTTAACTTCCTACCTTGCAACTTAGCTGCATTTCACTGTTTTCTTTTTTGTTGTGGCTCCAGCACAGTTGCCACTTCCTGCTTCTCTATACCCACACTGTCCAGCAGCCTCTCTATTCTTGTAGCCCTCAGACTAACCGCACGTAGCACATGGGCTGCAGGTTGTGGTTTTATGGTGGGAGTGGAAGGTTGAATTAGAAACCTCATCTTGGTTTAAAGCTAGAGGGCTGGAGGCAGTTAAAGGCTGTGAGTACTGTTTCTTAGTGCTACTGTTAAGATTGCTGGACTCAAATGGGAGGTGAATAAAGTTGATTGCTATCAGTAATACAGCGCTGTATCTCTACACCAGCAGAGCTGTTTTCATGATGAGTCTTCAGGCAGGCTCCTCTGAGGCTGAAAACCCAAGGGTGTGCACTTAGAGCGGACTGAAAAGCAGCTGCTGGTTTTGTTGGGTGCCCAAAGCTGTGAAACACTCATAGCCTGTTGTTACCTGCATGGCACAGAGCTGTGGGAAGGGAAGACAGACATGTTTGATTCCACTGTAACAGTAGCAAGGTGCTATTCAAGCAGCGTTTAGACTTCACCAATTTATCTTAGCAGCAAAAGTAATTTGGAAGGGAAAGGCAGGATGGAAGCAAGCAATTTGTGTGCTGCAGGTACCAGGAGGGCATAAGCCTCCTTGGGTAAGGAGAGAGCAATGCACCTGTGTGTGTCACTGCAGCTGCTGTAGCTGTGTGACTGTGGGAAATGGTAGTGTAACCCAAACCCTGTTAAGCATAGGTGTTTTGCTATGTGGTATCGATGATATTTTACTCTGTGGCTAGAGGTGGTTTTGTTCTTCTGGTACTTCAGCAGGTGTATGGTTTGAGAGCACTTCTATGCACTAGCGTGTATACAGTATACAACTAGAAGGGAGAAAACATTGCGCGACTGTCCCTGGGCTTCTGTGAAGTGGAACTTCATTCAGTGAGTCAGTGTAACGTCTCTGTTCCTCTTCAACAAGCATCATTGCTCAGTTTCGCAGTGTAGGTTTGTCAAGAAGTTTTGAAATTCTCAGGTGGATTTTGAGATTCCTTATCAAAATGCTGTTTTCTGGGACTTTTCCTAGGATCTGCAGATCTCATGAATATTCTAAGCAGCAAATGCAGTGCACTTCCTGCAGCTCAGTGAATGCAATCTGTAAGCATTCACAGATGCTGTTCATTAAACAGCGTTTTTGTGAGGCTTCCCTGTTGTCACCAGCACATGAGAAGATGTGATGCTGTTAGCTGCCAAAATAATGTATTAAGAGTGTGCTTCCATCCTGGGTTAAGCAAAGCTTATTTGTAAACCGCCCATTAATTACTCTTGGATTAGAGTTCCTGTGTGAGGTTGATTCTGACGAATGATGCAAAGCTTGATCAGCTTTTTTACCTTCAGAAGGCTCAGACTTTTATGGAATTCTAAATCAAATATACTATTTGTTTCTTTTGTGCCTTCATGGAAAAGCAAAAACAGGCCTTTTGTTAGTTCAGTACACCACAGAACACGTGGAACTGTATTCTGGAAAGCTTTTTGTAGTGTTGGGTTGTGCTTTTCTTTTTTAGTGAAGTTTCTTAAGAGCCACAAACATGCTTTTTTTAAAATGTGGAGATATTAAAGCCTTCTGTATGTTTACATGCTGTACTTTTAAATCTACCAGCTTCCTGGTTAATCATAAACCAGCTCTGATATGGTGACAGATTGCCATCAGGGTTAAATCTTCCAGTTGCCCCTGGGTGGGCATCAGTGAGGTAGTGCAGGCAGCATCCCATAGTGTGTGCAGCACCTGCATGGTTGCAGTGAGTGCAAGGAGACAGCAAAAGGGAAAGAGGCAAGCGGTGTAACTTAGAGAAAGCGTATCAGGAAGGGTCTTGGACTTAGAACAGAAGACAGGAAAAAAATGGTTCCTACTGTGACCACGTGATGGGTGGCTTTCTGCAAAGTAATTCAGCAGCAGGGTCATCTGTCTGCTTGAGTGTAACTGCATTAACCACTGGCAAAGGATGTCTGCTAAACTGGAGCTGTGTGTGTTTTCCCTGGTTTTCTGGTCCATGTTACAAAAGTTCAAGAAATTTAACAAAGTTTGTGGAAAATGTTAGTGAATATAGTAGTTCCTCATTTCTTTTTTAAATCTGTGTTGCAGTGTGTTGCACAGGGACTTCCAGAGTTTTGCTCTTCAGTTTTCAAATAGTCTGTTGTCAAACACCATGCGAAAGTGTAGAAGCTGCTGCATGCTCTGAACTTACAGTTGAGGAAGTGTTTGGTATTGCTGAAACAGCTTTGGTGTTGCATAGAGTAGCTTAGGATTCCAGGGTTAAATTGAATGTTAAGTAATTCTGTATTAGTATCCAAGTGACTGCAATGAAAGCTACTTCACTTCAAGTTAATTACTTTAAAGAGAAAGCGAAGGTAGCGCATTGTGTTTGCTGAGCAGTAAATCTCTGTAGTGGTGAATTGAGTTTAAACTTGAAGTGAATAAAAATATTTGTGCACACAGTAAACAAAAATAAAACCTTCCTTTTTTTTTTTTTTTTTTTTTTTTTCCCTCCCCCCAGAAACTTTTTCACTAAAAGGACAAAGGAACTCAAACCTGCTGTCCAAAGTGCTCCTGGCTGGAAGTTATTTGGAAAAGTGCCCCCCAGGGAAAACCTTCCAAAAGACTCCAAAATAATTCAGCAGGTGAGTGGACATTGCATGACTCTAGGCAGAAAGCTTGGAAGAATTAATGCATAGGTATTGCAGCTCTGTTGCCGTTGTCTCCACATTCCTGCTACATGGCCATAGGGTGTTCTGTGGGATCTGCGTCTAAAGGATGCTAGCTACTGAGAAGGAGGAGTTGGAATTTTATGACTGTTATGTTCCTCAGCACACCTCAGTGCTTATAAAGCATTGATACGTGTTCGAAAGTGTAAATTCTGTAAACACTAACACTGTTTTATGGCTGTTTAAATCAAAACATCAACACTCTTACTAATTATCCATAAAATGTTGCCTCATTTAACATGGTACAATTTTGTAATGGTTAAATGATTGCAAAATACTGTAGTCTTCCTTTAAGGTTCAATCCTGAGTTAATTTGCCTGTTTTGTTCAATAGGATCCTAATTAGGCTTCTATATTGTTTTCAAGCTAGCTAGCTAACTGTTTCAAGCTAGATAATAATTTAGCAGAATTTATCCTGTAAAAGCATTCTTGAACAGTGTTACAAAACCAATCTTTTTGGATCTAGCTCATCTTTCTGTAGTCCTTGCTTCTTGCCTGTAAACTTGTTATGTCGGTAACTGGTGAAAAATGGCGTAGAATTCGTGTCATCTTTCACTTAGTTTTTTTAAATCTCACTTGAGCATTTTTTTTTTTTAAATTAAAAATAATTGCAGCAGTGCAAGTTGAACTTGTTTGGGATTTACAAGGGTACTAGAGAAAAGTAATTCCAATTTCTGTCCCTTGATGCCAAATTTTGTTACTTTGTCGATTCTGCATTTTCACTCCAGTGGCTGAAATAATAATAAAAACAGCTCAGTCTTTAAAGATGAGGAATTGGTAATGTGTCAATAAAGTTAACATACAGTGCCAAAGCTGAGAGGTTTTTTCACTTAAGAAATATGAATGTCTCTTGTGTTAATGAAAACAGTAACTGAATCTCTTGAGCTGCTTTTTTCTTTGTCTCCTCTCTTAAATTCCATATGAGCTGATGTGTTTGGCAGGTGCAAATAGCTGTGAATGAAGCAGTGTTCAGCCATCTTCTAGAAAGAGCTTCGTGGTGAAAGAGGGCCTTTTGGGAGCAGCTAAAGTGAAAAATAAGAGGTTCTTTTTGAAGGACTTCAGTGTAATGAGAGCTGTCACACAGTGAAATGTAGGAAAATAAGGAAATGATGAGATTGCTGCAAGTACCATATACTCTGAATTAAACTAGATGCTTTTTCACTGCTTTCAAATATACTTTTCTCATAGAAATGTTTTATTTTTTGGCAGGAGAGGGCAGGTGTGTTTAGTTTGTATGCAGATGAATGCTCTTGGCCTTGTGCTATGAAAATACCATGCTGAAAATCCAGATGTTTCGTCCATCTTGTGAAATGAACATATGCACAATGCTTACCAATCATCTGCTTCCTATTTTCTAGCAATGAAGATGTTTGTTTGACAAATGACTTAAAGTCTGCACAAATATTTTTCTTATCCTGTTGTTTCTTAGTGACTGTTTTTCTTTTAAACTGTTATTTTAAAATGAGTTTTTTAACTTCTCCAAAGTGTCAGAAAAGCAGAAATATTTAAACAGTGCATTGCCTTTAGGCATGATTGAGTTTGTCTTGAAGGCTATTCATGTGGCTTATGTTAGAGTGGTTGCCAAATTAAGATTGGATTTGTATAATTTGGAGTGTTGTGTCAATAATGGGTAATATTATTAGGTTCTAAATCAGGTAAAGCATGTATGGTCTTTAGATAAAGCGTCATGATCTGGAATCCACACTTACGAAAGTAAGGATCATAACTAGTGGCATATTAACTACAGAGTTAGATCTACAGTATCTGAGAACTTGATTGTTAAAGTGAGAGAGAACCCTAATGTATCCATATTTAACATAAAGTGTCTTGTATATATGTGTAAGAGTTACAGAATAGTTCCTTGTGCTGTGTCTTTGAAGAAATGGCAAAAATTTTTATCAAAAGGATTCAAATTTGTTAATCTGGCCATAGCCTAGAATGAATATAGGCACACATTGTTATTGACAGTGAGTGGAAAACAGCATCTGCTCTGCAAGTGGCTGACTGAGGTCCCCAAACTCAGTTCTTCACTATTGAGGATGCATCCAAAAGGGAAGCAGGCAAGAAAGCAGTTACAAGGCCTGTAAAAGCTGATACAAGCTTCATTTGTCCTGTTAACCACTATTCTGCTACCTGATTGGAGATGAGCCTTGGTCTTAAATTTCCATGTTTCTGTCCTGGCTGGTGAAAGCTTCCCTTGCTACTTGTTTTGGTGAGGATGACAGTAAATTCATAATTGCATCTAAATTAATAAGTCTGTCAATGGGAGTTGCTATATATGCCCTTGCAGAAAAGTCCGGTGGTGATTACAGTGTCTTGAATAACTTCGTCCAAAAGTCTGGAAACTTAATTTGGGATACTCTTTCAGGCATTTTTCAGACGACAATGTTGCCAGCTCTGTCTTCAGAGACTGTCTGATGAGCGCAACTGTAAATTTCTCTGTAGTTTCATACCATATGTGGAAGATAATTGCTCTACCCAAAGCACGCTGCTGAGCCTGCATGTTTGTGGAGGTGGCAGAGCCCCTCGCAGCTGCGCTGCCATCAGCATGCTCAGGGTGCAGTGCTCAAACTCCAAGTGGGCCAGAGGCTGAAAGGTCTTGGCAGCTGCCCCTGCCGGCACTCAGCTGCTGGCATGCACTGCTCCCCTTGGACTTGGAGCTGCCCAGGCAGGATGTGATTAAGGCCAACTCTTTTACTGGACATCTCCCTCCTCTGGGCTTCCTTCCTTTGCTGTTTTTTATAAAAAGGGAAAATAGCAACACTTTAGGATTGCAAATGTCACGTGCATTTGATAGTTTTAGGAAGTGTGCCTTTTTCATGAACTGCAGCTAATAAAACTGGCTGTTACGAGATGTATGTGGTCATTAATGATCAGTTGGGTACATTCTTTTCAGTCTGTAAAGAAATCTGCTTTCAATTAGACCTCTGAAGTATTTTAACACAGAAGCATTTGAAGCCAGAACTGATTTGCAGGATGATGTGTACTGACTGAAGGGCAAGTTCTGTTTAAAAAAGCAAACTGAATTTAATTTTCTGTCCTTATGGTTAAAGAAAAATCTGTATTAGTGATCAAAATGATTCTCAATATCAAACCATTTCATTTAGCTCTTTTGTTAAAGCACTCTTGAATATTTTTTTATTAATTTGTTTACAGTTGTGAAACTTTAATGCCCAATATGCCCAAAGTAAGGGGAACTCAAAATGTGTGAAAATGCATTGCAAAGCACAGAAATGGATTTGGTATATGCTTCACTTCATCAAGACTTTTAACGGAGTACAGCCAGTAACAGCCTTATGTGAGGGGGGACTTCTGTTCATGTTGACATATGAAAACTTGCAGTAATTTATTGATTGCTTCTTTGAAAGTAAAGTAAAATAATCTTTTCCAAAAGCTGTCACCTTGTACACAAAATGGCAAGTTATTAACTGTAGGCCATCAATTAAATGCTAACTGTGATTTAGATGTTGTCTAATGTAGTCTCTATCCTACAGCTAACCTTTGAAAATAGTGGGTTTGGCTTGCTCTGAAATCTTAAAAACAAACAAACAAAAGCTCACAAACAGAAACACCACCTGTATTTGAGGGCTGATAAACTTGTGCATATTTTTCCAATGTTGTTATATCCCATCTGAAATCTAACAGTGAAATCATTCACTGAATCAGCACAACTCCCATGGTCTCCCAGCGCCAAGAATTGTCTGAGGCTGCTCTTCAGAGGAACAGATGTGTTTTCAATCAGCCTTCAGACAGCTCGGGCCTTCTGACTTGCAATAGTAATGCTTCAAGCCAGTCACTGTGGTTTCAATTTAAGCTGTGCATTAAAAAGTGCATGACATGTTTGTCAGCAAATCTAAGGATGGGGTATCTGGAAGAAGTACATAGATACAAGGCTGAAAGGTTTTCCGTGAGTGATTTTTATCTAGATAGAGGTCACGCTGGCTCATCTTGCACATGCTGCTGGAAAGGAAGAAGGAGAAAGGCAAGAGTTCTGCCTGTTCAAATACAGTCAGAAATACATTGGTAACAAATTTCCCTGAGACAGGGATGGACAATGTTGTTTAGTCTTGCAAGGATCACATAGCACCTAAGTAGCATTTAGTTTGCTAGTAGGGGTGAAAAGAGTGTGACGTTCTTATTTGCAGATGTGGCAGTTAGGTTCTCAAGAAACATCTGTCATCTTTCCAGAGTGTATGTGCAGTGAGAAATGCTGTACTACAGGTAAAACATTTGTATTTAGAAGTGTTTCAAAGACCTTCCCCTGTAATTTAGGCTTCAGTAATGATTATCTTGTCAACAAAGTGGTAATGAAGCTTGTAGGATCTCAAATGCTCCTCTGTTTGCAGAAAGTATATAAAATACAGTCCAGTTGCGAAGACTTACCCATCTGCTTTGACAAGGAAAATTTGTTGAGAATTTCTGAATCTGCTTTTTGACAGGATGATTCCTTTTCTACTGGGTCTTTGAATTCCTTTAGCAAAAGGGTGACAAGAGAATTGTGTTTTCTTTTAAGAATTAAGGTTTTGCAGGGTAAGCTTGATATGCTGTGGTAGGAAAGTCATTGTTCAGGTTGGCTATATCAAATTCCAAGAGCACAGAAATTAGCAAAAAGATGCATTTGACATGGTAAAGATGTACACATTAAAAAAAAAATAGTATAAGTTTTAGCTTTCTGAGGCTGGCATAGTATTTCCATACTGAAAAGGAGAGTGTGGCAGCATAGATGGAAGCCTTCGGATTTCTTTTCTCCTATGGTATGCATGGTGCAGAAAGAGGTCAGTAACAACACTGAACTTGTGATGAAGAGCTTAATTCCTCTCACTCTTTCTAGTGCTGTAAAAAAATGCTTCTGAACAATGGCTTTATCTGTTTAGGCACTCCTTTTTAAGCTTGAACTTTTCCATTAGATCGCTGGGTTCAATCTAGAATGGAAGCCTGCGGAGCTTTGGTTGTGTAGGTATAGGGTCTGCTGTATCTGGACATGCTTTTGCCTGATAACCTTGTTCAAATACAGTACGAAGGGTTGCACATTGCTATTTATAATCTTAAATCTGTCCCTTATATCCCAAGTGACTATTTAGAGCCTCACAACCATGTCCAGGTTCTCAGCAGCTTGTTGGTGAAGTTGAAGCGTGGTGCACTTCTGAGCTCTCAATGTAGAAATACTGTCAGACCATGGTGTTGGAAGGTGAGGGTTAAAGGCATTCAGTTGGGTGCAAAATGCAGTGTAAGATAAATGGGAGGAAAAATGAATCATGAAGATGCAGCTTCAGAGCTAACAGTTTCTGGAATGTCAGATTCTAGACCATGATTTGTTCTTTCCTTTCTCACAGTGTACCTGCTGAGGGTAGTGCTGAACTAAGTGTAATGATTACAGGTGGTGTGGTCTAGGGGAGGGATGTTGCATCAACACCTTTTGTTATTCACTTGAGAAAAGTGCTATGGAAAAAGATCTTTTGAGAAAAGGTGCTGTTGGAATAAACTACATGAAATAAAAAATAACCTAATGGGAGCTTATACATGTCTTGCTCAAGAGTGTAGTCTTTGTATTTTTTTGTGTTTTGAGGGCTGGAGGAGGAGGAGCGGCTGCATCTATTTTTTTAAAGATAAGCACTTGATGATAAGCACTTGAATTTAAACTTCAGCTTGCATGTTGCTGTATTATAATGGTCTTTTCCTTCATTTATTCACTAAGGCTTTGCTTCTGTTTTTCTCATTAGGATGACAGTTCTGGCAGTCTTGCGTCAATATCTGCTCTCAGTCTGTTAAACACAGGGGTATGGAATTTAATACGTTTTTTTTTCTAGTTGTATTCAATGCCATGCATGGGACTATGTAGCACTCATTAAAAATAGAACAAACATTGCATTTTCACAGTAGCATGAATATTTTATGGCACTAACCATCAACTCATTAGATACCATTAGTAAAAAAAAAAAAACAAAAACAAACTTTCACACATAAATCTCACTAACAACTTCAAGTGATAGAGTATTGTTTATTAACATACTGCATGTTCTTGAATAGCAGAAGGTAGAGTAAATTACTGTCAAGTTCTAGCATTACCTTTGCTTGTTGTGCATCCTACTTAATGGTAACAGTTGTTAAAATGACTTAAATCTTTATTTTTGAACACTGTATAAATTTGACAAATTGATATCCTCTAGAGTTTTTCCCATCTCTAAGTCACATGAGCAGTAGCACTTCAGAATTCCAGATGCTTTTAATCATACTTTCCAGTATAAAACTGGAACTGTAGAAAGGTGCAGCTGTTGAAACTTTTGTTATGTGGTGTTATATCTTCCATTTGCTGTGACTGGTTTGCTTCTGAAATTGGTCCAATGCATCTGCCTCTTTGAAAAATCTTCAGTAATCCCACGGTTGATGTTAAACAGGAATAGCACAACTTTGCTGCTTTTCGTTCTGTGGATCTGTTACTGTATGTGAAATAGAGCAGTAATGTGACTGCTCACTGATATATGATGCCTGTGGTTCATGTTACATGGTTCAGGTTCTCTCATCTCTTCTTTATTGGGCACAGAAGCTCATACCTTCGTGTGTTTTTGTAAGCAAATAGAGATGAAACTTGATGCAACTTATGAAAAATCCATTTGAGGAAAAATAAAGTAAGTTAAAGATGAGAAATGGATGATGTTATTTGGAAGGTTGATCTAGAAACTTTTCAGCATCAGTTTGGTTGTTCTCTCCTATTATGTGAGACATGGTATTCTTCCCTGTCTGTAATCTGAAAGTAAGAAACAAATGTTCTGTTTGTCTGAAATCATCTGCTTTCTTAGTTCTGAAAAAAATACCTAGAGCATGACTTGAGAATCTTTCAGTGGTATCTGTTCTTGCTATAAACACCATCTTGTTTTTAAGCGTCTTACAGCCAATTCAGGTTCAGTAATTCTAACATACAACTTGGAGATTGGTGTGCAAGAGGTGGTCCTTATGCATTAAGCAGAATTTCTGCTTAAATAACTTAGTTACCAGTTTTACCAAAATGACGTAGGGTGCCTTTCTAAGAGACTCAATTTTGAAAGGGAATTTAAAAAGCTGCAAATTGAAATATCTTTATCATAAGCACAGAGGCAGATCTATTAGCAAAAAACTTCCTGCCCCATTTACCTATTACCTGTCTTTAGGTTAATAGGCTTATCTGTATTTCAGTAGGAATAAATACTGGAAATTCTAGTCTGTCTGCATATCAGAGTGCTCTTACTAAGTTGTCATAATGTTTTTCAGGAAAAACATGCTTTTAATTTGTTTGCAGCTTTATGAACGACAGTAGATGAGAAGATGCAGTTCTGGTATTAATAAGGAGACAATTAAAAATGGGTGATATCTAGATTAGATATTAGGAGGGAATTTTTTACTCAGGATAGTTGGACACTCTCTGTGGCCTGGAGAGCTATGGGTACCCCATTCCTGGAGGTGCTCAAGGCCGTGCTGGATGGGGCCTGGGACCCTTACCTGGTGGAGGGCACCCAGCCCATGGCAGTGGGGTAGGACTGCATGGGCTTTGAGGTCCCTTCCAACCCAACCATCCTGTGATTCTGTGAACTATTTTTGCTTGCTATTAAAGCTGATATTTATTTTTTATCTATTTTGAGATAGGCTGCAATAAAGAATTTTTAGGAACAAAATTACTTGTTGTGATACATGTAATCCTTCCAAAATGGTTATTTTTTATCCTGTGAGCATGTCTTGCAACTCTCGAAACTTAGCTGTCAGTTGTTCTATCCTGTGGGCGCTATGTCCTGCATCTTATGTTCTTGCCTTGTCAGGTGTTCTAAATTGTTTTTTTTTCCTTTGAAGTAAAATTCTGTGTCAGCTCTAGCTTTATATTCAGTGCTGAGAATTTCAGATCCTTTATCAAATGCTTATTGGAACCTCTTAAGTCTAGTAATACAAGGAGAAACCCATTCCAAAAAAAGGAAAAAGTATTTTAGTTGCTCAAGTTAATGAATTTCATGCATGTCTGAAGATTCTTGGATCTAATCTTTCATAGTAGATATGTTTCTTGAGCAAGAAGCATCTTTCTTCTGATATTTGGAGAATGTTTTGTCTAGGGAAATGTACAACCTTGACAGTTTGAGCTTGAAGTTATTTTGGTGGCTGTTTTCTAGTAATGCTTAGAATTTCCACGCTACGAAAAAACTGAATGTTTGTAAAGCATCTTTAGTTCCAGGAGCACAGTTGGATAATGACTTCTGCCTTTTGTGGAAATCACTGAAGATTTTTATGCCTTTTCTCGCCTGTTTCTTACCTGTTACTTTTGATAAGTGTGTCAGTACCTAGCATATATGACAGCCAGATACACTAGTATCATTCAGATGTCTAGCTTGTAATTAGATGGTGAGAATGTCTTCGTTTCTTATGGCTTTCTGGTGCTTTTAATTTAACTTATATTCCTTCATACCTAATTCTCACACAAAAAAGAAAAAGTTGGTTCCAGCTCAGCTTCTTCATCTCTGACTGCTCAGTGAACTTAATTTTGTTGCTCCTGTGACTAAGTACTGGAAAGTGTAAAATTCAGTCAAGAATTTGAGAGATGGGAAAGCTACTGCCCTTCAGCGGTTTGGGACTAGTTCTTCAGCACTGCAGGCTGGGTGCTGACCGTGGGCTGCTATCATTCCCAATTAAGAATATGCTAGAATAGCCTGAGGTATACAAGGTGGAAGGAGTTCCTGTAATGTCATATGGTTTGAGGTGGAATTAAATAATTTTAGGCTCTTAAAATATGCATGTTCATTCAACAGTGAATTTTGAACTTGTTTATTTTTGTCATGCTTGAGTTACAAGAGAATTAATACTGGTTATTTAAATCCAATTGCTGAATATATTCGTTTGAATGTGCCAACTGATATCGGATGCATATTGTTTTCAATCAAAGTTGTCTTAGGAATTACCCTTCAGGAGAGGATTTTGTTGTAGGAAATCTGTACCACCTATTGCACATGGCTTTACCACTGAGAGCAATCTGGGCCTCCTCTGCTCTCTGAAGCCTTCTGGGTGGACCTATCAAATACTGGTCTGGGAAGCTCCTTGGGAATACTGGGTGCTGCCCCTCTCCTGAGCATGTGTGGGGCTTCCATTCTTGGGGCTGCTCAGAACATGGCTAACAAACACCTTGCACAGCCTTGCTTTGTGTGGGGAGCTGGGCTGGGTCCTTTCCATCCTCACTGATTCTGTGGTGACTTTCTCTTGCGGGGAGCTTAGGCCCAATGTGGAAGAACAGAAATTTTATCTAAGATCGTTAAAATAGGTCGGGTAAGAAGGCTGATGGACAGAAAACTTTAAGCCACCTTAAAAAGAATCAACTTTGTCTTCTCAGGAAATCTGAAGCTGTGTTATCATTTTTATAAGAGGTATTTTCCCATTTATCTTCATGGACTTCAACTGTGTAAAGAGCTTTAAGATATTTAAAATTGTCAGCTATGTTTGTTTAATGCTGTCAATGAACACTGGACATGTAAAGTCCTCTGCTTGTTCCTGGAAGAATAAGTATGTATGAAAAACTATGCAATAGGTGAGAGGAACAGTTTTTATAGAAGAATGTTTGGTTGGGAAGGAATATGACCGAACTAGTAATCTGTTTGTATTTTTGGTGACTTAACTTGAAAGTACTTTACCAAAATACCTTAAATTTGTTTTCTTTAAAAGATATTATAATATTTTGTTTGAATTCCAGCACACAGAAGATGTGTAGTGAACCTATCTGTCTAACCTTCATGCCTAAGAATATGAATCCACAGGCTACCTTTTCTTGGGAAGAAGCTAAAAGTCTTCTCACAGACAAACTTTTATATTCACTTAACTATAAGAATGGTAACTATAAGAATTGGCAGTATTTTTGTTTATTTACAAGGGCTATTAAAGAGGGAATACATAATTCTTGAGGTTTTCATTTGGCTCTGCTAAGCCTTTTTCCTAAGGACTACCTCATTTGTATTTCCCTGAGATTCTCTGTGGAAAAAGGAATAGGTTGTTTTTTTTTTTTTTCCTTCCTTAATCTTCTGTGTATTAAAGACTCTTAAATTTTTTTCAAGTAGACTGCATGTTTTTACTTCTGAGGAAAGAAATGATGTGAAACAGACTATAATTCTAAATATTGTTGTACTGTCACTGAGTACAGAATAGATGGTTCTAGGTAACGGATTCAGTGGTCTTGGTAAAGACTTCATAAACAAGAAGGGTACCACATCATAAGGAGAGCTAGAAACAAGAGGAAATAAATGGTAACATACATTGTTGGTTAGTGTTTTTTTACTCAGCTTTGCTGATTGTTTAAATGTACTTGCTCACTAACTATTACAGGAAGATTATGCAGGTTTTCTAACTATAACTCACCCCTAGGTGTTCTGTAGTAACATTGACCTAGGATAGATTAAAGATTAAGTTGATAGAAGAAACTGGCTTCTCAGTCACTTTTGTTTAGCAGTTCTGGAAAGCTGTATTGTCTTGCTATACATAATTTCAATTTGTAATGTTAGCTCCTTGCTGTCTTAAGTGATTTGATGTTATATATATAAATATTACTAGTAAGTATTATTCTCGCTAGGTTAGAAGGGAGTCTGAAAAGTTAAAATTACATTTTTATCAATAATATTGTTTAGGAATATGAAGCACGGACAGGAAGAATGTATAAGCCTCCACCTCCATCAGCAAGACGTAAAAACATTGAGTTTGAGCCACTTTCAACTACAGCTTTGATTCTGGAGGATCGACCAGCGTATGTATAACTGTGCTGTGGATCTGATGTTGACTGAATTTGTTAGATGTGAAGCTTATCTATGAGCATAATTCTTACACAAAAGCATGTGTATTATTCCATCCAACATAACAAACTGACAAATATCTCCAGAAGAACCTGCAAGTATATGAGAAATTTTCTTAACAAAATGGAGGTCACTGATAAGTTATCTGCTGTGTACTGGGACAGTGTTGTAGGCACCCTTTATCAGGAAAATTACTGAAGACTTACAGATTTCTTCCCTGCCATCTTAGTGTGCACTCCCTTCTCCTTCGCTCTTTCTGGACAATTACTTTCCTAGATCAGTAGGGAAGACTTAATAGTGGCAGTTAGCACTTCAGCAAATTTGGAGGTGGCTTACCAGAAAAAGAAGTATTGGGTAAGTAATAACAGGGGTAGAAAGAATTGCTTTTGAAACACAAAAAAATAAAAAATGAGTATTAAGCATTTCTAACATGAAGGTACTTGGCCAGTATAGTTAACTGCTTTGTTGGTACCAAGATAAGGAGTTCCTTAAAACTGTTCCTTGCTGTAGTTATGTTCTCTGGGCTACTTAAAACTACAGTTGAATGCAACAAAATGGGAACTGTTGATACAACAAAAACTGCATTAAATACAAATGAGAACAGTAATGAAAAAAGAGTAATACATTGTTCAATCTGTTCAGCTATATTGCCTTCAGCAGTCTGAAAGAAAGAGGAAGACAAGGTGACTAGGAACACATGCTGTGAGGGAAGCAAATAAATCAAAGCTTTCAGATTACACCTTGAGAAAACTTGTGATGGCATTTGTTTGCTTCAGTTAATTTCAATTAAGGAATGGCAATTGGAAATGTTTTCGTGGAGATTCTTTCAAGTGGTGCATAAGCTCCTTCAATGCTAAGACAGAAATATCTTGACAAATATCTTGAACAGGGGTGCAGATTTGTATAAAATTTTGTAAATGCATTATTTCCTTTGTCTCTGTGGTAGAGACAAAGACAGTAACGGTATCTGTCTATAAGAAAAATAGGAGTGCTATTCCAAGTGTATAGCATGCTGTCATGTCATTCTTGAAAATAAATTCTGCTCTCAGTTAATTCTGAAATTTTAAGAAAATAATCAGTTCTACTTGTAAAAAAAAAAATATATATATATAGAGAGAGAGAGAATCTTTTTTTCTGGTAATCAAGATCACTGTGCAACTGGGGAAAAAAAAATTGAAGCAGTCTAATTGATAGTTGTGTAGCATGCATCCTTAATTTTAGCTCTGATGTGATTGGGCTCTGTCCTTTCCTTTGTAATTCCAACTTTACCTGTTATTAAACAAAATCTGGTTATGTTTAATTATTAAAATTATGGATTTTAATTATGTTTAATTATTAATTATTAAATTATCATATTATTATATTATATAAATTATTACTTATTCATTATTAAAATTCACACATGCAAAAATTGATCAGAATAAATAATTGCATGAAGAACATCAGTATTTCTATATAGCTTCATGGAAACTTCATTTGGACATTGCTTCAAATGTTCAACAAATGCAGTCACTTCAGAGACTGGTGACAGACAAGTAAGGACAAACTCTTCTAGTGGTAGATTATTTTTCTATTATCAGTTGAAAGGAAAAAGAGCTAGAAATATGGAGATCTTGGCTGTACTGCAGTGTGGCTTAAGTGTGCTTTTGTGTCCTGGCTGTGCCCTGGAGGAAGCTGTAGGACAGCAAATCAACAGAAGTAGTAAAAGCCTGGTGGTTCTGAAGAAATAGAAATCTTATGCTGTGGTTACTGAAGCACTGATGGTGTGACAACTCCAAAGCTCACTTTAGAGAGAAACCAAATTAAATAGGTGTTTTGAAATGGTTCAGTATGTTCTTTGTGCGTACTGAATTCAGGAATAACTTGTTTTCAGAAATCTTCCTGCCAAATCAGTGGAAGAGGCTTTACGTCACCGGCAAGAATATGATGAAATGGTGGCAGAGGCAAAAAAGCGAGGTATGTTAACTGCTAATCATCACTATAGTTCTATTTAACTGTAGAGCAAAAATATCTTCTGGCTAGTAGATACAGTAAAGAACAACCTTGTTTAATATTCAGGATTATTTTCTGATACACTAGTGCATATAACTTAAAAGCCCAGCACAATTCTCAATTTTTTTCCTATTCCAGCACAGTGAATGTAAGTAGGTTCAAAAATCAGTTTAACTTTTTCGTTTTTAAGTGGAAATTTGATAATTTTTTTTTTAATACTTGCATAATGTGATTGTTGAAAAACTTTCTGTATGCTTGGATTCCTTTTTCAAGCAGTGTTGCTGCAGTTCTTGCTGAGAACTAAATTAGAATAAAGCTGACCGCTTAAAGATTATTTTTTTCACAGGTATTTGATATCAACTTCAATGTGAAGACAGATGACAACCTTGTTTTTCAAATCAGCTGTAGCTGCGAATCTTCCTACTTTCATTAGATCTGCTTTTTAAATTAAACACATTTGTTTCACTTGGGACTGTGGCAATGCATGAATAGTTTGTTGAAAGGACTTCTGTATTCTCATGCCTGTGTTCAGGGAATAAGCTATTTTAAGAATTCATGCTGCATATTTTACTTGGGCTGTTGTCAGTCAGATATAAGCTCCTGAATTCATTGAGCCTCTATGGATCTGTAACAACTTGCTCTGAAAGATGTAATGAGAAATCCAAGGCATATGACAATGTAAATACACTGCAAGAGAAGAGTGAAATCTGGTAAAGTATGAGCTTTGAAAGCCCAGTGATGTGTAATGTTTTAGTATGTGTGCCCTAGTATTCATTAAATTAACAGCTGTTAACACACAGAGCTTCATTAAAAGCTTAATGAAGCTGTTCAGCCTCATAAGTTTACCAGGAATGGCAAACTTTCCTTTTTGATTTGTCTAATGTATGCAGAAATAGAAAATGTCATTTCACAATGATTTTTTTTTTAGTGATGGCAAAGCTCAGTTCTTTCTAGCCTTTTTAATGTGAAGAAATCTTCAAATGATCTAACAAAAGACTCCTGTTTAATGGTTTTGAAGAATGGTTTAACTCAGCACTTGGACAGTTGAAGAAAAATGTAAACTGGGCAAATCTGGCATAGAAATAGCTCCAGCAGATATGAAACTTTGCATTGCTTTTTTATTGTTATTTTGCAGAGTAGAACATGTATTAACTATTTTGTTTGCATCTTGCATTGTTTTCATAATGTCTGTTTTTTATAGAATTACTTTGATACTTGCCTACAATCATCAGCAAGAGTATTGGTTAGCTCATGTGCAACTGCAATTTACCCTTGATCTGTCATCCACAGTCCACATAATTAGACAGCAGCTGAATTACTTACCTAATCACTTATAACAGAATTTTTAATATGTTTTCTTTAACAGAAATTAAAGAAGCACATAAAAGGAAGAAAATAATGAGAGAGCGTTTCAAGCAAGAAGACAATATTGCTAGTGCTATGGTGATTTGGGTCAATGAAATACTACCTAACTGGGAAGGCATGTAAGTGCAATTTTGTTTTATAAATCCAGCAAGCGTAGCTTCTCTCTCCTCTGGAAACAGAGGACCCACATACCTTGTTTTTCTTTCCATTTGTTTTGTGAAGTCAGTTTTTGTTGCTGTTGTTGTAGTACAAGGTCATTACAGAGCAACGTGAAATGTGCTTTTGGGAGCTCAGTGTTGTGAGGTTTTGGTTTGGTTTTTTTTTTTTTTTTAGTCGCACTTCAACATAAGCAGTGATCACTGAATTTTGATTTGGGAAGTAGCATGCTGTTTTTCTTTGAAGTTGCTCAGTAATTTCAGAAAACAAGATGTGTAAAATGCCTGCTTTTCTTCCCTGCCTCCCTGTTTTAGGCGTGCTACCCGGAGAGTTCGAGAGCTGTGGTGGCAGGGATTACCACCAAGTGTTCGTGGGAAGGTGTGGAGTCTAGCAGTGGGAAATGAGTTAAATATCACTCCTGGTATGCCTTAACGTATTATATTTTAGTGCAAAATACAGTTGGTAATTTTCAATTGAAATTTAGGATTTCTTTGCATAGAGCTAGGTGTATATTTTACAATTAGACAATCATAACCTGGTAAGTTATGGAAATGAAATTAAAAACTTTTAAAAATGTTTTTGTCGTTTAAAGGAATTGGGGGAGAATTGTTTAGTCCATAACTAATGTTTTTGATGAACTGGAAGTGTTCCAAGCCATTCACAGAGTAAAAATCTGGACGGTTTGAAACGTGATTTTCTTCCTGTAATTTGAATATTGACCACAGAAAGAGGCATAAACTTTGTGTGGTGGTATTCCAATGGCTAGCTGTACCCATTCAGTAGGAATCTACCTCTCACTCTCCCCACCCCTCAATGGTAAGAAACAAGCAAGAAAAACAAAGCCAAGTATACATAGCATGGAGACTTTTCTTATTGATTTGTTTTCACTTGCAGAACTCTATGAAATCTTCTTATCTAGAGCTAAAGAACGATGGAAAAGCTTCAGTGAAACAAATTCTGAGAATGATGTAGAAGGTAAGACCTTCAGAATGCTAAACAGATTTTTTTATTTTTACAAATACACAGTTTCACTAGTTTGTATGCAATTGCAGCATTAGGAACACTTGCTAAAATAGGAATCAAATCTGAGTCATTTCCTACTTGTTTTTGTGTCATGTTGCATTCGTAAAAAATTTAGATGAAATACAAAAAGAAGAGAACTCAAGGCCCAGTCAAAACTATTTTGGAAGTTCTGGAGTAAATGCTGCCACCTTTGCTGTGATGTAAAGAATGCCAGCCCTGGGATACAGAAAATTTGAGTTGTATGAAAGTATAATGAGGGCTCAGAAGGAATGTAACTTCTGCAGCTCCTAACCAGTCAATTTTTGAAAACTTTAGTGAAATCTCCATGCATTTTGTTACCCTTAGCTTTATATATAAAACAGAGTTTTTCCTTAGATCCTGAAAGACTTTATATGCATATGGCAGTTTTAGTCTGAAGCCTGTAGAAATATTTTATCACTTTCAATGACTTCTGGTTTTCCTTGCAGATGTTAGTGCATCTGTTGCTGATCGTGAGGCCAGCCTGGAGCTAATTAAGTTGGATATATCACGCACATTTCCATCCCTGTATATTTTCCAGAAGGTGAGAGTTCTGTAACTTCAGCTATACCTTTAAACATCTGAGTAATTAAACAAGAAGAGTAACCTAGCTAGTAAGTATGGAAAAGTTTTCAGAAGCTCTTGGTGTAAAACTACAGAAGTAAAATTACTTGGTCCTTTTCTACATACAACAGCAAAGAATCATGCCTTCTCTGATTAGATTAAATTAGGATGCTTACTGTGTTGAAGTGGTTTGTAAGTGCTTGTAAGTGAAGACTAATAAGGCTTTTTCTCCTGGAAAAATTGCATGCGGTTACTGTTGAGTGAAATTACTTGTATGCCAATCTATGAATATTCTCATGGCTTCTACAGAAATCCAGATGCATTTTAGTGCACATTTTCAGGTTTTATAATTTTTATACAGAGATGTGCATGCAAGAATGTATGAAATAATTTTTGCATTTTTGTATTATGGTAATTTGTGTTACCAAGAATTAACATGTCCAGTATCTCAAAAGGAAAAGCCAATCCTGCTTATCCTCACTTTCTGTTACGTACATATTGAATTATCAGTTTGCTACTTTTCCCTTAGCATCTCAAAACCATACAAGGAAATATGTAGGGTAAAAACTGATGGTGTTCTACATGTGAACAAAGCAATAAATCACAGACTTGCTTGTACCTTTCCATACTGTATATACCTACATATATTTATAAACTGGCTTTGAAAAGCTCTTCTTCCCTTCTCTCTTCTTGAATTAGGGTGGTCCCTATCATGATCTCCTGCATAGTGTTTTAGGAGCATATACATGTTACAGACCAGATGTGGGATATGTAAGTATTCTGAAATGTTTATAGCTCAGCAGATGTGCTTAAAATATTTGCCTGTTAGATAAGTAGATCCTCTAAACTTTATGCTACTAGAACCTCAAAACAATTTAAACCTTGGCACTTACTCATTTGATTGTAGTTATGGTAATTCTAAGGGTTAATGAAATAGCTAAAAATGTATTGATATTACAGATGAGAATACTGTTTGGTTCACGCAAGGAACTGTTTTTAAACTGATATTTTCACAAGGCATTCTAACTTTGACAGAGTATCTACAAAAAAACCTGCAAGCAGCCTTCCAGGAAGAGCTCAGCCTGTTCTATCCCAGTGTTGTTCCCACTGCTGCCATTTTCATAGTAATGCCCTATGATTTAGTAGGTCACATCTTTAAAATCCAGCAACTCCATATTGGTTCTTCTGCCAAAGGCTAATTGCTCCATCGGAGTTTAGTGAGGATAAGATTGTTTGCAGGAAGAACTTAAATATTTAAAAAATAATGATAATAAAATAATAAATCATATCAGCCTACGAAGGCAGCTAAATAACAAATGCTATTCTTGCTTTTAGCCCTGGAGGGATCCTAGGAATGCTTTTCACAAGTTGTAATTGCTTTTGAGCTAAAGAACTTGAGACTGATCTATGCAACAGCATGTTATTTAGCCCAGGGTGTGTTTTCCTCTCTGTCAGATATGCTTACTACTCTGCATCAGTATCTAGCTGGCTTTTCATGTTTAAATTTTTTTAATTCTGTCATCTGTGAAATCATTTTTGGAGACCATAATCTTTAATTGAGATTACAGACTGCAGATTCTGAGACTGCTTGTTCCAGGGTGGAGTTTTAAAGGGCAAAGAAGTAATTTTTCGTGGATGGGCCTTCGCTTTCTCCCCAGGAAAAGATAATACAACTGCAGCTAGTCTGAATGTTTATGATCACACCTTTTTAATGCTAATGTGGCAGCAAGTTTAGTCTTATTTCTGTGCCCATCCATATCACAAAAAATGGAAAGTTGCTGGATTGTTTCTGATGCATAGCAGTACTTCCCTAGATGGTTAAAATATTAAGTGCATTTTTAGAATGAGGAGCAGGCAGCATAAATGCCTAGAAACAGCAAGCAGAATTATCATAATTGCAGCTGAAATTGGTAAAATTATTTTTAGTATAATAAATATTCAGATTATCACTTAACAACTTATTCAGATTATCACTTAACAACTACATGAATGATAGTCTCCACTTACTGCAGACTGAAGTGGTTTTTTTTGTTGTTGTTTTTTGTTTTTAAATAATCACAAAAATGTAAAAACTTATAGCTGACCACTTGAAAATAATTTTATGTATGTGAACAAATACTGTTTGGCAACTGGGAAGATACATATTGACTGTTCTAAAACAGAATTTTGTCTCAAATCCAAGTTATCTGCCTGGGTCTAAACTGTCCCATATGTGAGATTTTTCCTCATGTCTGCTTTTCTCACAGCTTAACAATGAACTTAAAGCCAAGTTGTGTCTTGTTTCCAGCCTGTGTGGTTTTCATTTTCTTGCATTCCAGGTTCTGGGAGGTTTCATGATTACAAGTCAGGGAACTTCTGTCATGCATCTGAAGAAACGTTCATGTTGAAATCTAATTAGCTGCATGTATAGAAATTATTTATCCTTGTTGCTTTTGCTCATCTGGAAATTATGTTTAATGGTGTTTGATGTACTGCAGGCTGTAAAATATTTGTGTAAGATGTACTGAGCTTACCTATGTTTGCTCGATGCTTTTCCCACTTGAAGGTACAAGGGATGTCCTTCATTGCTGCTGTGCTCATTCTCAATCTGGAAGAGGCAGATGCTTTCATTGCCTTTGCTAACCTTCTAAACAAGCCATGCCAGCTGGCCTTTTTCCGTGTGGATCACAGCATGGTATGCACATAGTTTTCTGGTTTTGAACCTTAGCATACTTTTGACTTGAAGCATATTTGACTTGTTGATGACTTCTTGTTGTCCTCTTGAATAAAGGAGAACTCTAACCTGTGGTTACAAAATTGAGAATACCAGACACTGATCCATAGAACACGTTCTCCTGTTTTGACTTTTCCTCTAGAAACACTTGTTTTCCCTATCCCAGGAGGTCACATTGTGCTATATTAAGATCCTCAAGCCTTGGTGGGATTTATTTTATGACCCTTTCTTTTAATGACTGTTTATGAAGTGCTTTACTGTTTTTGCAGATGCTGAAGTACTTTGCAGCCTTTGAAGTATTCTTTGAAGAAAATCTTCCCAAATTGTTTCTTCATTTCAAATCATACAGTCTCACTCCAGACATATATTTGATAGACTGGTGAGTTCAGAGAACAGAGCAAACCTAATGTTAAAGTGCTGGAACACTTTATATTTTGCTAGTTTGGGCTTTTACTCACCTGTCAGATCTGAGTCAGTTATGCATAACATGAGTAGGGGAGAGGAGGCTACTACATTGTATTTGTTTATGACTGACTGTAAATGACAAAAAATGATAAAATGAACAAAATCAGCTGCTGAAGAAAGTAAGAGGAGTATATTCTTGAAAGTAAAGGGTGGATGAAATACAGCATGTTGTACAGGAAAGTGTAAACTTGGAAATATAGCGAGCATTTTGAAGTAATGAATATTTGAAAGTACCAAACTATTTTGTCTGTAATGGAAGCCAGTAGTGCAGGCATCTTTCAAGTGTGTGTAGTGCTGCCAAATATTGAATGTCTCTTCCAAAGAGCCTGTAAAGTGTCTATTCATATATCTTTATTATATGGGTTATAATTTCCTAATAGTGTTAATTGAATTAGATGGAATTAAATAATACAGAAATGACACGTAATCCAAATACTTGGGAATGAAGAACTTCTGCTGTCATCTGTTGTAGGATGTGGCTTTGCAATAAGTGGGAAGTCTTAGCAGGAGCTCAGATTATACAATAGCAGCACTGAGACAGGAGTGTGCAGCCCAGAGTTTATACAGATGTGTTATGCAAGTAGTGCTGCTGTATTAAGTCCTAGAATACTCTGCTTCAGATTATTTGTGAGAAATGAGGACTTATTCCTGCATGTGTTTCAAAGATGGCCTTGAGATATTAAGAGCCCCTCTCATGAAGGGAAAGTAGAAGTGATAGCTATTGGTAGGGAGTGTTCTGTGGTTCCTGAAGCACTTTCCACTACAAATAATGGCAAAATGGAATACTGTGCTTTATGTCAAAGGGACCAAGACAAACTTGAGTGATGTTTTACAGCAGACTGAATTCTCTGCCTGTATATTATGAATGCTTTCTTGAAACAGATTTCTTAGTATCAACCACAATTGGACTTTGTCTTTTAATAGCAAAACACCAACTAGATTTTTCTGATCTTTAACATAATTATAAATTCTAAATATAGTTACTGGATTTTCAGTGCAATATATTTGTAGCAGTGGGATGTAGCATTCTACTTGAGGTATTTACAGCTTTAGATTTAGTTCAAAATCAAATGATAAACAGAGCTGCTAGACTGCATTGTTTAAATAATGGGAAGGGTTATGTTCTATGCTTTTGAGCGTTGTGGCTTAAGTTCATATTTGTATACAACACCCTTTTGAGTGTAAAGATGTTTGTAACTTCTCCTTCCTAAAGGAGGTTGTTTTCAAATAGAGGATTTCTTGTAGCATGGAAAGAGATCAGTTTCGGGATAGCAATTCTGAATTGAGAACATGGTAACTTTTGTGTTTGTGAAATACAGACAAGCAGGAATGCTTGAAGTAAGTGCTCTATTAGCTAATTTAGCTGAGATTTAAAGGAGGTTGTACTTTCATGTTTCCAAGTAGCTTAAGTTATAACTGTGCCTTTTTTCTCACTTGTAGGATTTTTACGCTCTACAGCAAGTCATTGCCACTTGATCTGGCCTGTCGTGTCTGGGATGTTTTCTGTAGAGATGGGGAAGAATTTTTGTTTAGGACGGGGTTAGGAATCCTTCGGTTATATGAAGATATTCTCCTACAGATGGACTTTATTCATATAGCACAGTTTCTAACAAAACTTCCAGAAGATATTACATCAGAAAAACTTTTTAGTTGTATTGCAGCTATTCAGATGCAGAATAGTAACAAAAAATGGGCACAGGTGAGTTTGATGTACGTGTGGGCATGAGTGTGTTTTTATATGAACATACATGAGGCACTTCTTTTAGAGGCTGTGCTACTTGCCTGACTTCTAAGCGATAGGTAACGCTACTCATGTGACATTCTGTTTTTAGACTTGTCTCTGATGGGAGATGCATCTTGGTTGTGTATTCAAAGAGAATCTCAATTTTTGTCATTGAGATGGCTACTTTTTTCCCTCTTCTTGGAAAACAAATTCAGCACTGAATATTAATTTGGGGAGCAATAAAATAGTAGTTAAAGAATCCATAGCTTTTAGTACAAAATGCTATGCCATAGGAAGATGAACATGTAAACCAAATTCTATTTGAAATTGACTCAATATAGTCTGTTAGTCTAAAGTGAATTGTAATAAGACCCAATTGAACAAAAAAGAAAGAAAAAATCTCTACAAACAGCTTTGTAGTGGGGCCTTAAAAGTAACTCTCCACCTTCCATTGCCTGTATGGGGATTCCTCCTAGTTCCTGTATGACAAATAATTGGAATTGCTGCTGCTGAAACCTACAGCTAAGTACAAGGGTGAAGTAGTCAGGTTTGGCAGAAAAGCTGGCTTGTGTTCTTGGCTCAACTCCTAATGTCAACTGAAATGCAAGGAATAGCTGGAAAGTAAAAGAGGACTTGGGAATTGTTTACCTCGTTGTATCTTCCCATATCCATGAGATCGGTTTTTTCCTGATTTTCCTAAGATGTTGGAAAAAACTCTTTAGACTTTGTAAGTATTTAGACTTTGTAAGTACTTAGTATTTAGGTTAATTAACTCTTTCCTTTGTAGTGTCTCATATTAGAAAGTTATTTCCATGCTAGTATTGTTGTGGTTAATTTTTTTGTAGGACTAACTTTTCTATATTTATTAAATGTGTTTCCAGGTGTTTGCCTCGCTTATGAAGGACAACAAAGAAGGGGACAAGAACCACAGCCCAGCACTGAAAAGCTAATCATTGTAACGTTGAGGTCAATTGAAAATGTGGAAAACCACTTGATGACGAAGGACTTCTCACATCACTTCTATGTGGAAAATCACTGTAGAAAGTGTGAAAAGTGAGAGAAAAATGATACAGCTCTCAGTGGAGTAATGAACTGATGAAATCTTCGCCCTTTTGTCAGTATTAGCTTTTTTGATGGGAAGATTTGTTTTCACACAGAATACTAAAACCTATGAAACTGAGAAGTAGAGGAGTTCGTATTTAATACTTCAAAAGAATCAGCTCAATGCAATAAACATTTCTAGTAACTTCTGTTGGTACTTTAAAAAAAAAATTTTTGAGGCATAACTTTTTTTTACAAATACCACAAAGGCACTTTTTTGGGGGGGATGAGGGAAATGCTGAATCTGAAAGGCTCCAAAACTGCTATCCAAACCAAATGCTTTGGTACAAACATTACCTCCAAAACAAACCGTTTAAAAGTATTAAGGACCAAATAAGGTTGTTTGGTATGTTTATGTGCAAGATGGTTACGATTTTGAGAAGGGGTATTGTCTTACTTACTTGGTTTTTTTTTTTTTTTTTTGTTTTTGTTTTTAAGTTGCAGCTTCATTCTTCAGTCTGGGCAAATGTAATTAACTCAGGAACCGTAGGAGTATTGTGCCCAAGCCTGTTAGAGCAAAAATCACGCAAACTTTAAACAGTGGTAAGACCAGGGCTATTATTTTCAGATGTACGGCTTTCAAAATGAGCATTTGTTTTGGTGTACTGGTTGTGCAGCTTCTTAAAAATGGGGTGGGTATTCTGTGAAAGGGTTTTGCCACCAGCAGTTTTATTTTGTTGAGCCATTGTTAGCTAAGATACACTAGTATGTAATGGTAAACACTACAAGCTGATGAACTATCTGCAGAATTTGTGTTGGTTTTTAACACTTGAGAGTCATGGAGACACTTCAGAATAATGCAGAGTATTTCTTGAAACTCTCTTATTAGCGTGCAATACTGGAAGCTGAAAGGCATATGGTTTAGAGATTCTTAATTCTTTAACATCGCTTAGCTGTGAGAAATGAGGTCATGCTGTACGTGTCACAGTGGCTGTTTTCAATGCTTTCTACTCTTGAAGATACTGTACAACAACTTCATGTTTTTGGGGGTTAGAAATACAAAATGGATAGCACTGCAGGTGAGGAGCACTTGCACTCTTTGGTCCATTTTTTGCTAATATTTACTGTAAATAAATTCCTTACATGTGGGTTTTTGTAACTGGTCCCTCTGTGGAAATCAAGTCCAAATTACCATTATTATGTATTTTTAAGTGCGGGAGGCTCTCGGTTGTCTGGTGTTTAAAGCGGAGTCTGCATAATTGGGGTGAAGATTTAGTGTGGTGTAATTACATTGCTATCTGGTTTAAAACTACGTATATACTATTCATAACATTACAATTTGAAATCTAAATGTCAGATTTTTTCTTAACTTATGTATTCACTACTTTAATCGGATCCAATTTGTCTTATATTTTTGCGTTATCTTGTACAGTTTTCTTACTTTTCAAGTATAAATCTGTATATAACTGTAAATAGAAGGGACGAAGCCTTCCTTTAAGACCACTAGTAACAATTCCTGTGTAAATAAAACTTACAGCAGAAATGCAGCCTCGTGTGTCTGGAGTGTATTTTTGTTGCAAAGCAAACCGCCCCCCTCCCTTACTGCGCGGTAAGGCTGCAGCACGGCAGCCCTAATCGCCACGCGTCTGCTCATATTGGGCCTTTCTTCAGATCGTTTCAGCGGGACCGCGCCGCTAGGGGGCGCTGTGGGTGCGAGCGGTAGGAGCCGGCCCCGTTCCGGCACAGCGCTTCCGCCGCCGGAGCAGCGCTCGTGGGCCGCCGCCATGAAGCCGGTAGGGCGCTGCGGGGCGGAGGCGCGGGGTTGGGGCTGTCTTCTCGCGCGGGCCCGGCCCGCCGTCGAGCCGTGGGGGTTCGTAGCGTGCTGTAGGAAGCGGCGGAGCATTGTAGGGCTGCGGTACGGCAGCGCGACTGGAGCAGGCGGCGCAGCAGCTCGTTCAGCTCCGGCTGCCCTGTGAGAGCCACGCGCGGCTCTGAGGTGACTTTCTGCCTTCCTTCCCATCCCGACCCCCCGGCGCTGTGGCCTTTTTGGTATTGGGCCCGCGCCGATGGGTGCGCGTGATTTCCCGTGGCGCCTGTCGGCCTGCACAGCTGCCGTGCCCAGCTTCGTGCTGCTCAGGCACGCGCGCCCGGCTCGTAGCCTCGGAGCAGAACCTCCGTGTGCAGCTGTGCTGGGGCAGAGCGTGCAAATGGAGGCGGGCCGAGGGAGTGTGCTCGGGCGGGCTGCGTGCCGTGCCGGGCTATGAGGGTGCTTTCTGCGGCTGAAAACTTGTCGGTGTAGGGTTTGGTAATTGTCGGTTTCTATAAAGCGTTCTTCATGTCTCTTATCGATTTAATGCTTTGGAGTGAGATTGGAGCACACTGATGCTTTGGTTGGCTTGGAGAATAAGGGCTCTGGGGAGACCTCGATGTGTCCTTCCTGTACTTGAAGGGAAAGTATAAACAGGAGGGGGTGCGACTTTGTATGTGGCCTGTAGTCCCCAGGGGGGTGGCCTTGGACTAAGAGGGGAGATTTAGGTTAGGTGTTAGGGGAAAATTCTGTACTCAGAGGGAGCTGAGGCTCTGGCACTGCTGCCCAGAGCTGTGGGTGCCCCATCCCTGGAGGCTCTCAGGGCTGGGTTGGATGGGGCTCTGGACCCTCATGTGGTGGGGGGCACCAGCTCCTGGGAGAGGGTTGGAGCACTACTGAGGTCTCTTTCATCCCAAGCCGCTTTATGGTTCTTCTGATACATTCAGATAAACAAGATTAACCCAAGTGTTGGGTCCTGCACTTTAGTCACAACAACCCCAGGCAACCCTACAGGCTTAGGGAGGAATGGCTAGAAAGCTGTCTGACGGAAAGGGACCTTGATATACTGATGGACAGCCAGGTGCATATGAGCCAGCAGTGTGCCCAGCTGGCCAGGACGGCCAATTGCATCCTGGCTTGTATCAAGAATGGTGTGGTGAGCAGGACTAGGAAAGTAATCCTGCCTCTGAGTTCAGCACTGGTAAGGCCTCATCTCAAGTACTGTGTTCAGTTTTGGGCGTCTCAGTACGGAAAAGATGTGGAGGTGCTGGAGCACATCTAAATAAGGGCAGCAAGGCTTGTGAAGGGCTTGAAGAATATGCCCTATGAGGGGAGACAGAAGGAACTGGGGCTATTCAACCTGGAGAAAAAGAGGCTGAGGGGAGACCTTCAAATACCTGGAAGGTCATTGCAGCAAGGGCAGGGTTGGTCTCTTCTCACTGGTGACAGGTGTCAGGACGAGGGAAAATGATGTCAAGTTGCACTAGGTTAAGCTTAGGTTGGATATCAGGAAACGCTTCTTTACAGGAAGGGTTGTTAATCACTGGAATAGGCTCTCCAGGGAGGTGGTTGAGTCACCAACCCTGGATGTGTTTAAAAACCATTTGGATGCAGTGCTCAGGGACATGATTTAGCGGAGGGTTGTTAGAGTTAGGGTAGTATGGTTAGATTGTGGTTGGACTTGATGTTCTTTAAGGTCTTTTCCAACCTGAGCAATTCTATAATTCTGCGATTCTAAGTTGTTCAGAGCTGATAGAAGTACAGACTGAATGAGATGGCAGCCAACAAAAGTAAGTTTAATGAAGGGTTTGAACGTGGCAGTTACGTGGAATTTTCAATTTGTTCCCCAGAGAAAAAACACAAAGCGCGTCCCAAGCTTTCGCAAGTTACTGAGAACTAGTAAAATAAAACTTGACAACAAATTAAAGAATAAACAGTACAAACAGCAGAGTGCTGCTAAGAAGTATCGGAAAGAACAAAAGAAGCTAAGGCAGGCTGTCAGAGATGCTGTCTGTAAAAAACCTTTTCCACTGGAGGATTACAAGAAGAAACATATTGGTAAGTGCTTGCTCAATGCTGTTTTTTCATAGAAAAGATACGACTGTTACTAATGTTCTGCTATTCTACATTATAAAATTTTGTTTCAAGAAAACAACATTTCATTTACTGTGCACAGATAAGCACTTTTTTTTTTTTGTAAAAGAAAGAAAGGGAAATTATGAAAAATGGAAAATGCAACCATTCTGGCTACAGGGTATGACAGATGGAGGTGGTAGAGATGTGCTTGCTCTAATTGTTATAGACTGTCATAATAAAGGGGTCATTTTCTGCCCATTTTCTGGGCAGAAAAAAAACGGATGAGGTTTAACAAAAGCAAGTGTAGAGTCTTGCATCTGGGGAGGAATAATTCCATGCACCAATACAGGTTGGGGGATGACCTGCTGGAGGGGAGCTCTGCGGAAAGGGACCTGGGTGTCCTGGTGGATGACAGGTTGGCCATGAGCCAGCAGTGTGCCCTCATGGCCAAACAGGCCAATGGCATTCTGGGGTGCATTAAAAAGAGCGTGGCCAGCAGGTCGAGGGAGGTGATCCTCCCCCTCTACTCTGCCCTGGTAAGGCCTCATCTGGAGTACTGCGTGCAGTTCTGGGCTCCCCAGTACAAAAAAGACAGGGATCTCTTGGAAAGAGTCCAGCGGAGGGCCACGAAGATGGTGAAGGGCCTGGAGCATCTCCCCTATGAAGAAAGGCTGAGTGAACTGGGTCTGTTCAGCCTTGAGAAAAGGAGACTGAGAGGGAACCTGATCCAGGTCTATAAATATCTAAGGTGTGGGGGGCAGAATGGCGAGGCCGGACTCTTTTCAGTGGTGAGTGGAGACAGGACAAGGGGAAACGGCTGGAAACTGCAGCATAGGAAGTTCTGCACAAACATGCGCAAGAACTTCCTTACAGTGAGGGTGACGGAGCACTGGAACAGGCTGCCCAGGGAGGTGGTGGAGTCTCCTTCTCTGGAGATGTTCAAGACCTGCCTGGATGCCTACCTGTGCTACCTGGTGTAGGGAACCTGCTTTGGCAGGGGGGTTGGACACGATGATCTCTGGAGGTCCCTTCCAACCCCTACAATTCTGTGATTCTGTCATTTTCTGGGTTAATGTAAACATGTGCTTGAAGGTTGATGAGAAGAAAGTTGAAGTAAGGTGTCTCAGGTGTAGGCAGCATTAGGTTTATAAGTGTGAGTGTATGTACAGCATCTTAATTTGTGCACGTTATCTCTGAAATAGCTGAAAAACGGGAGGAAGAAGAGGAAGATGAAGCGCTTCCACTGGACATGATGGATGAAGATGACTTGAAGTTAATGGAAGATTTGGCTCGGAAAGCATCATTTTTAACCAGGGATATTTCTTCTAAGTGAGTTTTGTGATGTCTATTTTTTGTAGTATTTTAGTTTTGTTTGGCTTACGTGCAATGTAATACATTTGTCATAAGGTCCCTTTCAGTCTGGTGTTTCTTTGCAGTTCCAGTTTCGTGTTTCCTTAGTCTGTTGGTACATTCAGTATTAATGTAGCAATGTATGTCAGATCATTCATGGGCTCTGCTGTCCTTCATGATACTGTTTCTGCATTGTTCACTCCTGTGAGGTCCATGACTGTGAGATGAGTAGCATTCCTCAGACTAAATAAAATGACAACCTGTACACGAGGGTCCCATTGGGCTTGCACGCTGGTATAGTCCTTGATGGCAGATCTGCTCAGGGTGAAGTTTTCAGTATGCCAGGGCAGCTGCACGTGTAGTGGTAAAAGGAGAGAGCAGTCTGGTCTAGGTGAGAGAGAGGCTGTGCTGAGATCCCAGTAGTTTCTGTTTTTCATCTCTCTTTATTTTATGTATCTTTTTCAAATTTGTTAAGATTTGAGGACAGAAATTATGCTTCCAAAGGATGTTTACCTTACAAACTTCATGTGATTTGTTCATTGTTGTCTTACTTTGAAGGGCCCCTGAGGATGTTACTGCTTCATGAATGGCAGCAGCTAGCACTGTGGTTTCCAGATGGCCCTATTGACTCAGACTTGTGAATAACAGCTGTATTTTCTTCATGCTCAGCAGCCAGTTACAGCTGTTGAGGTCCGGTGCATGTTGAGTAGGATTTGAGCACATAGGAAAGGTTTGATCTACACAGGGACATTGAGGCAGTCTGGTGCTGATCTTGCAGTGTTTCTAAGGTGGCTGTGTGATATGTAATATGACTCTACCAGTGGTCTTCCTTGCTGAAGCCTACCAGTCTCTGAACACATGGCTTTCCGAGTCCATTACAGATCTGTAGTTGAAGTTCTGTCACTTACAAAACCAAAAGCAGTGTTTCTAGTAAAAAAAAGACTGTGCTGCTCACTTCAAAAGGTGATTCATCATCCCTGGCTTTTAGTTTATGAATAAGATGAAGAGATAACATACCTTGTAGTTATGCCTGTACTACAGGAGAATACAACTTTTAACTGTTTTTTGGTAAATGTTGCATGCATATGTTTAGACTCATATAAATATTTCAGTATTCACCAAACAAAGTGGCTGACCTGCCAGGCTCACTAAGTCTTATCTTGTCTTTGCTCATATCACATTTTAATTTCCTCTAAAAAAGAGATGGGAAGTGCTACGTTGTCATGAATTCAAAAATCCCATATAGATCTGCATTAACATTGTCTCAGTGAGTGGTGACTGGTGCTATCACAGTGAATACACTTCAGCATTCCACTGCATATGGTCAGCTGTCATTTGTTTTTCTAAGTGTGAACACCTAATCCAGCTAGTATACTGTCATACATGGTTCATGTCTAATTAGATGGTTAATTGATTTTGTTTGCCTTGTGTTTTATCAGTGAACCTGTTCACATCAAGAAACGAAAACGTGAGAGTGTGATTGCAAAATATGAGAAGATACCAAGACGTGGAAACACTGAACCAGAGAAAGAGCTCATCCATCTACTCCCTATCAAAGACAAAGGTGGCATTATTCCCCAAACCATGGAAAAGCCAGGTAAGGCACAGATTTTTCAATCAGAATAGCATCCAACATGTATATAACTTGTTCTTTCAGAATTTCTCAGTGTTATTACAGGCTTGACTCTGGGCTGTTTTTGCAGTTCCTGATGTTGCTGAGGATGAAGAAGAAGATACAGAAGAAATGGAGGTAGCAGAAGGTAATAAAGCATCATGTTTATTTATTTCTCTTTTTCCAAGGAATCCACTGCTATTCTGTAAGGATGTTTGTCATTTATTTTTTTTTAGGGGGTGTGTTACCATGTTACCCAAAAAGCATAACAGTGAGTTAGAGTTTACTTTCTTATGTATTAGGATTCTAGGACCTTTGGGAAAAGATTTCCACAGCTGGCTTGAAAATCGTTCCTTCTTTAAGACATAGAAAATGCAAATATATCAACTGTAATTTTGAAAGAAAAAGTGATTGGTGAAAAACTTGCTGCAAATTGTAGGGCTCCTCAATTTCTTGGCACAGCTGGGGTCATATGTTGACTTTATATGTTATCACTGTGCTTGGGGAAAAGTATTTGAAGATTCAAAAAGATTTTAGTTCACTTACTTTTGCAAACATAAGATTCTAAAGCGGAGCAGGAATCAAGCTCTGAGTTAATACAAGCTCTAGCAGGTTCGTTCATAAAGCTGCTTTTACTGTGGAACTGTATGTTGTATTGTTGAGTGGGATTACCAGTCATTTGAATGCAGTATCTAGAACTGTGGTTTACAATATGGTATTTGTTAGTGGCTTCTCCAGTGACTCTTCTCTTTAACTCCTATGCTCTGTGCTAGACTTCAATGAAGAACCGCCACCTGTTCTCACTCCTGAGGAAATGGCTGCTCAAAGGAAAATAAAGCTGCAAGAAAGGAAGATGCACATTGCTGCCTTAGCATCTGCCATTCTCTCTGACCCAGAAAACAACGTAGGCAGCATTTATTTAACATGCATGTGTGTGTGCCTGTGTTGTGCAGCAAGTCAGTAAATAAAGATCTGAAGTGACCAAGTGATAGCAAAAGCAAAAGAATACATCAGTAAAACAAGGGCAAGTACAGTATTGCATCACTCTCTGAGGATTGCAAGCAGTGAAACTGCTGCTATAGATTGATGCAAAGGATTTGAATCATGTAAGGGTCCAGGTGACTGTGTTGGCTCTGTTCAGGAGTAACTTTGTCCTCTGAATAACTTCAGGAATAATATTGTATCTGGTGTTTCTTACCCAAACTACCTTGTTCCTTAATCATAACCTCTATTTCAGCTCTGCTTTCAGGGTTGTGTATAGAAGTTCTCAGTGCTTCAGTATATGCTGGTAGTTTGTTGTAATTCTAGGTAATTTTAGAATGGCATCGTAGTTTTAACATTCCCAAGATAAAATTTTGATGGGTTACCCAGCATATTTTGGTTCTTTATACAGTGCTAAGTAAAGCAAGTTAATTGCTTTTTTTTCCCCCCTCAGTGTTTAGAAATGGGGAGGATGTCTTGTGACAGACTTGCAGAATTATATGTTGTGCTTGGAAATTGGTTTGAGGGTGATGTTCAGCTGACCTCATCAGTCTCTTTTCTTAATCAGCTTAAAAAGTTGAAGGAATTGCGTGCCATGCTGATGGAACAGGACCCTAATGTTGCTGTGATAGTTCGGAAGTTGGTCATGGTTTCTCTGATGGAAGTATTCAAAGATATTGCTCCTTCTTACAAAATTCGGCCTCTGACTGAAGCAGAAAAGGCAACCAAGGTGAAATATCACATTTCTCTATAGTTTTCTGAGTCAGACAGATTTATTAGATCATGCCAAATACTGTTGCTTTAACATGAATTTCTGGTTTAGAACAAAGAACAGCAAATACACAAGCACTTAAGGATGTTGTGAAACTGTGACAATTTGGGAGCAGAAGTGTTTGATTTGAACCTTAATTCTTGCATAATTCTTTCAGTAAGCAGGTGACTGATGGTTATGGTGGAAAGTAATAGTATACTAAATAGTATACCAAACCTGAGTGGGTGACTTTCATCATAAACCCTGGAACAAGACAGTGGTTTTTGTCACACTGAGGGAAATGGAAAGAAAGCAAATTAAATACCACTGTCACCTCACTGGCGCAAATTACTGTGAAGTGCTAAATGTTCAGAACAGTTTCTTTTTGTTTTACTGTATCCCTGAGGTGTTCAGGGGCAGCCTGATCTGATGCCTGACTTAGTGGTTGGCAACCAGCCCACGTCAGGGGAGTTGGAACTAGGTGATCCCTTCCAACCCAGACTGTTCCGTGATTCTGGATGTTGTTTGTAAGCAGTTTTGTAGGTGCTTTTAATAGAGCCATGGCTCTAAAATAACAGCTGGATCCAAAATTACACTTTAGTCCCCAGAAATGAAATAGGCCTAGTTAGGAGGAGTGCTTAGACCACAAGAGCATGTCTAGTAATAAGCAGAAATATTGTATTGTTAATACATTTCTAGTAATGCCTGTCTAAAAGGAAAAACCTTGTTAGGTATCTCATACGTGTTTTAATTTTGAGGTATTTTTTGTACTACTGCCTAATTTTGGTCTCCAAATAATATTTTACTTGTGTAATGTACACAGGTTAAAAAAGAAACCCAGAAACTGAGAGAATTTGAAGAAGGCCTTGTGAGCCAGTATAAATTTTACTTGGAAAATCTGGAACAAACAATTAAAGGTACCGTGAGCACTTTTTTATAGTAAATGCAAAATTGTTTTCAGGATCACAGTTTACCTCTGCTGATTGAGTGCTAACCATAGCCATCTTTTATGTAATTAGTATTTCATATAATTGCAGAAGAACATATGCAACAACTGAAATTGTAACTGTGTAGAAGCTCCTGTGCATTTTGGAAGTAATTACTAACAATGTTATTTTGTGCAGATTGGAAACAGAGGAAGTTGAAGAAAAGCAATGTCGTCTCATTAAAGGCGTACAAAGGCCTAGCAGAGATTGCAGTGAAGTGTCTGTGTGAGCTGCTTGTGGCCCTACCCCACTTCAACTTCCACAATAACATCATTGTTCTCATTGTTCCTCTCATGAATGATACGTCAAAAAAGGTAAGTGATTTTCTTATTCAGAAGAGTTCTTGTTTTGCATGAAAAATAATTTATTTCTGAGCTTTATTCCAGTATCCACATCTTGTGACCTTATCTTTTCTCTATTTTACAAGCTGTAAAACTGCTTTCTGATTAGTAAATACTATCAGTGATGTCAATTAGCTGTTCTCATGGAAAAACTTGTTTGAATTCACCTTTCAGATCTCTGAACTATGCTGTGAAGCAGTTAAGAAGCTCTTTAAGCAAGACAAGTTGGGCTTTGCTTCACTTGGTGTAGTTAAGGTTGTTTCTGGCCTTGTAAAGGGTAGAAATTACAATGTCCGACCTGAGGTAAGAGTCTTTCTGTTATACTTCACAATTTTCATTTTTTGAAAGTTTAAAAAAAATCTAAAGGTTGAAGTTAGTGCAGCTGCTGGCTGTAGACAAGCAGAATTTCATCACTGTCGGATCACATGGGAATATTAGAGGTGGGCTGGGCCAGAAAGTTAGAAAGAGAAATAAAGGCAGGGGAAAGAAACTGGGAGCAGAAGAGCAGATCTCAGTAGAGACGTGGGTTATGTCAGGCAGGAAGACTTGAAGTGAGAGAGGCAAATGGAGAGATAGATAAAAATTTGGTTTTATCCATTGCTGAGGAAGAAACTGTAAGCAGAGATGAATGATACAGATGAGAAGGAACATAAGGAGATTAAACATAAGAATCTGTGAGCAGCAAAGCTCACCAACTAGTATGGAATTCAGGATTTCTTAACCCTTCCTTTCCTCTTCTGTTGATCACCTCTCATTTTATTTATTTATTTTCCCATAGGTATTAAAAGTTTTTCTTCACTTAAGAATTAAGGAGGTGGAATTAAAAAAAGATTCCGAAGACATTGCACCGAAGAAGAAGTTCATGACTTTCAAAGAGAAAAGAAAACATCTTTCAAGAATGCAAAGAAAGGTAATGATTTGTGCCTTTTGGGTGTTGATAACATATTCAATTGTTTCTATTAAGAAGGAATACACCTATGCTGGTTGCCCTGTAGCATCACAGGATGGCTTAAGCAACTCACCAATCATGAATTGTTCCTTTGGAAGGTTTGTTCACTGGGTATCTTTGGGATCTGGGTGTCCAGGCTGGTTGGAAACTTTTACTCTGCTGGAAGGTTTGTTTACTTAAAATCAATTGTATGTTTTCAGTGGAAGAAAGCAGAAGAGAAGCTAGAAAGAGAACTCCTGGAAGCAGAAGCTTCAGAAAGTAAAGAAAAAAAACTGAAGCTGGTAAGTAATTTAGATATAATTTTCCCATTTTTGCAAAGTAGTAACTCCTAATCATTTTGTAACCAAGAGTCTCCCTGCTAACTCAAACTGTCAACATTTCATACTGCTAGATACTGTCAGCAGCAGACAGACATCTTGCCTATGCCAGAGGTCTTAGTTTTATAAAGAAGAGCCTTCTCAGCGTACCCAAGAAAGCCAGCTTAGCTATTGTTATTTCCTTCTGTTGTGTGTGCAGATAGGTATTTGAACGCATTGATGAATGTCCTCCTGGTGCCCTGTTTCTTTTGCAGGCAGCACTAGGTAATGGCTTTTCCAAATTTCAGAGTGGCTTTTAAGCAAGAGAGTGTGTGGCTAGCTTGAACTGAGGGGAAGAGAGGTTGTTCAGAATAAGGGGGCAGGAGAGCAGGACTTGAGCTTTTTCAGCATAAGAAGAGCAGAAATGGCAGTGCCAGGACTGATTTGGACAACAAGCTTGGACAGAGAGGTGTGACTGCTGGGCTAATAGTGAGGCTTTTTCTTCTGCCTTAATCTCTTTGGAGGGAGGCAAGGAAAATGTTGTGCTCCACTCTTTCCTGAAGATCCTGCCATATCTTTTACCTCATCAGTAAGTAGATTTTGCTGCCCAGTTCCAGTGTGGTGTCACTGATGTTGTCACTTTAAAAATGTATTAATATAATTTAATGTTATGGTACAACATAGTAATATTACTGTACTAGTACTAGGCACATTTTTAATGGAGTTCTAAGTGAACAAGAAATGTCTGCTTTCCATGCTTACATATTTTACTTTGTTTTCTTCTCGTCAGCACACAGAGACCTTGAATATTGTATTCTTAACATACTTCAGAATCTTGAAGAGAGCTCAGAAGTCTCCACTTTTGCCAGCTGTGCTGGAAGGTCTTGCAAAGTAAGAACATGATTTACCTTCTTTTGTATGTATCAGAACAGGCATAAATTGCTGAAAGGCTGTGTGACTCCTGTAGGCAAGGAGAAGAGACTGACAAATATGTTCAAATTCTTTTATTCCTATGCTGAGGTACTTGGCTACTTCTACAAACATTTTAATGTAATGTGAAATTGCCACAGCAGCATCAGTATGATGCATACCCATCAGGTGTGATGTGATTATGTTATTTTGTCTGATTGCTTCCTGAAGGACCTGAGCACTATCTCTAGTGCTATAGGGAAGCTGAGAACTATCAGCGGGGGGCTGAATTCTCCACATGTGGGAAGATAAGAGATGCTGAGCATTTGATTTAGCACAGCTTTAAGGTCTGTGTTTCACTAAGTCAGAATGCTTTGAGCTAAATTTGCAGGGGATGTTTAAAGCTTCTCTCTTTGATTCAAGGTTTGCCCACCTCATAAACGTGGAATTCTTTGATGACCTGTTGATTGTTCTCCATTCTCTCATCGCTTCTGATGTAAGTAGGGCTTAGTTGTAGAATTTTCTTAAGATTGATTTCTGGGTACTCAATCAGTTTTGTATTTATAGGACTTAAGCTATCGGGAGAGTCTTCACTGCATTCTCAGTGCTTTTCAAATACTCTCTGGACAAGGTGAGAAATCTTTAAAAAAAAAAACCCAACAACAATCACCTGAAGTGTAGTATAATTTTATTAACATAATCTCAAATAAGTATATTTACTCCTTTATAGGTGATGTTCTTAATATTGATCCAATGAAATTTTACACACATCTTTACAAGACGCTGTTCAGCCTACATGCAGGTAAGTCTAGGTTCTTATTTTCAGTGTCTCATTAGATAATGTTTACTCTGCTTGTTTGGTATCACATCCTTAATACAGTGTTAGCAACCTAGTTATTTTTAACAATGTTTAAAGTAGAGTTAAAACACATACTTGTAATTTTTAGAATTTTTGATGGAATGTTTTCTTATAGAAGAAACAGAAGCTATAGTACGTTTTTTCTGTTCAGAGTTGGACTGTCTTTAACAAAAAGGGCTGAGTGGTTACACCTGGGGCACATTAGTGCTGTGTTTGAACCTTTTGGGCTTTCGTGTTATTTCTCAGGTTCCAGTACACAGTCAGTAGCAGAATATCTAGTTTTATGTTCCTGGTCATGATTACTTACTCTTTGCATGCAACTTTGCTTTTAAGGCGGTACCAACGATGACATAGGAATTGTGCTCCAGTGCCTGGATGTCATGCTTACCAAGCGGAGAAAGCAAGTTTCCCAGCAGCGAGCTCTTGCTTTCATGAAGAGGCTTTCCACACTTGCTCTTCATGTCCTTCCACACTCCAGCATTGGGATTTTGGCAACAAACAGAATATTAATGCAAGTAAGTTTTACTTGTCGGATTTTTTAGCTTACAGGTTAAAGGTTGTTGAGTTTTTTGACAGATTGATTTTATGCAAAATATTTTGAAGCATTTTAAGCAAAAATGATTAACACAGAGTAAATATCCTTAAATGTATCTGACGTAGAATATCATGAATGGATTCCTGGACTTAAGTTAACTGTGCTGTAATTGGATGTATAGTATAAGCAGCTCAGCCTTCTTTGTGTTGTAGACATTCCCAAAGATGGATCTCTTACTGGACAACGAATCTCAAGGCAGTGGAGTTTATCTCCCAGAACTAGATGAACCAGAGCACTGCAATGCCCAGAACACAGCTCTATGGGAGCTGCACTTGCTGCAGGTTAGTAGTAGCTGAACAATTTAGGAAGATGAGTGGTAAGTAACTACTACCAAATGCAGAGTGGACTTCTTCAGGCTTATCAGTCAAATGTGACCCACGTGAACTGAGCCTTTTCCCTATGCAGAGGAACAACAGCACAGTGGTGTAGGAAGGAACAAGCTCTGAAGAGGGTGATACACCACTTACAATAGTTCCACGCTGAGTCTTACTGCAGGCTGCCTAATAAAACTCCTTTTGAAGCTCTTTTAATCTGTTAAGATCCCAGATGGTCTAGCCCTTCTGCAGGGAGCAACTTATACCTCAGTCTGTCATTCCAGGCAGTGTTAATGGTTTGGGGCTTGCAGAGGGTTTCCTCTGCCCTTTTTCTTGTCTTCTGGGAGAAGGAGTTAGGTTAACTGCAAAGAATTTTGCTCTCAGCATAACAGCTCCAAGTGAATAAATGTATGACTAGGTGCTCTCATTCACTTAACCTTAGAAACTGATTTTGGCAATGCTCACTTTTTCTGTCTAAATCAGAAGCAGGTCCTTACATCTTATTGGAGCCAAAATAAATGGTAGAATCCATGGGTAAATACATTACCATTATCCCCCACTCATTTGCTGTTTTTCTTTCTTTCTTTCAGAGACACTATCATCCAACAGTGCAGAAATTTGCAGCTCACCTTGCTGTTGGAGCTCCAGCTGAAGGATCAGGAGCTCTTTCACTTGATTTGAGCAGAAGGTGAGCTATACAAGGGATTTATTTTTAACAGTAGCATACTAGCAAAACAGCAGCTGTTTGTACTGTATTAAAGGAAAAATAATTATCCATAACATTAAAAGGTTCATTTATTCAGAACTCAATTTCTCTGTTCTTTTGCTGATACAGAAATTTTGCTGCTTTTTTTCTGACTGTGGATTATGATCATTGAACTGTAGCTCTCCACTGGAAGCTGGAAACCAAGGTGCAGAATATATCAAAATACAAGAACAGCCATCCTGATTTACACTAAGGATGTGTCTAATTCACTAACCTGTCTTCAGCAGTGGCTGGAAACAAGTGCACCAGGAAGAGCACAAAAAGGGGCAAGCTTATAAGGCCTGAGCTACCACCTACCCTCTGACTTGTTCTTTTATTCTGACTTTTCTGAAGTGTTCCAAGTCTCTTGAAACAAAGTATAAATTTTGAAAACGCTGTATGGCTTGATACAGGTTCTGCAAGTCTACAGCTTATTAGTTAGAAGCTACCTTTTGTTTTGAACCTGCTACCAGCATGCATCATTTAATGGTCCTTGGTTCTTGCTCTGGGAGATGAAGTGAACAGTCTGTTCCAACAGGCACTTTCTGTGTTTCTGTGTGACTTTGTAGATGTCCTTAATTTTGTCCCTCTGCCTGCTATCTCTTCTCTTGACTGATGGGACCTGGCCCAGACAGGAGCCATTGCATGTGTTTCGTCATGTTTTGTTTCCTGCTCTTGAACTTATTTAAAGTATTTTGAGATGAGGAAGTGGAAAAGATGCAGTATTTGAGATGTGGATGATCAGTGAATTACACACTGATGTAACAGTGCTTTCTATTATTTTTCTATCTCTTTTCAATTCTACAGAGCATTGAGGTCACAGTCCCGTGACAGTACCCTTAGTGAGGAGATCTTGTTATTTAGGGATAGTGCTCAGAACATGTTTGTTTTTTGTGTGAAGCTTAGATTATTTTTCTCTAGTTCTTTTTTTCCGTGCTGAATTTCATTTGCTATTTTACTGGCTGTGTCCTACAGTCTGCCTGCAGTTCTCAGCAACAGTTTACTTGTAGCACAGATGACTTGGTATTCACCATCTTCTCCACATTGAGTGGGTTGAAATCCATGGAGCCTGGCGCAGACCTTTTGGAAGCTCATACTTTCTTTCAGACATTGCAAAAACTGATCACACACACGTCTACTGTTTGCTGTGTTTTAACCATTCTTTTTCATGTGATGGTCTTACCCATTCTCCAGTGGCTTCTTAGGTTTTTTTTTTCAGTAACACCATGCAGTAAGGAACTTTGGAATCCTGCTGGAATTTAGCTAGATTGCATTGGCTAGATAACTTCATCTACTTACTTTAGACCTTTTTTTTTAACGCCGGAGTTATAATGCAGGTCAGGCAGTGACTGCTTGGAACAACAGAGCAGGTCAACAGAGCAGGATTTTTGTCTCTCATTTCTTCTCCAGCTGAGTATTTAGACATGTATCACTGGCTTTTACTAGCCCTATTTCACAGGTACAGTCTTTTCTAGTTGATGTTCATTACTCTGAAGCGTTCACTTAAGACGTTGGTGGGTATGAATGGTGTTAGGGGACAAGCTGCTCTTGCTTTGGCAGTATATTGTGTTGAAGGGTATCTAATGAATTTTTCCTTTCACTGCAAAAACTGTGGTTTTGCTATAGGCCTGCTACAGAACTTTTTGAGGCGTACAACATGAAAGGAATGACCTTCAATCCTCCCGTTCCATCAGTAACACCCAGACGAAAGGTAATCCTTTTTTGACCATGGGCTGTACCAATTTAAGCTTTATTTGCTATGTGCAGATATTAGCACACTCAGTTTGGCTTTCTGCTTTGTGTACTTTCTCAGTTAAATATTTTTTAACTGGCGTAAGGTAGCACTGACTTTCAACAGAAGGAAGAAATGCTGTATGAATATTTCCTCTCCCATAGCGTCAGTTAACATAGCAAGATGGATGTGGTATTTGTTTTACTTAACTTTTGCTCTTTGCAGTTGTTCAGTGCAGATTTCTTATCCGTTTCTGTAATTATAAACTAACATTTGTTTAAAAAGCAGTAATAAAAAGCCATCTGTCTTTCCCAGTGTTGGTAGTTGGCAGGATAGGCCAATTCCCAGAGCCTTTGGTTCAGTATGTAGGACACTGATCCCCATAAGTGAGAGTTTATGGCTTTGAAGTGTAAATTTGAACAAAGAGCTTTTTGTATGAAGAGGAGAAAGAGGTGAACACTTACTAGCTCTTGAGCACTAGGTATGTTCCAGATGCCAACCTCCATTAATTGTTCAGTGAGCGCTGCATCCTTTAAATAGTGGTAAATAATTCTCTTTCTTCCTAATGAAAATTATACTAACCTTGGCAGCACCTTCACTTTTTAACTCAGTAATATCTGTTAAAGCCCTAAGCATTTTTTTCTTCTATTTTTGAGAAGCAACTTCTGAAAAGCTTAGCTAGTACTTAGCTAGTAAGCTTCTACTTAGCTAGTCTGTCCTTAGATAATAACTGCCTGATGTTTCTGTCCTTCTGGGACATTAGCAGACAGATCGAGGCTGGGAACAGCAGATAAGAGAGAGATTGGAAAGTGTTTAGAGTCATAGAATCATAGAATCATCAAGGTTGGAAAAGACCTAAAAGATCATCCAGTCCAACCATTCACCTATTACCAATAGCTCCCACTAAACCATGTCCCTCAACACAACATCCAGTTTTTCCTTGAACACCCCCAGGGTCAGTGACTCCACCACCTCCCTGGGCAGTCCATTCCAGTGCCTGACCACCCCTTGCGAAAAGTCATACTTCCTCATGTCCAGCTTGAATCTCCCCTGCCATAGCTTGAAACCATTCCCTCTGGTCCTAGAGGTCCCTTGAATAAGGGAATGTGTAAAGGAGGCAGAAACAAAGGAGGAAGGAAATAGGAGAACGAGCTGTCTTTGGTGGTTATAATGGCAATACTTGGGAAATTAGCTTCAGTGTTGCTTACTCTATGGCTGTTTGACTCATTTAACAATCTTTGGCAACACCTAAGTTTGCGTCCTGCAAGTGTGTGTGTTATGCTGCCATGGTCTGTCAGCACCTCTCCCCGCTGATAGAAGCTCTGAATTGGAATTTTCTTTTTCTGTGCTCCACTAAAGAGAGGATCTCATTTGTCTTTGAGTGCACGAAGTACTTGGCTATGTGAGTGTTAAAACTAAATTTAACACAGCTGCAGATCACGCAGATGACCTTCCTTCATCACTAGGGAGGAGTGGAGATCCCCACGCATGGCTCTAACCAGAAGGAATTTCTCAAGACAGGGTCAGGGCGTTCCTTCCTCAGATTCACAATCTCAACTGCTTGCATTATTGGCTTCACTAGCCCTTGGATCTGAGATGGTTAATTTATTTTTTTAAGGTGTGTTGAACAGGAATCAGTATGCATGTTCCTTCAGAACTGGAAGCTGTGGGTATGTAGAGTTGGTATTCTTCTAAAGAATAGTTAAAAGCAAAAAAAATCATCGCCAAAAGTATGATCATCTAAGGCATGCTGGACATGTGACTTCCAAGTGAAACTGGCAGTTGGATCTCGGTGAGCTGACGGTTCTGTAGGTCAGGTTGAGGAAATGGCCAGGGGCATGGGAGAGAAACAGGACTGCTAATTAAAGATACTGGACTTGTTTATTAATATAACTAATATTCTGTTATTTTCAGGACACATTCTCACACGTGGATTCACTTCTAAATCAGGAGCTAACTGAACAGCTTCAACAACACATGAGCAAGACTGTTAGTCACAAAACCTTGGATTTTGCTAAACACTTAAAAGAGTCATCCTTGTCCTAATTGAATTTATCAATCGTATTCAGATGGCTTCTTAATTACGGACAAAGATTGATTGGAAGAAGTTTTCACTCATTATTAAAGGAATGCGAGTAGGCTTTTGTTTGAACATAGAAGCACTCAGTAAACAGAACAGAAGCTTTTCACACAGGTACAAGGTCATCTAGCCAGTGTTCCCAGGGCTTGGGGTTTGCAATGTAGAGTCACATCAGTAATGTAAAAAGATACAAACCAAGGTCATTTTAAAATTGCCTGAAACAGTGCATTATAGTATTTTTGTTTATATAACTTCTAATTTTTGTAATAGAATATACACATATGCGTTTCTGAGGAAACACTGGGTTATATTGATATATGAATAAATATTTTGGAAATACTACTAGAGTGTTGAGGTCTTTGATGTTCAGGATACCTCCAGCTTTGGAATATGTATTACTTTTCATGTTTTTAAATTCTTCTTCTGATGTCTCCAAACTCTTTATCATATTTTGAGATGATTTTTGCTTTTGCTGTGCATTTGTTGTCTTAGAATAAGAGCAGGGTATTTATTAGCAAATTAAGATTACTGAGTTCAATTTCTGAACTATCCTCATAGTTGACAGCTCTACAATGTCTTCAATAAACCATCACTGTGAAGAATACAGGACAAATTCCAGGTAAGAATTTTAAATCTTGATTTTTCTCCCCATTCCCCAAATATCAGCTACTGCCTGGTTGTTTCAGAATTCATTTTCAGCTGCATATTGGCTTTACAAACAATAGGTAAAATATATTGGAGAACTTAAGGATGATTATTGCTTTATTCAGAACTCTGTTCCATAGGGCAGCGCGGTGGGCTGATGAGGCTGGCAGCCAATATATTTTGTGATATTTAGTATGTGATATGATAAGTTTTGCAAAGCTTTTGGTCAAGTCACCAACCTCCTTACAATAATTATAAAAAGTTTATTTTTCTGTGGGGCATTTTGTCCTTTATCTTATGGTTCCTACATCCTTCTATAATAATTTATTTTAATATGTGCTTTAACGTTGATTAGACTGTTGGACCAAGTTCTCTGTGGTTGAATGTAAATTCACAGTTTTGCAGTGGGTATCTATCTACTAATGGATTAGAAAATATATATTCCTGTATTGGGAATACAAAACTGTCTACATAATACTGCTGGTAATATGTGTGTTTCTGGCTGCTCAGGTTGCCATTCCCATAGCTTTTCAGGACTTGTTAAGTGATTGCAAATGTGCATGTGACTTAAATTCCAAAGAATTCTAAGGGTGCCATCAGCCTTTGTCAGTTCAGGAAGGCAAAAGGAAAGAGTCAACATCTTAAACCATTTATTTTTTACAACATATACAAATACAAGTTTATTCTTCAAGTCAGCAAGGAGGAAATAGCCTAGGTGGAAAGTTGCTTTTAGAATTGTTCATTTTACATAGTTTCCAAACAATCTAATGACTGGCACGTGGTGACTCCGCACTGTCAGAATGCCATGACATGCGTTAGGAGGCAGAGGAAGGTGAGTGTGGAGCTAACAAGTCTTTCTGAAATACTCTATGCAAGTACTGGAGCAAAATCTATTCATTGTTATTTGTTTTTGTGTTTAATTTGCTAACCCTGTCAAATGCCTATCACTATTGCAGTTACAAAATATTTATTACATAGTGAAAAAACTCCACCATTGTTACATTTAGTGGGATACCCCAAAAGTAAACTGAGTTTTGTAGCAGTCTACTAGGAGCCAGCGATTAACAAACAAACATTAGTGAAGCTTAGCAGCATTCAGAGAGCAAGAGCAGAAGGCAGAGAGTTCTGTTTCAGAAGCTGCAGACTCAGCCTTTCACTGAACTGGAAAGCTACCAGCAAGTTATTTTTTTAGAGACAAATATTTCCTGAATATTTCAGGAACACGTTCCTATAGATTACTAGTTGAAGTCTTTAATTAATTCCTAGAAGCATATGATTTCTGGAAGCAGACCACTTTGAAAAGATGGCTATTGAGTTCCTTCATCTAGCAAAACTCTTTAGTATCAATAAAAATAGGTGATTAGGATTTAAAAATTGTAACTGTACTATATAAAAATTGTACAGTATTTTGCTGCTTCGTTTAAGTTGGATGAGTAAGATATAAACAGGAAACCCTTCAGCCCATAGGAATTCCCCCCCAGTGTGCCCCAGCTCCTGAAAACTGAGCAGTAGTGGAACAAGCCCGGAATCCCTGGCAGCCCAAGTGTTGTCCCATATACTCACAGCACTGCAAACAGCAAATGCTTTGTGAGGAAAATCATAAAGAAAGATTCACAAAAAGATGTTGGTATAAAAGTACAGTGGTTTTAAAAAAAAAAATTGAATAAAATACTCCCATATGGCCAAGAGGCAACTGAGCACAAGGGTTTTACCTGTAAACTCATCAGAACGGGGCCTGCTACCACTCAGTGCTTTTTTCTGGAAGGTGTTGCTTATTTACATTCCTTTCTTTCAGACTTTATCCTGGAAGCTGTTTCCTGTAAATAGTTTGTAATGTGAAAATGAATGTATTTTCCTAATTGAAGTCCGTACCCAGCCAAAAGCACAGAAAGGGACAAAGGTGTTTTATCAGAGGAATGTGTGGGCAAGTATTCCTGCAGAAAGAAAATCATCTGTGGATAAGTAAAATAAATTTTCCTGGTAGAATTGAAACTTTTTTTTTCACATGAAATGCATTTATCTGAGATTTCTTAAAACCTAACAAAACCCCAAACCTCTTTAATGCTTTAAGGGGTGGCAAATTTTCATTAGTGGGATATTTGGAATGAACACAAGTGGAAGGGAAATCTCTTGCTTTCCATCTGCACCAAAAGGGAACTGCATTTCACTTGCAAAAAAAAAACCCCTCACTCTGACACTTGGCACCAGCCAGAACCTTTCTGTAACTTGAGGTTGTGATATTTGTGCATTAATGAAAGTACTGGAACATTATAATTAGCCTGACAAAATTCTAGATAAATATTTCCCTGTTCTGTTTTACTGTGACAAACAGCAGAGAAAGCAGTTTTAGACCTTGGCCGATGAGGAAGATACTTAAATTAATCAACTTTTCCAACAACTGGAGAGTTATTGTATTAGCAGAAAAAGTACTTAACTGCTATTCCTAAGTTCCACTAGACTTTGTGCCAGTGGTGGAGCTGCATTACACCTTGTGACACTGCTGCTGTTGCCCCTGAATTTCTCAAGATTTCTTTTTTTAGTTTAAATCTATGTGAAAGAAAACTATTACTGGCTGATGAAATGCATGTAAGGGTTTTGTATGTTGGAGCAAGCGTGGTGCTAAGAGTGATATTAAGGATTCTGTTTTCAGTACTGCTGAATATTTTTTTTAAAGAAGTCAAATAGTTAAGGATAAACTCTATAGGATAATAATTCTTATTTCTAAAAATACCCAAAGCACTGCAAGAAAAAAGTTAGTGATATGAAACTGCCACTGTGCTAAAATAACAGAAAAAGGCTAGCATTTAAGAACCTGCTGCATTAGTCGAATTGTGCGGTGGGTTGATGCATTTCCCAATAATTCCGAAGTATTCCATATCAAATTAATTATGCTAAGAAAACAGTTTTTCTGTCTTAGTACTAAAGATAAGCACTGGGAGCGAGGGATATGTGACCAGGTCCGTGGTTATTTTTCCTGATAGTTGGAAATGACCTCAAGGGGGCACGTTTTGCCTTGTTAGCATCTGTCAGACAGGAATTCTCAGTAGTGCATTGTAAAAGAAACTGGTGGGAAAATGTAGCTTCTACCTGCTTATTTATATATCAGAGCATGAGTTGGCTTTCTTTTGGTTTATTCTGTAATTACTGGGAGAGGAAGGACGTCTACCATCTGCAGATAGGGAACCTTCCTTTCCTTTCATCCTTACGCTACCAAAAGTGCACATCCTTGTTGCAGCTGCAGTGCTATTCTATTCTTTGCCTGATGCAGACTCTCTTAGGAGCAGCAGCAGTTTGTCTTTAAGTGCTAAAGTCAGCATGCAGGCTGTGACCGCAAGAATCAATCCCTATAGCATGGATTCTCACTGGAGTCAGACAGCTAACAATGTGTGGTTCAGGGAGTGCTCCAGGGAGCGCAAATGTGTGCAGGGCCAAATACTTAATCACCAAAGGTATACTTTGTATGGGAAATGGAAGGGATGGGTGGTTTCAGCAATTGTTTTATTTGTTCCCTCGTAAGTTGGTATATATAGATTAATTAACTAAAAAAATTAATAACTTCCATGGAGTAAAAAAAGAGGCAACCATAATATCTTAAATATCAAAAGATGAATTCAGCAAACATCAGACTTTGACAGCGTTTCTATGTAAACGAAGTGTCAAGCGTGGTAGTGTAAGAGTGTTTATGCTCTCTGGGTTTAAATAGTAAGTAAAAAAAAACAACTGTAGGCATTTTCATACAATGCTGAAGTGTTAATTATGTTTTTCAGTACTCTGAGTTTGGTCAGTTTGGGGTATCAGACTTCTTGTGCTGAAAAGAAACAAGCAGGAAAGTTCAAACATTTTTTTCCTCTAAATCCAGAGGGAGGTGAAAATTCTATAGTTTCTAAAAAGTAATGTATGATAAATATATTACACAATGACACATACTTTGGGACATGATAATAAATATTCTCTCTTTAAACGCAAGCCTGGAAAACTAGACTTTATAAGATGATAATGTTGTTCTTTGTCAAAGTATCACTACCAGTTAGGTGTATTTAACTACTGTACAATATTTTGTTAAAGCAGATAAACCATAAATAACTTGAGCAATTTGTGTATATTCACCAAAGTTAAACTGATAAGCCAAGGAAGTTACAGTATATTTAAATCTCTTTACAGTCACTAAACACAGTGTTCAACAGGAATCTTTATGTAAAAGTGCATTATTTTAATATAATACACATAAAAGAACACTCTGGTTCTCTGCCTTTGGTTTCCCTTAAGGCAATTAGCTAAAATCTTTTGTTTAAAAAGGAGACAGGGTGGTAATATGTTTGTTTACAACATACAGTCCAAGAAAAATTCTTCATCTGCCTGTCAAGACTTTGCACAAGTGAAGATAGCGGGGAGCTGACAGGCAGCTCTCCAATCTGCCATCCCATGTAGCATTCCCAGATTCTGAATGTTAATCCAGCATCACTGCCTGGTTAAGCATTAAAAGCACAGACCAAACAATTGCCGACCAGTTCAGACCTCAGCAGATTCCTTCAAGGGCACTGGAGAAGGGTTCAGTGTTGTAAATTCCAGTTTGCAGAATAAATGAAAGAACAAATGCTGGAGAGGAGGGAATGTGACTGGGATTTTTCCACAATCTACTTTGTTGCGCTTGAATTCTGTTGGTGATTTAGTGTTGCCTTCGTCGCCTAGAAAGAAGACATCCCATGTGTTTGTTCAGATCTCAAATATTTTGCAAATGATGATATTGTTTGAATTCTGCTTGTTAGTACAGTGCTTTAGCAATGATGTGATATTACGTGTCAAATAATGCTTTAATAGTGTAGTAAGCGAAAAGGAATTGCAATCTCCTTAAATTCACTGTATGTGAAATGGGATTACCAACGCTGAAAAGATTTATTCTTCGTTTACAGTGAGCTTTCTCAGATGACAGCTCAGTGCTGTAGTAGCACTATGCAAATGTCTGTGTAGTGTAAATGAGTGGGCAGTTAGATGGACTGTCCTTTATATAAACGGTACGCTGGTGCGTTTCAGTTGTTACTTTAAATCAAGCAAGGAGAAATTGAAGAGCTACAGAAAAGACAGTAAAAATGTTTAAACATTTCTGGCAAAAATTTTGCAGAGAGTGACAGTGCCTCTATAAAGTTGTTTTTGCTAAAAAGGAGATCATCAATCCCAATGATTTTATTACGTGCATGCATTGTAACGTCTAGTAACGAAAGCTCTACTGGGTGCCTTGTTTACTCAGGCCCACAGCAGAAGGCTATAACAGGACAGTGACAGTGGAGCAATTACTCAACTAGCATGCATACTATAAAATCTACCAGTATGCAGCATTCTGCTTTTGTTTCATAAATGGGTAAAAGAAGGTGAGTGAAACTCTACAGCATTCTGATTCATTGCAGTAACGCCCTAATAAATAACTGGAGATCTCACTGATCTTTCTGCAGCTATGCACAACTATGTTTAAGGCTTTTATGGATCTGTCAGTCCCTTACTATGGTTTACCAACACTAGCGGTGAAAAGATACTGTGTAACTTATGTACTAAATTGACTCTAATGCTGAGCCATGGTACCTCATACCTGCACAGACTGTACTGGAAGCACTGGTGGTGACTATTCCATAACGTCACTAAAAGTCAAGCTGCACATGGGCCTGTCATCCTTATTTTGTGGGCTATCAGGCAGGACTTGCAGGGGTGGTGAAATGAAGCCTCGGTACTGCTTACTTGACTTGGTCAGCTTTTTGAGCTCACTGGTAAAGGAAATGCCTTTTCTTTTGTCATCTCGTGCTGCCTGTAAAACAGAACAGATCACAGAAATGGTTTAACAGGTTGTTTAGCTGTAGAATACAGAATTTAATATGAAAACATCCAACATTTTTCTAAACACGTGTCCCCTTTAAAACTTAGTGAAGCTATGCTTTCAAAATAACTGCATTCTTATGGTTGTTCAGACTAGACTGGCTGAAAAGTACATATTTTCAAAGATTATGTATAGCATATTTGGGATAAACTTTTATAAAATTGATGCTTTTGACACAGTTACTTTAAGGCGGCAACAGCCATGGATTGTTGGCATCTGCTGGAAAGGAGAATGCTGTTCCTTCTCCCAGCAGAACAGTACTTCAGTCCTTCCATTTTCCCAAGCCTGCGGCAAAGCAACAGAAATATTTTTTAACTGGACAGGAATAAAGGAGACTTTTTATTCCAGTAGCGTTCAAGTGCTGTTCCTTGGAACAGCCCTGTCTGTCTTAGTGCTATGGGGAGCAGGGCATGTGCAGCCAGATTTCAGAATGAGAAAGCTGTAGCAAGGCTGTCAGGGGACTTGCAAGCTGTGAGAATCACGTTGCAGAATGTAACTGATGTCATTTTGCAAAGGATGGGGGAGTTGAGAACAGGAGTCACTTTTTGCTGTAACCTTTTCACCTGGACCTACAGGAGCTGGCAGCTTGGCCCTGAAAGCGTAGCTCTGCTTTATAAAAAAAACATACTATATTCAGGCTAAAAAAAAGAAGTTTGCATTTTTAAATGCAGCATCTCTTACCTTGGCTTTTTTGCAGCCAGATGTCTTGTAGCAGTGCAGTTAGTTTGAAAAAACAAGCAACACAAAAACCCCTTCAAACCTACAGACTACAGAGCTGACAAGGTCTGGAAACAAGGTGTCAAGAAACAAAATCATTCAAAGTCTCACTCGACCATTCAGTATGTTTCCAGTCAGCTCATCATGCACCATCTACAAAACCAACAGCAAAGTGTTCCCTCCTTTACCTGAACCTGTTCTTTGAGTTTAAGAATAAATTTTCCAGCTCCCTTCCACTTGCTTTGGGCCTGAAACACACACTCTTGATCGGAGAGAATCCTCTGAGATGGTTTAGATGTTGAGGACTTCTTGTTTGTTGGCTCTTTTGTCACCTCTTCGAGGAGGACATAGTCGCTTGGATTTGGATTGCTCAGAATGCTGTAGGAATACTTGGCTTTGCAAAGAGTCTGTTGAAGAGCAAAAAAAGAAGGCCAAAAAGAAGGCATTACTTTAGATTCAGGTTACCAGGCAGATCCCTCAGCTGAGCACACAGCTCACCTACCCTGTGTAAAAGCAGCCTCCACCCTACACCTTACAGACCCACATGTGGAAGCATGCACGGCTCACCTGCTGTATGACATCCTGCGCGGTGCTGAAGCGTGGTGCCTTGATGACAGTGCGTGGCTGCTCGGGGGAGACATCGTGTACCTGAACGAAGAAACTGTCATCCTCCGAGGTGATGGCTGCATCTTCCTTTGCTTCTTGAAAGACGTTTCTCTCATTTAAATTCTGAAAAAAAAAGAGGGCCAGATTCAGCTACTGCAGAGCGTAACTCAAAGTGGTGGTCAGAGAAAGTTTTCATCACTTGAAAATCAGGCACTCTTGTGGTCCTATTTCATTAAAGGCAACTGCTACATATAGTTTTGACAAGCCAATATTGCTTAGAACGTATACACCCGTGTTTCTAAAATCAGTGCATCTTTAATACCTTTCCATTTACAGCTCATGCTGTGCTCCACAGAACATTGCATGGCAAACCCAAACCCACAGCATTGCTTCCATCCATACTAAGTCAGATTTTCAACTATGTTTTCTGAAGGAATGCAGCTCAGCAGTGACATGTTTGTAGTTGCACGTGCTCACAAAGTGCTGCAGTCAGCTGAATGAAGTAGGCTGCTAATTGCACAAACTTCTACTTATTGTCTTGGCTCCAAATATTAGAAACAAACTAAAACAAAATACTAACTTGTGTAATATAAAACACTGCCATCCATGCCCATTGTTTAAACTAAGGAAATCACTGCACCTTCCTACTTTAAATTCAAAGACATGAAGAATCTCATTATTTTAGGCTACCATTGAAAATTTCATCATCCTTCAAGGTTTTTAAAGATCTTTAGAAGTAAAATCCTTTCTAGTTTTCAGAACAACAACAAAAAAAGCTGCTGATACATAAACTGATTGGTAATTGTAGCCTGGAGTTCTGTTGCCTACCATCCTTTGGTATTAACTGTCTTTCTTTATATTCATTTCCTATCATGTCAAAATCTCAACGTACATTAAATTAGAACCATAATCAGTGAAAACAGTAGAGGAGTTCTGAGTCACAGAGCTGCTATTAGGGCTGCATAGGTGTACATACTGACAGGTGCATGAAGTCTCATTGTGCTTGTGCAGAGCTCTGCTTCATTTTCAGTGACACTGCTTGCCAAGTAGTGAAACAAATACTGCATCCTTTTGTTTCCTGCTCCTAGGCTATTTTTGGTTACCTTTGTAAATAACAGTTTATCTAAAACAGACTTACTTCCTCTCGGGTTTTAAAGATGATTCTTCCAACATATCCTTCTTCTGGGAACCAACTGTTCAAGAGCTGCACAAGCCCTTCTTCAGGACCAATTACTCTCTGGAATGGTGGTTTTCTGCATTCACTCTTTTCTTTAGATAAAAAACTTTTCTCTTCCATCAGAAAATAGTCTGAAGCACAGGACTCGGTGCCTTTTGTGGTCTCCAAGATCTGAGACACACCGCAATAAACACACAGCAGTTAGAGTGCTAAATATAAACACTGCATAATTAGTAACTATAAATGAGTATGAATGAAGAAACTTTAAGAATCAGTAACTATTCTGATAGTGTGGGCATGATTTCCAATTTATTCTTCCTTATGCAGTTATTTCATGCCAGGGTAATGCACTGTTCTCTTAGGCCTGCCAGGTAGCTCAGCTATTCCAGGCAAGGCCATCCTGTTTTGGCTTATCTCTGTCCTGTTGGGCAGGCCAGACAACAAATGCAGCATCCCAGGACAGCAGGGTCCTTTCCCACTGCTGGGATAACAGCCCTGCTTACTGCTTTTTCTCCTCACAAACATAGCCTTTTACTCTCTATTCCTGTGCTGCTCAGATCCAAGGAGTTGTGCAGCGAAGTTTGTCTTGTTCTAAAGACAGCCCTCTGGCTGTCGGTCGCACAGACTGTTCTTCTCAGATGCCCAAATATTACAGTACTAATAGGGAGTATGTTCTAAGTTTAAAAACCCTTTCCAAGAAGAGAAGAAGCCAAGATTTGGAGAAAAAAAAAAAATAATAATCACAGGTATTTCTGTATTTCCAATGCAATTAATTCCACAACAATACATTTGTAAAGCAACTCCTTGCTGTATTGCTTCCGCATGCAAAAAATTAATGGAGACAAACGCCTGGAATGAAGTCAGTGTGAGTTGATGCAGCAGAGTCTACAGAGCAGTGGGCACTCACCTGATGGAGAAGCTGTGCAGCCGTGGTCCCTCCACTGATGTTAAAAACAGTGAAGGGCTCCGGGCCTGGAATTCCATGGATTGTCACTTTGTAAGGCACAGAGGCTTTCCTTTCACCTGAACTAAACAACTGTTAAGAGAATATGTTACTGAATGCTTTAGGTTGCATTAAAACGTAGACAAGTTGTAAAGAACTCAACCAAGCAAAGCTATCCAGCTAAGGCATGGCTTTTACATTACAGAACAAAGAATTTAAAATAAATAAATAAATAAAGCTTTATCCTCCCACAGTTCCAGTGGGATAACCCTACTTAATTCCACTGTCACCCAGAAGAATTATCCATTGGGGTACTTCTAAAAAAATGTGCAGGTTTAGGTCAAATATCTTTGAGCATCTGTTCGTAGAAGTCTCAAGACCATAGCAGACATTAAGATAAAAATACATAGCATTCACAAAAAATAATTAACTTACTATAGATGCGGGCACAGTATTTCCAGAGGGACTTTCTTCCATCCTCCGACTGTTTACGAACAAACTAGAGATTTCCAGTGCCTCATTGTGCAGGTTATGGAGCTGGACATGTCTATAGCCTAAAGAGAAAACAGCTTTTCCTAAGTACTTTACCACACTGTAGGACAAAAGTCTCACAAACTGAAAACTCAGATTTGCTGCATTTTTATCTAATATTTGCTTTATCTACAGAATTTAAAGCACTGGAAAAATACTGCATTGATACTCTTGTCTGCAAAACAGTGTAATCCAAATGCTGTGAAGTTTGAATGACAAATATAGCTGTCTACCCTTACACTGCTGTAATGTTCAATCTATTCATACATGAAAAAGCTAATAAATATTAGCATATGAATGAAGCAAAGACAGTCTCACAGGGAAATGTGTATATATTTGTGGCCACATATCCTCCTATGCTAAGACTGTCCTGTTGTATTACAGAGGCATGAAGTAAACTCAGAACTATGTCTACCATCCTGCTGAAGAGCTGTTGGCATCATGGAAACTCCCTGCCCAGGTGTCACAGAATTACTAGTGCTGCTTAGATTTTCACTCGCCTTTGTTCACCTTTATTTCATATCTCCTATGGACAGTGCTGAGGATTCACCTCTGCCCCAGTGATCACTAGTTAGAGCAGTTTCTTTGGCAGAGGGCAAACAATGGAGAGAAACCATTCTGGTCTTCCTAAGGGAGCAGCAAGTCCTGAGCTGAGTCAAGCCCCTGGGGCAGCTGCCAGCTCCACGGGAGCATCAGACCAGCATCCCACTGCTGGGGTAAAGCATGCTGCCTGGTATTTGTTCCCTGTCTCCTCCCAAAGAACGCAACCAGCTGATTAAAAATATCCCTCCAGCAGGATTCAGTCCAGGAATCCGATGAACGATTTTGGCATAGGATGTTACTACAGACCATTTTACCTCTTTTCAGAGCTTTCAGTGGAATGATTCTCTGAGCCGTTATAGCTGAACTGTTATTTTCAACAACTGCAAACCGAAGAAAGACCAAATCTTCAAAATGAACCCGGAAAAGAAACTGCTCGTTCCACATTGGGTTGAGTGTGTTGCGATGAATGGGTTTGGTCCGGAAATGGCAGCTGTCCAGGGGCATCCCGAGCACATCGATTTCAATGCAGGGACTTCCTGTACTGTTGCTGGGGCACACGTTCTGCCCAGACACGATCTGAAGCCGAGGAGTACAGATGTGTGAATTAGCAGTCATTCTTTTCTGCCACAATTTTGAGCTAAACATTGTTTTCCATCACAGCCCCAAGTGTGGTTTCCTAACCGGTGGATTTAATTTCAGTGCCCCCCTACTTTTTTCATTTCCAGGGCTCTAACTTCAGCACTGCTTAAACCCCACATGCCATTGCTACAATATCTTTCCTCTGAAAAAAATATACTGCATATCATGAGTGCAACCACTCGAGGCATTTGAAAGTTAATCCAGAAGGAATGTCCCAGTAACACAGTCAAAAGGGATCAAATTTTCTTCTCAGTTACTCTGCAGTGATGGCACTGACCTCTGCCTTGCTTTGATGCACACAACAGAAGCATTAGGTTTGCATTCACCTTGGCTGAGAGTCCTTTGGTTCTTATGAACCTGAGTTTTATGCAACATTTCCTGAAGGGAATACCATTTTTTGCCACCAATCCAAGAATAATACATCTGATTATATGACTTATTTGAAAATAACTGTTCAAATATTCAGTATGGTTTTTCATAATGACTTTTTGTGTAGCCTCTCACATGTTCACAGACCTGAAACATCCTGGCCCTATATGTAAGTACACACAGCTGTGCAGTGGCAGAAAAGATGTTTTCAAGACTGGATTTTGACAAAGGTTGTGAAGAAAACAGAGAAAGCAACTAAGGTTACAAAGCAGTCAATGAAATGAAGATGACCGTTTGATTCTTCTCTTTCCGATTTCTTTTAGTTAATTATCCTTCAGAAATAGATACAATAATTAAATGTTCACACAAAAGCCTGACTAATGCTGGCTTAAGAGTGCAGTCAAACATTGCCTATTTCAGTCTATCCAGCTGCATAAAATTCTCTTTTAATGTACTTACTGTTAAAGAATATATAGCTGGTTCCTTATTATCAAGATCTCTTTCTAATGGACAAAACTGCTGGTACATTGAGCAATTCTTATCCCATAGAACAGGAGGTTTCAGAACATATCCACAGCCACCATTCGCCTCAAACATTGCTGCATTGAGTTGCAGGGGAAGATCTGTGAAAGTAAGGCAGCCAGCACTGAGAAAAAGCTGTGGTACAGTAGAAAAAAGAACGGCAAGACAATGACATGCTTTAAGTATCTGGTTTTGAATTTTAGTTCTGTACAATCAATTCAGGATTGGTTTTCAGAGAAAGCCATAGTTTATGTACCCGATTTATCCAGTACTCAATTATACAAAACTATTAGTTCATTCTCTTCTTTCTTTTTCTAATGTCTTCATCCAACTGTAGGACCTGCATATATATTCTGTGAGAAGTGTCTAGATAACTGCCATGAACTGTAGAATGAAAAAGCATCAGCTGTTTAGCTGATGATCCCTCCTTTGAAAAGGTGAGGGAATACAATATAGTAGAGAAAAAAAAAAGTTTGAGCAACAATTAACTAGCAACCAGCACTTCTACTAGAAACAGTTCAGTACATTTTTATACTTGAAATTACAGAAGATAACAGACGCCTGAAGTTGTTGCTGGGCCAGGCGCTTCTGTGGCATTGGAAGACAGATCTGCCTGCATCGGCATAGAAGCTCCTAAATCCAAGGATTGCTGCTCTTAAAAATTAGATTGCCACTGTCAATCAGGTCAAATGCTATTTCATAGTTTAAGGACTTAATTCATGTGTAAAATGCATAAAAATTAGAATCACAGAATCATAGAATTGCGTATTCCTGACTCATACCGTCTGTCTGGTAGTTAAGAGCCACGAGTTGCACGCCATGGAGCCAGAAGATGAGTGGATGGGGATTGGAGGAGTCGATGCGTGTGGCAGCAGGGTACGTCCGCAGGAGCTGGCAGGTGGTGTGCTGGATCAGCTTCTGGGAGTACCGCCGGCACAGCCGCTTGGCAGCGTTCTCGTTCAGGGAGGAGATGTGGTAGCACTTGGGCGTCCTTATAATAGCACTGAGAGAAGCTGGAGAGTTGTAAGGAGAGGAAGGGTCTTCCCACGTCTGCCGCATCACATCAAAAGGACCTGGAAAGCAAACAGTACCCTCAAGTCATGGCTGCAGATCCAGAGACTCCAAGAATCCAGTGTTTTCTAGTGAATCATGTGTCTGTACCATGGTTAGAAAAAAGATGATCCTGGAAAATTATACCATTCAGTATAAACATCAAATTCCTTATAGAGTAAGAATGCTTCATGAGAAGAAACATAACGTTTAAGTGCTGAAATGATACTGTGATTTAGTACTTAGGGTACTAAAGTCCAAACTCATGGCTGTAGTGTTGGTATCTATAGATTTGCATCACAAACTCTCACATACTCACCCAGCTGTAGGGCCTTCTGGGATACACTGTGCCATTCTTCTCATTCATACATTTTACATTAGGAAGAGAGGCAAGATTGAAAGCTATCTGCTTAGTCTCTGAACAGGCAGTCTACAGAGTGCCATAAGAGTTAGGGGACAAATGCAGCAAAATACTTAAGAATTGGACACTGGAGTTCTTCATTTTTTGATCACCAGCCTCTGGGAGGGAACTAACTGTGTTTGCTCAGCAAGGCATTTGCGCTGGAAGAATAGCAAGAGTCAGAAAATGAGTGCAAGAAAGGGTACAACTTTCTGTCAACAGCACTGTACTTAAAGGCAGGGATCTGGAATCATCCCTGCTCCAGGGCTTTTTCTGTACTTTCCTTTGTATTTCTTTACATCTGCTCACATGCAAGAGTACAATTCCCAACTTCACAAATTGAAGCTCCTGTGGAGTCAAAGTATTTTCAAGGTGTAACTCAGGAGTTTGTGCCATCACACATTAGGATTTGGCTGTATTTTGACAATGAAGTCTTACTACAGACACTAAAACTCCTTTTCAGGATCCAGCATAATAGTTCTGCCTTCTATTTGAACTTAAAAATATATTAATTTGTATCTTCTAGAATATAAACTTTAAGACATTTCACTTAAAAAGTGTGTTGATTTTGAATTGCTTATAAATTAGGGTCTTTATTTTTCTGTTCTCACATTCCACTACTTTGCACTCAACACTTTTTGTAACAGTGTTACTGTCATAGCTGCTGCAATAACAAAAAACCACTCCAAAGTTCAGTATCTCACACATTGTTAAGTATTTGATCTTTAACAACTTGGTCTGGTACAGCCATTTCACGTGACTGCTGAAAGATGCTAACTTTACCTTTTCCAGATGCTTTGGCAAGAGTAGCTGACTCCCCAGGGCTCAGTCTACCAGGATTGTTGCCAAAAATGGACTTCCTGCTTTTTCTTTCTTTTCCTCTGCTAGAGCCAGATGGGTTTAGAGTTGATAAGCCTGTTCCCATAAATGTAACATAAATGAGCCAAAAAACATGACCAAGAGGGCATGACATTTTCCATCATATTTCACATAATTTTTGAGCCACGAATACTCCTGTAATATAGTACACAGGGCAAGCTGTGTGTTTTTCTCCATCATTTAATTTTAACGTCCTTAGATATATATGTACCTTTACATACTATATAAGCATATAGTATATATGTTTATATACATAATGTTTATAGAACATATATGAAGCAATACAGATGTACAGACATATCTCAGGGATACAACTTTTCCTCGTTTTACTTTTTGACTTGAGGAAAGTACTGACTCTGTCCCAAATTACAAAGTAATCCTAATTAATACTAAAAAATTCTGCAATAATGATTTCAATATATTCATCCTAACAGAAATTAAAAAAAAATATATCCTTTCTACAGAAGCAAAAAAGCCATGCAGTATTGAACATTATAGGATTTGTCCAGGATATGGTACCTATACAATTAAATAAATACACAATATTATTTAAAGATACAATGTAATGGAAAAGCCCTAAGTGCTGTTGTTTGAACAGTTTAACTTCAAGGTGTGTTTGGAGTTATCTTCTGTTTAGAATTTGTATTTCTGTGATGAGAAATGTGGTAGGTGTGTGAAATCCATTAGGCATTTTATGGCCAATACATACTAGAAGTGGAGCTGGAAAGCTCTATTATAGCTATTATTCAAGTATATGCATTCAAGCAAAATAATTAAAATCCTAATTGAAATCCCAGTGAAGTAAACAGACTGCACTCCCCTTGAGATCATTTTCTTTCTGCTGACTTTGAGAGAGCTCATGGCAGACCATAATTAAAATCTAAATCTAAATGTATGATGCTCATTCTGACACACACACAAACACACAACAAGGAGCTGAGGGATGCTTAGAGATCCATGCTGTACTTGTGATATAAAATATAACAAAACAAGTACACTATTATTTGCCTAATGGTGACTCAGAAAACAACCCTCATGTTCTCCCATCAATTCACACCTGCCTAAAGACTGGCTATATACCAATGTTTCATCTACAAATATAAATCACAAAGAGAATGCATTGGTCTTGGTTCTGCTGAAGTCAAGTCCAGAGCTGTAAATTTTCAGGTCTCAATCTTTACAGCATGTCTACATGTAGTTTGTAAAATTATGCTGATAGTTTCAATGTAACTGCCTTGGGTTAGTAAAATTTAGTACGTGCATAAATGTTTTCAGTGCTGGAGACTTACTGTCTCTTTGGGCCAAAGCATACACATAAACAATAGAAGATGGTAGAAGCTGAGATCAAGGAATATGAAGTGACTAAAAAGAACAAGGAGTTATGCACTATGTGCTTCCAGAATGATTTAATCCGAGTTTTCAATGGATCAAATGGATTTGGCAAGCAAGATCCAGGTTTCAAAATCCTGTTGTGGAGACAGTCACTGAGGAAACAGACTAACCTCATAAATCACCAGAGACTGCAATGCAAAACATCAAGGTTAGCTGAACCATATGTGATGGCCACAGGGTAGACTGCAGCCGGGAGTTTTCTTTTTAGTCTTTCCCATGGGCATGCTTTGCAAGTGATAGACCTTCTCCCAGAGGCAAGCTCCATATTTCATTCCAATTTAAACTGAGCTCCAAAATACAGCATCACCTATACATAGAATCATAAATTCACAGAATAATGGAGGTTGGAAAGGACCAGAAAGTCATCTGGTCCAACTCTGTGGTCTAAGCAGGACCAGCTTACAGCCCACCATTCTACCAGAAGGACAGCACAAATCTTTCATATCTCCTCTCAACCACTGCACCATATCCTTTAGGTTAGATAATTTAGTGCCAGGCTCTCATTAGACATTAGCTTATTGCTTTACCACTTTGGGAGTTTGAATCCTGAAGGCAGCAAACTCCCATCTTTCTTATTCTAAACCTGCTGGAATAACAGGTCAAACTGCAACTGTTAACTGCCTCACCATGTACTTCTTTCTGATCAGCGGCAGGTTTGCAGACCCTGAAAATAATTAACAGTACTTCTTTTGGGTACTAATCTTTTTTTTTTTTTTTTTTTTTTTTTCACATTAACCTTAATTTCTATTAAACTTACTTATACCATACTGGTAGATAGCCTGGTACAGTGGAGCTGGTAACTGAATTTTACGATGTTTTGCTTAAGTGCCTTCCTGCTCAATGCACTTGGTTGTGCTGATCCTGTTTTTATGCACTTAACTTTCCTTACTCATTGTATGAGGATCCTCAGCACCAAGCCAACAGGCCAAGTGCGAGTGAGTTATAGTAGCATTCTGCTCAGTATGCTTCACTGCCTTTATCTTTGGTGACCTAAGAGAACAAACCTTCATTCTCGTAGATGATGCTACAGTGATATCCAACAGACTGAAACTGAAGTTAAATAAGGACCATAAGGGTCAAATACCACTGGCACAACAAGAACAGTGGTGGGTACCTCCTTCCCAGAGGTTTAATGAAAAATAAATGTATTTTCTCTCTACAAGATGAATTCTGTTTCAATCAAGAAGCTGGCTGAAAGTCTGTGTTACTCAGTAGGCAAGGCTAAATGAAGAGAATGGTCCTTGTCTTGTTGTCTTGTTTTATAGTCACAATCAATGAGCGACCTTCGGAGACACAATTGTGAACACAGAATAGAAGTACATGGTGGCAGGAGAAATGAAGTATTCACATTATTATCAGCCACTGACTATTCCCTTACTATCTCCAAAAGTCTCACATTTTCTGAGTTGGGGAAGAAAATTGGTCAACAGAACTACATAATCATGGATCTACCAGTCTTGCTGTCACTAATGGACAATATGGAGATAGAACAGCAGAACAGTGACATGTACCACATCTGTGACCTCCAGATGAGCAATCAGCAGTACAGTGGTCATGATGTCTACATGTGTTGCAGAGAAGGCAGCATTTGTCTCAAAGGAGGAAAAAATACATGAGTTTGTTGGAAAACTAACTTATATAGCTTCATATGTTCATCTGTGAATGGAACTTATTTTTCCTGATTATTCCATTCACATGCCTTTAAAACAAGAAGAGGAAATCTCATAGGGAAAGCATTTCTTTTCTAACTGAAAAAACCTAAAACATTATAAAGATATCACAGATCACCATAACTTCTTTGAGTGTCAGAATGTTTGGAACAACTTAAATTACCTCTGCTTAATCTTAAATATCATTCTTTAAAAGAAAATATTTTATTTGAAAGGTTGGAGATTTCTGTAATGAGTATCAAATTTGAATTTTTAGGAGTTATTATTGTTACAAGTAACACCTACAATTCTTGCACTTATAAAAGATAATAATGGAATGCCTCTCCATTTTTCAGCATGTTTATCTTGCCTATTTGACACTATTTTATGTTTGGCTAGCTTCTCTAATCTGATTATAGTTCTATTTGTATAAGGTCATGATTTGGCAGAATTGCTAACTTTTCCACACAGAACCATTCCATTAAAGAGTAGATATTTCATTCAAAACATTAAACATATCAGTAAACAATAAAATCTCGATTTAAAAGAATTTATGTACAAAAAAGTATGAGCCAAAATATACCAAACTTCATGTTTTATAGAATCTATGATTCAACAAACCAGTAACTATCAGTGATCTACTCTCCAGTTCCTCTCTTTTCTCTTGCTATACAAATAAAACCTTATTTTCTTAACCCTTTCCATAAGGAATGTGTGAGTGAACGTGCATTCAGCTATCCTCACCCACCCCATGAAAGGGGCATTTTGTTTTTCTTCTTCCTGAATTACCAGCCCAGATGCTGGAAAAAGTAAGTTATTTCAGAAGCTTTGAGCTTTCAGCATTACCCCCACAAATGGCTCCCCTCCTCTGCACTTAGGAAAGAAATGAAAATGGAGGCTGCAGGTAAAAATGAAACACAGTAAAATGGGATCACTTTAAGAAATGTGACAAGGTCTTCCTGGAAAGTTTCAGAAATATTTTCCTTCCAAGTTTTGTGTTTTTTTAACATGGAAATTCAGAGTTGTTATGACAAAGCTTTGTTTCACCCCTCCTGAAATAAAGAAGCAGTTGCCTAAGTTGTGAAGACCGGGAGATTTCAATTTTGTAAGCAATATGCTTTCCCATGATGGATTTATGTATAAAACTTTGATTAAATAGACTAACAAATCATCAAGAAAAAGGTCCTCAGCTTCTTAAATGTGAAGATGCTTGTACTGACCAATTCAAAACATCAACACAGTATCTCAAAGAAACAGAAAGTTTAAGGTAATAAAACAGAAGTCTACGTACCTGGGAACTTCACAGCTTGACAGTAAATGACAAGATCTGATAGCTCTGGGGCTATCTGTCGGCTTTCCTTCTTGTTTTGTGGAAGATAGAATTCTTCTCCCAGTTCCATGTCGTAAACCTAAGTGACAATTCCAATAACATAAATAACAAAATTACTGAATATGAAAGTACTCTAGCATATCTTACTTATGTCCTTAAAATAATTAATCTCATTCTTTCAATGTGGGTTGCTGTCTTTGCCTAACAGATCTCTGGCTTATGCGCCAATATCTGTCACTGAAATAGGGAGAGTGTGCAAAGACATCCGAGTCGGTTCTACAAATTTTTACAAAAACACTTGTGTTCAGGAGAAACTACACAGCAGTGCAGTGCTTTTGGTGTCTGATGACTTAATGAAAACAAATGCACTTATTTGACATCATAAAACAATAAATTAAGTTATTTCGATAAACAAAGATGTTGAAGACTGAGATGAAATTGCCTATTGGTATTGGGCACTCCAGTAACCCTCCGGATTTAGCTGTGATTACACCTTTCACAGACAGCACCAACAGTTGTAATTTTCAGCCAACCTGTGCATCCAATAACCTCTAAAGACTTTACTTGACCAGCATACAGAATATTCTATTTAATTCATACATCTTCTCTGGTGTGTTTCCATGCTTTCTATCTGTGTTCATTAAATACATTTACCACCTGATGTCTCAGTTACCTAAGCAGTGCAAATCCTTTTGAAGCTGGTTATGTATTAAAGTGTGGCTGAGAAGAAAGGGGAAAAAGCAGAACTACCTTTCCTTTATTACTGTAAGTAGCACAATCAGCCTTCTTTATTCTTTTGGCAGTCTCTTCATTATATTCAAACTGCAGCTTATCACTTGATAATTTATTCTCAGGTCGGTCGTCAAGAATGTTATCTAAAAATCAATGGGATTTTAATAAACATAGAGCCAAAAAAATTTCAACTGGAAATTTAATGTGAACTAACAGTGGTTGTGGATAATGCCGTGAATTTTATCTGAATAACCAGATGCCAGAATGATGCATTTACTGGTCAAAGCATTCTCTTTTATTTTAGTAGTAGCTTTCTACTTGAAAATTTTAATGCTGAGCTTTGGTTAATATATTGCACTTCTTTAAAGCCCATCCTTTTGTGCTCAGAAAATGCTCAAAACAAAATCATTTCATGGATTTATATTAATTCTTCAAGCTTGCCATGTGACAACAAGGAATACCCCTGAATAAGAAAGAATTGCTCATGTCCAAACACAATTAGCCACACCAAACATGTATCTTTGTTCAGAGAGTTTTGCCTTTTCTCTCCTTGCATTCACTGTACACAAATATTTTTTACAGCGATAAAATTCCTCTTCAAAGCTGTGTATTTCTCAGAGAATATTACACTTTCTAATTGGTCTTTCTGGATCAAAATATTGAAACTGTCACAAAAGGAATGGTTTTATTTATTCCTGATACCCCTGATGCTTTGACCATACTCTTTCTTTGCATAACCAGTGTCGTACATGCAGTCCTCTAACATTTCCTGACAGTTAACAATGCCATATAAAAGAATCTGATTGTGGTTTTACTACGAGGTAAAAACCATATATTTACATGGTTGTTTTTAACAGGCTGGTGATGCAGTGCTGATTTCATGCAGTTAAAATGCTCAACCAAACGGCCTTTACCTTCCTGGCTGTTAGGAGCAGGAGAAGCATTAAGGACATCTGCTACAGGGAAACGGAGTCAGAAGGGGAATAAGAGTAAAGGAAATTAAGATTTACAGCCAGAGAAATGAAAATTAAGTGTCAGTTGTAAAACTATTAGCCTGACACAAACCTAATGTATCAGTGAGGAAAATCAAAACAAAAATTTCTAGAAGGTTTATGGACTGTTACCTAGATTAGTTTTGCCAAAATAACCGCATACGTAAAAATCCCAAAGAATAATAGTCGTAATAAGGCAGTAAACATGTCTCAGTATTCATGTATTGTGAGCTGTGACTAACCCTCGTTACCTTCAGATTTCTCAAATCTTCTCTTAACTAACACTGCTAACTCATCACTTACTGCAGTCAGCTAACAATATTTTCCTGACAAACTTGCTAACAGCATTCTCAGTTTTTCACAGCAATTTTATCTATGCTTTCCCCACCCTGCTCCATACCAGGAGAATACTGATGATAGCCAGCTAGACCAACTTTCTAGCAAAACACAACTGAAGGCAGCACCAGAACTAGCCTCATAGCCTCTGGAGAAGATAAGGCTCCTCAGAGACCTGATAGTGGTCTTTCAGTGTCTAAAGGGGGACTGTAAGAAAGGATAGACTCTTTATCAGGATCTGTTGTGATAGGACAAGGGGAAGTGCTTTCAAAATAAAAGAGGGGAGATTTAGATTGGACATAAGGAAGAAGTTCTCTGCAATAAGGGTGGTGAGGCACAGGAACAGATTGCCCAGAGAGGTGGTAGATGTCCCATCCTTGGGGACACTCAAGATCAGCCTGGACAGGGCTCTGAGCACCTGATCAAGCTGTGGATGTCCCTGTTCATTCTACAGGAGTTGGACCAGATGGCCTTTAAAGGGTCCCTTCCAACTCAAACAATTCTATGATTCATAAATGTTCTATTAGCATGAACAATACTGCTGCCCTGCAAGCAGTAACACTCAGATCCAGCATTTATTTATTTATTTATTTTACCTTTTTAAAAAATTCAGCACAGAAGGAAGTAATGCAAATAAGAGACCAACCAGAAGAAGGTCCTGTGTTGCAGAGTGTGTGTGCTTAAGCCTCACACCTTCCCTGAACATGACACCTAGAACTTAAGCAGGTACACATTAGGCTTAAGGATTCAGTAAGTGAAATCCTTAAGTGATTTTACAATTCAGCCAGGAGAATGTGCTCAGCTGTTTCAGACCAATAGTCCATCTAGCACAGTATTCTGTTTCTGGCAGTGGCAGCAGAATATACTGTATTATGTATAAAGAGAGCACTAGGCATGGTCCATTTCCCTTGAACCATCCTAACATCCACAACTGCTACATGTTGGGCCACATGTTTCTAGATACAACTTTTGATTAAAACCCTGTCCATGGTTTGTTCAATCCTTTTTCAGATCTGCTGATATTGTTTGTCTCCACAATTTCCTGTGGCAGCAAATTCCCACTGTTTACTACCAGCTGCATAAGAATACTTTCTTTTACCTGTTTTAGACTGATTTACTTGTTCTATTGAGAGCCTCTTAAACCTTGCAACAGTCCTGTGCTTCCTTTTATCCTTCAATTAATCATTTAGTAAATATTCTTCAAATCAGCCCTAAGCCCTCTTCTCCACCAACTGAAAAATTTCAGCTTTTTCACATTCCCACAGAGCCACTGCCCATTCCACTTAGTTTGTTGGTTCCCCTAATCTGTAACTTATTCCTTGAGGAATAAGAACTCAAGCTGTGGAACAAAGAGGTTTTATAAAACAGCAAAAAGATGCTTTGTTTTCAGTTCCTGATAATCATCTTTTTGGATCTACACTATTTTATAGGCTTTTTTGGCTGTCACCATACACCTACCTGAGAATTTCAGAAAACCTATAGCAACTTTTAACATCTCCCAAATGGTTGCAGAGAGTGTAGAGCTTTGAGTCACATAAGCAAGTTTTACTTTTTTCCCGTGTATTTATTACCGTGCATTTATCTACACTGAAGTACATGTGTAAATTTTTGTACCTTAATCAGCTTTGTGACCCATTTCTGGAGATATCTAACAAAGCTGGAGCACTTAACTAGAGCTTGGTATGACTTCCAGCTATTGCTATTGTCTCATCTTTCAAATGCACTATGATCTACATCAATATATTCTTGGCAAATTATCAAAATAACAAAAAATAATGAATATGAAATAAAAAAAATTGAACTAAAATAGATATTTCAGGGGTATCTGGAATTAGAAAGAAACAATATGGGGTTTTGGAGAATCTGCATCTTAGATGAAGATTCCTTAAGATGCCATTTTAGATTAAGACAGGCAGATGCAAGGATTTAGTCTGTTATGAACCTTGAGCTTTCAGGTGTCTCAGCTCCTTAGGAAAGACAATATTGTTGAATGTAGATAGAGTAAACTGTGAAGGTAATCATTTTTTTCATAATTAATGATAAATATAAAAATAATCCATAACGACTAAAATTTAGAATATGTTGCACAGTTAAAACATCAAATGGTTGGATTTAACACTTGTGCCCTCTACACCACACTAAAGTGCCGATGAAGACATTTAGTATATCTTCCTCCAACAAGGTGAGATCAACTTATCTTTATCATTCCTGAACCAGAATAATATTTACACGTCTTATTGCTACAGTTCCCTAACAGCAGCACTGTAAGAAAGAAATAGATATTCTTACCATCAGAGAGAGATTCATAGTCATAGTCATACTCATCCTCTTCATCTTCTTCCTCTTCATTGGCAGGTGTGGGGTTGCTAGCACCATTGCTAGCCTGTGCTTGCATATGCGCCAGCTGGTGAGCCTATCACAATAGAACCACTTATTAAATTACTAGAAGGTACTTTTAGTAATAGTTTTCTTCACTGATTGCATCTTACATAAAAGTACACAACGTAAATGAATTACTTCTAGCTGTAGTTAAGTCCCACTGCTTGCTATTCAGGAAGGACTATACCTTCTGTTTCAATATATCCACTGGTGTTTGATGGGCTTTGAGCTTCTTATTTTTAAGCAGGATTTTTCTTTTCAGTTGGTCAGGTGAAGGAAGCATGGGGTCGTCAGAAAAGTCACTCTCAAATAAAAACTTGGTCACCAGCTTATCTCCAAATACATTCTGAAATATTGAGAATGAGGTATATTATGGAAGAATCCCAAGACAAGTCCTTAGATTAATTTACTGCAATTTATGGCCCACCTTGAAAATTTCAGCCATCTTGCGCTGCTGAGGTAAGGAACAGTGGTTTTCTATGGATATGATAATTGGCATGTCAGAGGTGATAAATGCATTGCGATCAATGGCTTCAACTACCTCCTATGAGAAAGAAGGGTCATTGAAAGAACATGATTACTTTGCAGCATTCAGTTAGCTTATTTCAGTTGAAAGGCATCTGTTTTCCCTAAGAAGAAAGAATCCATACTTCGTTTCCATAACAAGCCCCTACAGATCAGCCTAGCATCTCTTTATAAAAGAACTGATAACAGTTACTTAGATTTACACTGACACATCAAAAATAGCCACACAAAAATTACCATACATCTGCTACAAACACAAACTCAAAAAGCATAATGTTTACAATTAGGGAGTTCATATCTGAAGTAGTACATCGTATTCTATTAAGATTTAGTCTATTCAGACTTGCATTTTCCTAGTAGGCTATTTTTTTTTTTTTTTTGCCTTGTCAGAGAAATAGTACAGATTTGTTTGTTTCTAGATATAATTACTAGCATACCTTAAAAGAGATCTTAGTAGTGAGAGTGTGTCCATGGTAAATGATAGGCATCCCATCATCGCCATCCCAGCAGTCTAATTCGACACTTCTACAGCCTTGTAAGAGAACCTGCAATGCAATTGAACAGTGAGCACATAGAAGCCACAGCCTGATATTATCAAAGCAGAAGACACTGCAGAGGTAAATGAAAGCACAGTGGTTCAGAAAAGGAGCTGGAATGAGCAGCCTCTGTAAATACAGGCCACAGAAGCTGCAGTCCCCAGCTAACTGCATTCCCTAGTGGGAAAATTAAGAAAGCATGTATGTTTTCAGGAGAAGTACTATAAAGCTTGGAAATTCATGGTACTTTACAGAACACATGGAATCTGCTTGCAGAAAATGGTTCTTAATGTATACCTCAGTGTCCTGAGGGAGAAAAACATTCCTGCATTTCCACCTGCAAAAGCAGTTGGAAAGTAACATGGCAATATATTCTAGATTGTTAACGTGACAGCTTATGGGCACAGCATTGCTGCTTTTGCTTTGGGATTTTTTTTTTTTTTTTTTTTTAATAGGTTTTTAAATAGAAGATGGTCTGAAAATAATATCTAGTGAAGAACTTACAGAAGGATAATCAGAATGCAAATGTGCCTGGCCATCGTGGTTAGTGATAATAACTAGTTTACTTCTTTGTTTGAAGAAGCTGTGCTTTCTAGAAAACTACCAAAGAAAGCAAAGAAGCAGGACGGTGGGAAAAATAAGCTGAATTATGCACTGTTGGTCCCGTGCTTTTTATTACTGTTGTTTATTTAGAACTGCCTATCACTGAAAAGTTATCTCTATTACTATTAAATATTTTACTGAAAATGAAGATCTCTAAATCAAAATCATTTCCAGCAAATACACTCATGAACAAAGAAGAAGAATAACTTCTCCAATTCAGAAAAATTACTTCTGCTATTAAGAATGTTTTGGGCAGCTGTGTGTGTGGCTGGTATCACCACTCATGTGAGAGCCAGGCATGCTGAGCCAGGACAGGCTGCCCCGTCCTCTGGGATAACTGTCTGGGGACAGGCAGAGGCTTTCCTGTATCATGCTTAATTTAGAGCCAGCTGAGCTCTATCTCACTGCCAATATATTCCCAACAAAATACTCACACCACTCTGTGCAGTGAAATTATGGGAACCTCCTTTGCAATCGTATTTTTCGACATCATTATTCAGGTTTTCCTAATACAGCTACAGCCCTCTATCTAAATCCACAAGTAAAGTGGCACATGGGACACCAGATGAGCCCTTTCAATAGTAAGTCACTAATATCTAGAGTAACAAAAGCACTACTTGCAGGAAATGCAGTGCCTTCTCTAGTATTTGATAAATACACAGACACACCAACAAATTGGTATGCACACAAACACACACAGAATTAAACGCCCTAGGAAGAAATTGCTTTTTTCCTGTTCATCAGGCAGAAAGTGTAAGTAGCTCTAGAATATTCCTAGAAGCAATGTCTTCAGATGTTATAGTTCCATTTGAAATTAGTCTTTGCAGTGCAATGTACAATATTTGAATAGTGTTTCTGACATCTGAATGAACTAAAATATTAGATCAGTCTTTCCTGTGGGAAAGTCTAATTTTAGTAGGTTGGGTCAGACCGACTGGTGTCTAGATGCTATGAATCTCAAACTAAGCCTTTTTTTTTTTTTTTTTTTTTGCCTTAGAAAAGGCATTTGAACACAACTGTGCTTATGGGCAGCTTTCCCACACATCATGTTTTCCAACATTTTACAAGCAGGGTCTTAGAACATTTGGAGTTACAAAGCAAAAAGGTCATGTTCCTGCACTTGACAGTTAAACAAACACGTTAATACTGAAAACTACGCAATGATCTAACCCCATTTACCTGGCTATAGAGCTCCACTGAGGATTCCCCTTTAAGCTGATGGCCAGTAAGGTAGGTATTGTGGGAAGATTCAATATAGTAATATGACAGTGGAAACTGCAAGTCCTCAGCATTCTCTTGTGACTCATCATTTTTGGAGGCAAAGTTGTCTTTATCCATCAAAAACCTCAAAGTGAGAAGATGTCAGGAAGTTACAAGCTGTGCTGAGTATTTTGTGAACATCATGCACACATTAATACACTGGTGTCATATATATAAATGAACAATTACCTCGCAAATCCTTCGAAAGATAGTAGCCCCTGCTGGCACATATTGACACTGGGTTCAAACTTCTACAGGAAGGAAGAAATATAAGACGCATATAACAGTGATTTTTAGAAATACTGCTTTTTTGTATTTTCACAGTGTAGTTTGCACACTTAATTAACTATATCTAAACCCAGCATTTTTGTTTCTAAAGGAGTTACGTGTCTGGAATACTCATGCTTGCTTTAAAAATCAGTAAACAAGCAAATTAAGCTTTTAATTGCAGAATAATAGAATCATTCATGTTGGAAGGGATATTGGAAGGTCACCTGATCCAATCTCCCATTCAAAGCAGTCAGTACTTTAGCTGAAATTAGAAAGCATCTATAATCATGTATCCTCTTCTTACTGTGTTCAAACACAACACCATGTCGAATTGGACGCTTCTGCTGTTCTACCTGAATGTTTCCTTAGAACTTCTGTCTTTTGGGCTTTGCAAGTCTGTTATATATTAATAGTTCAAATACTCAAATTCTAACCTTAGTAAACTCCTAAGTGGGTGCTTGGTTTTGGATTGTATTAATCACACATGTGGAGGAAATCCAAATATTTTAATGTAATTTTCCTGTTCTCTACATAATGATCACTTTAGCCACTGTATAGAAGGGAGTAAGATGTCTATATTTGCTTCTGCTCTGAGAAGGTGGATTCCTGTTCTGTTTTGCCTTCTTTTTAACAGTAAAACAAAAACATGTGGAAACAATGTTGTTTTTTTTTTTAAGTTCCAAGTTAGTGTTTATCAAAGGTGAACTCAGACAAGAAGAAAAGAATGCACAACCAAGAACACTTTTCTCAACTGTCATGCCCCTTCCCAGGTAAAGCGTACACAGCAAAAAAAAACCCCACTCCTGTTTATTTGCATCATTTCTTTTCTTTTTATAGGCGTACATATATGGATACCGGCATAACTTTATAGCCTTCAATAAAGATAATATTAAACTTTAGAGCTGTCAAATGGAAACAAGAACAACAAAGTAAAATACCCCATGTCTTTAAACAATACTGTTGGGAACATTTACAGGGAAAACAGAAGTAACAAGATTCCTAGTAAAAGGGATTGCAATATGTTTGTGTTACAGACCTGGATAATGCTGAGGATTTCATCATAGGTGCAGTGCTCTCCTTGGCAGTTCACAAGGAAGTCGTTCAGCTGCTGGATGCCCACACCAAATACCCCCAGTGATGTGCTTTCCACTCCAGTACCATTAGTTACAATGCTGGCAGCAGCAATAGCATCAGATATTTGCCTCTGGTTATCTGACAACTGCTGCCTACTCTTAATGAACAAACCAAGGTCTGAAACATTCCTAGTCAACAAATCTATTAAAAATAAACAAACAAACAATAAACAAAATAAATATCAAATACATCATTATGTGTATTGGATACATCGTATAGAATAGAATTTAACATATTTCATTGCAAAGATACTTGAATATCTCATAGAACATTTTACCCATAACATTGTAAACATAAACAGAACCATCTTGTTTCTATCCACTCATAGGAGATTAAGTGTTAACTGTGTACATAAAGCAGTGGGAGAGAACTATTGTAAGCAATTAATTATTATACACAAAATCCTGGAATGTCTAACATGGATCCAACAGTCTCTCCCACTGTCACCCAGGCCCCTCCTGCACCCTCTCATGACCATGTACAGCCTTGAAGCCTTTCTTTTGCTGCGTGCAATCCTACAGCTTGCCCAAAGACTTTATATCTTTGCATGCCAGTGGTGCTGTACCCTTCCCACAGGCTGCTTGGCAGAAATACTGCTTTCTTTAAATGTAAACAAAACTCCAAACTTAGATTATGGCAATTGGGGAATGTAAAGAGGGACAAAGGTTTCTTTTCCCCTTGTCCCAAATGAAACAGATCTACTAGGAAATCAGATAGATAAAAACAAACAAAAAAAACCAAAACAACAACAACAAAAACAGATGAAACACAGGGCACAGCCTTTTTCTTTCTGATTCCTATGTTTGCTCACTGTATTACCCCTATGGCAGATTCCAGAGCTCCTGCAACCAGATACTTCCTGCGTCGGGCGCAGCCTCTTAGCAAAAAGCTTTTTGCCTCTGCTATGCCAGTTAGTTACAAATCTATCTGGTTAACTTAAAACAGGAGTACTTTTCTTACTTTCTGAACAAAGAACCTGCCTTACTTCTGGCTAAACAGGTGTTATTGGAGGTATGGCAGCTACCCTGTGCTTAACTTATAATCGATCACTCTTTATGAGACTGACTGAGAGATGTTATCTTGAGGCCATTAACTGAAGCTGTTCAGTAGTCTACCAGTTGTGTTTTCTTTAACAAACCTAAATCGGGTTGGAATCCAATGCTGTTTTCATCAATCTTCAAATTAGTATAAAGTGGAGTAGGCTCTAGACCAGATCGATTGCAAGGCACAGCATAGACATCGAAAAGGTCTTTAAGGTCTTTGCGGCTACGGACACTGTAAAAGACATGAGAAGTCTAATTTTAGCTATTTCATAAACTTGGATGAAAGAGATCAATGCAGAATACCAATATGTTTTACCTGAAAGATTTGAAGAGCTCCACAAATTCCACAAAAGTCATGTTACTGTCAGAAACCATGAAGTTCTGGAATCCCTTCATTCCTCCTTTAACACGGCCGTGCCAGCTACTGCTGCTCCACGTGCTAAATCAAAAAGAGACTGCTGTAATTTGGTTATATTACACATACTGAAACATATTACACATATGAAACAAATTACTGCATTAACAGCAAATAAAGCTGAATGTTATAAGATTAATAATGACAATTATACTTTTTTGTTTTATAATGGCTATTTGTTTCTCACAAAACAACTGCAAACTTTACCAGAATGATTAAAGTATATTTAAAACACTTCCAAGGGAAAAAGGGTCTGCTGGAAATGGCAAAAATGAATGCATTCTCATTTTTTTGTTTGAAGAAAACAGTGTCAGCATTCTCGTACCACAAGCTTTAGAAAACATGTACTGCTGCTTATGAGGTGCACTGAGGATTTGCTAAGGAAAAGGTAAGAAGGACATAGAATTCCTTATAGCAATCAAAATAAAGTACTAATATTACAAGTGGATACACAATAAAAACAATATTTTCCTCACACACCTGGGGTTTCCTCCTGTCTAGAATTAAAATTAAAGGTCGAGATCTAAAGAAGTATAGCCCTTCCCCTGGTACACAAGCCTCCTCCTTTCCCAGCCTCGTGGGCTTCTCTCATACTTTCCAAAAACAGTTGAGATGATCCTCAGATACTTCAAAGACAGGTCAAGCTACAGCCCTCTTCTTTTAGGCTTGAGCAGTAGCCCCTGGAGGCCATTTCCTTTTAATGATTTCATCCTTTCAGCTTCTTGGACTGAAGGAAGGAAAGCAAACTGATATTTCTTGAGCGCAAATGGGGAAAATAATCACAGAAACAAATTAGCTGTTTGCTGTTCATTATTTTAGTTGACTCCAGTGATACTAAGCCAATTTCCTTGTACCTGCAGTTGTTAAACTAAGTTGTGCAAGTGAACAATAAGTTTTTGAACCAGAACAACAAATTTCCAAAAGCTGTATCCTAAAGTCTTTGGGCTATTACAAGACTCACACTAGTAACTGCAGCTTTTCCCCAGTTTGAACTACTCTTTCAGCAGTATAGTCAAATCCTTAGTGAATTTCAAGTGCTAATTTGTAAGGGTATCAGCCAAATGGCTGAGTTTCGGAGCTGTCTCCTGTGTCTAAACCTCAGTGACCACACCTGCACAACTGGGATCTACCAGCATCCTGCAAAAGGAGGCACTGACACAGTCAGAACTGTCTAGTTTGCAGCAGAGCTTCAGAAATTGCAGTATTTGTTTAAAAATACGAGACTAGGTGACCACATGTCAGCTTTTATTGCTCCATAATGTACAAATCTACAAATCCATTAATCTAGGAATCCTGACATCAGATTCGGTACAAACAGTTCCAACAGCTGTGATGGAAAAACAGGACCAGCTTGTTGTCCAGTGTCCCTAAAGACATTTTGCAGTCCCTGGAAATTAGTGCTACAAGCAGACTTCACATAAATACACTACATTAGATTCCTCAGTTCACTCCTGGCCTGGGATGGATGCATGCAATTGAAAACACCATGTGATTTTAAGTATTAAAAAAATACCATCTACTTTGGTTGATAATGTTCAATTTGTTTGACATCACTATGGCAAGTACTGACATACTGCATATAACTTTGGGGCTAAAATAATTCCTAACATTTTTATCAGACAAGAAAAATAAACCATGATGAGGAAAGACTCTTGACTCCTGCAGACTGGAAAGGCAGAATACTGAAGGGAAAATCAGCAGCATATAAGAAAGCTCACCATTTCTCCAGAATGTATCTCTAGAGATTATCTTCTACAGTAATTCCACATAAGATAATTTAAGGGAAAAAAAAAAAAAAAAAAAAAGCCAACCAAACAAGACAAGCCCACTACCACCAATTATCAAAACTGTAATTAGGAGTAGTCTAGTTTATACCTGTATACAGCTAAGGAGAGCAAACTTTACCTTCCCTTCACAAATAAGTCTTCATTTCTTATTTTTCATATTCTGCTATAAGATTCCCAGTGGTTTTTGCTCCCTTTCCCTTGTTTCCAACTTAGGGGCAGCACTACACTTTCAAAGAGCTTTAGAATTTGCTGCATGTAAATCCACTTCAAATGGATGACAGAGGACAGCTGCAGGCTCCCTGTGTGCGCAAATTATCTGCACATCTGTAACCTGTGAGGATTTATTTTCAGTGTAAGCTGTTAGTAAGGAGGTAAGAAATATCAAGACTGTGAACTACACCTGTAAAAATACAGTTCTTAATTCTCTACCTGCAGGTACAATTATTTAAATTGTACAAAAATAGCCAGCTCTTTCTCATATTAAATTGCAATCAATAGTCTTTTTTTTCTATTTGATTTTATTCAGAGCTTCACATGTAGCAGAGGCATGGACCTAAGTGATGGTTAGGGAAGGCTACTTTTAATGTACATACCATACAGACAAAAAAAGAGAGCAAGAATAGGAAATCTTCCATGCTCTTCCCTTTGTAGCTCTGTACTCTACATTTAATCATATGTTATCAGCTAAGACTTCTGTACAACAAAGGCTTCTGTGGAGCCTGGCAGAACCCTCTTCAGAATCACTTCCTACAAGATCCAGTGTGGAAGGTCCTATCACACTGGGGAGAGCTCTACCAGGAGATACTATGGAGTATCCAAACAGCTGCCAGGGAAAACTCATCATAGCTCAGGGAGGCCTAGAGTGCTAAGTTATGCAGAAACCCAGAACTGAGAGGATTTAAAGCAACATTAGCTGTCCTTCCCCTGGGAATGTGAGCTTTCAGCTGAGCCTTTTAATCGCATTTACAGAACAACAACTCTTTTGGTATGAAGAGCATAAAGCAGATTTGCAAAACAGAGGAGCATTCATCAGAGGTAGTAATGCAGTATTTCTTCAGTTTAATATAAAAGAGAATTGCTCCAATCCTTAAAAAACAAACAAATAGAAAAACAACAACAACCAAAAGCCCTATAAATGTCCCACAAAAATAAATCCAAGCCTGGAATGTTCATCTCATAGTTGTGTTTGACAGTGAAGAACAAGAAGTGAAGAACACAGGGAAGTCTCAGAAAGTAATATTACATGGAGCAACAACCAGACAGACGCCCACAGGAGGCTCTACTACTCACTTCCATCCCTAAACCCAACCACTGAAATGTAAAAGAATCCTATGAAATAAACAAAACAAACCGTTACACAAGGCATATCTCCACAAAATAATGTTCTGCCAGCAGCAGTAATCTCTTCCAGTGTTTACCACTGCTTTCCTGGAAATCCCAAAATTCATACCTGTATCCATAATACATCATTATGTTAAAAGATACTGGAAGGTCTCTGTTGTCACTGTATTCTTGTATATCACCAAGTACCATCCACAACTCTAGTACATTATCCTTGTTATGTTATTACTACTATTACTACTATAATTATTATTATTTATAGAATAAATATGTTACTGAACTATGTCATTGCACACCACAGAATGACCTTTCGTGCTGTGTAAGCAATAGAAAAATGATGAATGTTAAAGGAGAAGACAGAGGGCTGTAAGGAATGAAGATTTCAAAACTGTTCCTCTAATGGTCTGAGAAACTACTGCAGTCCTCACCCAGAACATCAGCAAAGTTAATACTCCCTCAGGTAGAAATGACTTGCTGGGTTTCTTTATACAGAAGATATCTGTAACCATGTTTTGGAGACAATCTGGAGAAAGAATTAAACTTGCTGAGTTTTGGAATGCATTCCAATTTTCTTCTGTAACTGACTTACTAACTGAAGCATCCTGGCTCGCAGACTGTCTACACTGCTGCCCAAAGATTAATGGTATTTCAGCTTAAATGCCTTATGTTGTGCTACAACGTTGTCTATCATTCAGATGTCTATCAAAAGACTAATTGCCTTTCTGGCACTGATTTTGTCAGACTTCATCAGCTTGGCAAGAAAAATGATCATAACTAAACAATAGTAATTTTTTTCTTTTTAAACCAAAGCACTGATTTCATCCTTACCTCGACTGACTCTTGCTTGAAGACATTACAGGAGAGGACACTGGTCTGGCTGGTGAGGACGTGGAAGCTCCTAAATGAGGAGGTCCAGATGCTGTCAAAGAGTGAGCTCTTCTTGATGACAGGGTGTTAGATGGAGAAGCATTAATAATAATATTTTGATCTACAAAGGAAACAAAAGTTTGCAGTACTATTACAGCCTCTGTCCCAATAAAAATGCTTTCATCCAAGAGCCCAATACCATAATTCATTAACGCTCAGTAAAACACTACAGGGATTGTAGATTTGTTCCAAGACAGTCAAAAAGATACATTCTGAGCAAGGTTCATACATGCTTTAGCCTGACTAGAAAGGCAGTGCTATTGAACGTAAGGAAAGAAGCAGCAGGAATCGAAAAAGAAACTAGTTTTAAAACTTGACAGCATTTGGAGTTTCATCTATAAAAATAATTTTCCTACCATGAACATATACATATTCAACACTGTAAAGCACATCTGTATCATGACTTTTTTGCAAAATCCTGAGAGACTCTTAAATACTGAAGCAATGTATCTACCTGATTCTTCTTGTTCATCAATATCTTGAGGATCTGAACCACTTCTGTTTCGATATTCCTTGCAGCTTTTTGCCTTCCGAGTTGCCATTTCATCATCAGTAGCCTCTCCACTTTCACCCTAGAAATGAAGTGAGCATTGTAATAAATATTCCAAAACCACTGCTTTTTCATTCTTTATCAGTGCAATCTGTAACAAAATCATGAGATAAATCAGCTATTCCTTATGAAATAACTTTTGTATGGCCAGTAACTGTGCTGTCCGTGAAACTTTCCAAGTAGAAAAGGGACAGCTTTAACATGATGGATACATAATGACTGGGGGAACATCAGAAATTACTCCAGTTTGACATCACACAGAGGATGACAAAGATTGCACCTCTCTATATTGGTGAAGCTGGTTTTACACTATTCCACTGTGACACAGGAGATTCAAAGAGGATGGATCTTGTCATCTGGATCTCCCCCACCTGCCCAGTAACCATGTAGTCAGCACTGAGCTGCTAGTCCCTGAGTTCTCCCTTTCCTAGCTATTGCTGAAATCCTTGCGCGAAGAAAAAGAAAGGGCATTGTTTCTGTCAGCCATGTAAGATTATCTTACCCCATGTTAATGTGAAGCAGAAGATTTGTGGTGATATTTTTAGCAACATGAAAACAAAAAGGAGCAAAGAAACTGACTACAGCCTCCAGACATCACCCTGATGGTTACTTTTGTTCTTAAGAATATTTTACCCCTAAATTGAAGTAGCACCTAAAGTTCTTAATGACATTATGTCCTTGTCTGCTAGCGCTCATGTGTCCTTAGAAATGAAATTTCAACATCAGGAAAAAAACCCACCAAATTAATGGAAAACAACAAGCCAAAACATACCAAACCTGCAATAAGCTGTTTTAAAGTTCTCAACTAACTTTCTCCTGGTTCAGAGTACAGCTAGCTACACAGAAAATGTAGGAAGGAAACAAGTCAGCCAGATAAGTAACAAAATACGTGAATACCCTCATGAGTACTTTCTTCTTCTTCTTAGCTGCATTTATTCCCAGAGTGTTGTTTCTCTGCACACTAGGTTTCTCAGTGCTTTTGGTCAGAGTTCCTGTGCTCGTGTTCCTTGTGCTCCATCGTCTGCCTCCAAACAGTTCGACAGCCTGAGCCAAGGTTGGGCCTTCAAACCTTCCATCCTCCTACAAAAATTCTCAGCATTAACAAAATCAGGAGAATAACTGCCAAAGAACAGACACATTTTCTTAAGTTATAATAAAGATATCTCTAGGGAACCAATGAAAAGCAAAATATCAAGAGCACACGATTTTTAATTACTGCATGAATGCAATAGGGCTATTTTCTTCACCATCTCATATTTTTGGCCCTAAATCTCAGCACTCATTTTTGGGGAACCATTTTCATGTACAGCCATTGCTTTCTCTTTAAGAAAACATTTATTCCCAAACTCCAAATATATGAAGAACTTAACAATATAAAAGGTTAAACTTAAAACGTATCTAAAATATGCACCACTTGATGAGACATTATGTGGAGAACCAGAACATTTTCACTCAAACCATGTTACTAAGTTGGAGGTCTGGTGTTCACATTTAACTTCAGTTTACTTATAATAGAAACTAATCACTCAACAATGCATTGATGACATTGAACTTTCATCATAGAAAATCACAGCATCTTTTACCTGGTAGAGGCTGACATACTGTTTCCGTAGCCACTGTAATCTCTGATCAGGAAATCTCCTCATTTTTCTTACAGCTTTAGTCAATTCCAGCAGTCCATCGTAGAGCATTCTGGCAGTATATTTTGGAGCAACAAAGTGCAGCAACTTATTATCAGTAGTCTGAAGTCCGTAAAGTAGTGTTATACCATTTTCTTCAAGGGACATATTACAAAGTTTATTTTGAACACACACAGTGTGCATATCAATGCCAGAATGTCCCATATACACAGCCTTGGCTGAAAACAAATCCAGAAAACCTTCCACCAGTCCATTTAGTCCACTATTGCCAAGGAACTGGTATTTGCCAAGCTCAGCAGCATTACCCAGGACACTCAGTTTTGCTTTTGCATTTGCTGGGCAAACTGTTGTGGGTTTTGTCCAAGTCAAAGTACTATTGTCAGGCTGAAGCTGAAGAAAGCAACGTGCTGAAAGATGTGTCTCCTGGTCATAATGGATGACAGTTGCACCTTGCAGCATGAACTGGTGGACATCAGCTCTGATGGACAATACGTACCAGGGAATGAGTTCTATGCCATGGCAGAAAGCCTTTTGTTGCTCTTCTGCTGAACTTGTGTCCCAGTCCTTCAACTGCTCAAATATATCACTTTCAGAATCTGAAAGATCTCCAATTATAAATCTGTATGCGAACAAAGATGAGGAATTTAGTTTAGTTACGTTTAATACACCCATTTTCTACCTAGTGAAACACATTATTTATGTGCTGCCTTATGATACTACTATTTTTTTTTCTGCTGCAGTTTAAATTAACAATACAGGAACTTACAGTAGTTTTTGCAGTATTACAATTTAAGTTATGGCAATTTGGAATTTATAGATGTTACTACAATTAATTAAAACTCTGATAGCAATATAATTATGTTCTCTTTGAATTTTCCAAGGATTATATTCATTATCATAGAATCAATTGTAGAATGGCTTGGGCTGGAAGGGACCTTATAAACAACTTCACTTTGTATCTTGAAGTTAAGTGATTCCAGTTTCTAAGCCCATAGCACAATGGAAATACCAATTATTGTATGAGGAAGCTGGTAACAATATCTAGGGGACTGAAGACAGGACTTTCAAACCCTCTTCTGCTATTCTTTTTGTGTACAGACTTGTTTCTGTTTAACACTTGTAAAATAGGGCTTAAAATACATCAATTTCTCATAAAAATGCAGCAAGAATGTTATCAACTACTTCCTGCCAGCTCAGCAGAACACAATTCACACTAAGACTTCTTGCTAGTCAGGCACCCATCTCACTGAGTTAAACCCCACATGGAACCTTCAGGTCTTCCTCAAAATTTCCTCTTCCTGGAGTAGTAATTCATTTAATTTTTCCCTTATTCCAGACATCAATTCTAATGGTGATGGTGAAGAGATAGACAAACGATGGCAGAATAATTTCATCAGCCTTAATTGCAACTGAAGTTTCTTAAGAAATCTGCCATAAAATAAAGGTCATGCCATATATCTGAGCTGCTATAAACTGATGCTAAAATTGCTGAGTCTTGCCACACTGCATACATTATTTATCTGGATTACTCATGGTTCAGCTTTTTAAATTAAAACAACCACTAAAATATTTATCTTCCTCGTGCCTTCAAAATAACCAAACAAGTCTCTAGAAAGACCCCAGAAAATATATTCTGAGACTAGATATGCAAGGCTGGAGGAGTCTAGTATAGAGGAGACAGAAATAGCAGAGCTTTGTTCATGCCTTATTTCATGTGTGACAGCACAGCCATGCTGTAGATTAAAATGTACAAACAGCAACCAGGTAAGCCAAGCACATGCACAAGGCATATCCAGAAACAGCCTCTGGCATTCGCTGGCAAAAGCAATATAGCCATTAACTATTGGGAACAAACTTACAGAACTTGGTTTGAACCAGAAGCTTTCTTTACACGTACTGCACTAAGATGCAAGAAAATGACAAGAAAGGATACAGGAAATGTTAAAACAGATTGCAGTTTTAAAGGAGGAAATTGTAAGGGAAAGGGAAAAAAAAAAGTGAGGTTTTTCACTTTTATTCATTCTGAAGGTATTTACTGTAATTAAGAAAGCTTGAAGGGTAGAGGAGATCAGTTCAACAACGTTAAGACAAAGTTTAGAGAATAGGTCGTTTGATTAACATTTCTATAAAGATTGGATTTCCACATTTATATTTTTCCTACCAGCTGTTATTTCTTTGAGAACTGTCAAAGACGACGGACAGAATTTTAATTGTGGTATTTACTTGGCACAGTCAGCACCTTAGGGCGATTGGACACATTGCTGACTAGAGCGACATTCAGACTATTTGGGAAAATAACAGCTTCACTCAGTGCCCACTGATTTTATAAGATGCCCTTCATTTTCTGCAAATCAAACCAACATAGCAAGCTCTACTGGGCTTGTGTTTCACAATATTAATTCAAATCAACAAAATGCAAACTAATTACAAAATTTTAATTACATAATACTGCGTAACAGATATGGCTTAGGTCTCAAAAGAAAGGCTTTTAGCTGTTTACAGCATTAAAAATGAATCAAATATTACAGCCTCCATACAACAGGGACAACAGCACAGAGCCCTTCTGCCTTTCTGCAGCAGTTCTTTCCTGTGTCCCAGCCAGCTCTCAATGGCCAGCAAAACATAGCTGGATAATGAGGAGCTGAGGTAAATTAACACTTCCACGTGTACTTTTCTACAAGTCATTAGAATGTTAAAATTAGCATTTTACAGCACCAGAAGTACAGACAGCAATGATCAGACACCTGAATCAGGAAACAATTTTATTTACTTCTTTGCTGTTTTGTTCATTTCAGTGTTGGACTCAACTTCTTTGCATTTAATTTCTACTTTAATTAGAATTAGAACTTAGCAGTTCCGTTTAAACATAAAGCATAAATAACTAATTAAAAAAAACTGATTTCATAAAGACGTAACAAAAAGAACTCATTTTTCCCCATATTGTTATTCTACATTTAAATTCTGCTTTGAGTATTCAAGTGAAAGGTTGATTTCATTAGCTCATTCTTTCTTCGAATGGAGACCTGCAAGTTGAATTCAAACTGTATTAATTAAGAAAAATAATTCCTGGAGGAAAATGTTTAAAGTGAAATAAGAGATAACAAATGTACAGAGAAGTGGGACTGCCTTTCCTGGCATCATCTACTGCGCCACTGCCCAGAAGGAAGTAAAGCCAGATGTGAATAATTCCATTAGAAACCATTCTTGCAGGAAATAATTATTATTTATTTGAAATGAGATTTACAATTGCATGTTAATGAAATAAATGCATTTAAACAGGAAGAGGGTAGCTCCTTCTCAGGCAGTCACTTATTAGATTCTGTGTGTAATAGCTGAAATAAGTTGGATACTTCAGAACATACTGATATCTCTGATAGACATTATCAATATAATAACTCAAGTAGGGACATAAGTATGTTTTTTATGTAATCCGGGTTGTGTCATTTATATGATGGGATAAGGGATAATGGTTTCAACAAAAAGAGAGGAGATTTATATTGGATATAAGGAAGAAGTTTTCTACAGTAAGCATGGTCAGGCACTGGCACAGACTGCACAGAGAGGCAGTGGAGACATCCAAGGTCAAGTTGGATGGCGCTCTGAGCACCTGATGGAACTGTAGATGTCCCTGTTCATTGCAGGTGAGTTGGACTCTGAACAGCACAGTTTTGTTTGTTGCTTCTCTAACAGTTACCTCATTTGAAGCTGACACATCAGCATCTATGTGGGCTACAATTTCACTAAAGCAACGCTCAAGATCAAGTCATGTCTTAAACTTCCCATTTAGTATATTTTTTGCTGCTGAAAAGTAAAGACTATACTGGGTGTTCAGTCAAAATTGGGAAGTTTTTGAACACTGTGCTCTTGGGGCACAATCAAGAAAACATCTAGGCAAAATAGCAGGACTAAATCAAACTGAAAATTCATAATGCAAAATGATTACAAATGTCTTCTGGACATAATTTAAAAGCCTCAAGTGAACATGTCCTTAAAAGAAGTGGTCTTATGAACAATAATAAATAACCTCTATTTTGAAAAGGGCACAACGCTGCCCTGGTGTGCAGAATATAATGTTCTGAGCTCTGATAACAGATATGTCCTGGTGCTATTCCGGGCACCACAGATCAAAATTGTAATCATAACCGTGGATTTTTAAAGCTCTGTGTGTAAGATGAAAAGGATTTACCCTTATCATGAGAGGAAGTAATTACATCATGAGTGAAAATATAACTATACAGAGAGATCTCATGCATTTGAGTATCAAATACTTAGCACAATTCCAGGAGGAATAAGTTTTGAATTGGAAGACAGTAAATGAAAGAGAAGAGGTTAAAAGTTGCCTCTGATCCTGTAATTGAGGTTTGGTAAAAGGAAACAAAAAACTAAAACTAAAACTGTGAAATATACAGATAAAGATAGAAAACAAAACATGAGACCTACTGGTAACGGTTTCTGTCCTTCAAGGAGTTTTTTCTCGAATTGCTTTCTTCACTGAGATTATCTTCCCCCTCCTCAGATTCCAAACTGCGATTACAGCTCCGAATAGTTTGAAATATACTGTTTGCTGTGGATTCTTTTTCTGGATTATTTAAGCCATCTTGGCCTACCCGTTGCAAGAAATTATCTTGTCCACTGTAATCTGAAACAAACTAAAGACATCTAATAGGTTAATATTGTAACAGGAGTAATGGAACACTGTGTTATTTACATCTTCTTGGAGAAATTCTTAGAAGAATTAAGAATATTTAGTACATATGTTTGCCATTAGCTTACCTAAACAGACTAAATCACTGCATAAACCAAGTAGCACAAATTTCAATAGTCCTATAGACTTTTTAAAAGTCCCAGTTTTCATGGAACAGGGACATATTTTCAAAACAAAGTGAAAAAAAAGGAATTGTTTTATTTCATAAAGGAAAAGATTGGTCCATTGATCTTCTGAGTTCTTCCTTTAAGGAACTGAAAACCTTTCAGTTCCCAACAAGCTATGCAGAAGATCAGAAAATTTAGGAGAAGACAGCTGCATGTTTAAGTATTTACATACTTCCTTTACCGAAGTAAACATTTGTTTTGCTTTGGTATAGACAATAACTGCTCAGTACTTCTATGCTGAACTATTTATTAACAGCAAAATCTATCTTACTACAGTTACTGTAGGAATTAAATTGAGGTTCATGTAACTGAACTATGGATAACAGTCTGGTTTATAGAACTCTAATTAGATGAAACTTCCATATAAAACAACAGATGATAAAATAATGCACTGGGTGGCTAAGAACACAGCCTCTTAGAACAGCAATCCTATTTACCTCTAACGTCTCATCCTGGGAATTATACTGTGGGCAGAGTCTGATGAGGCTTGATGCTCCATCCAAAATTTCACAAAGCTCTTTTAAAAATACACCACAGAAAGGAACTACTTTACAGCCTGGAATATTGAGTGCCCGGTTGACCACTTTCCTGTACTCGGATGAGGACTCATGTTGTGCCATAGCATCTTTCAGACTCCGCATGGTTTCAATGTCAGACTGGTCCATAAATTGCCACATTTTTAAAACTTTTCTTGACCTAGTGGAAAAAAAGACAACAATTATTAAAAATAAATAAATAAACCAATTTGCAGAGAATTCCAACACCTCCAGCATGTACGTAATAGAAATTATGGAAATATGAAAATTACTATTATTATTATTTCTCAGAAATTAATGAATCACATTCAGGTCATTATTCTTACAAAAACTCTGGCTCGCGGACTGTTTCATCTCTTTGAATTACCAAATAAGAAAAGTAACAAGGAAAAACAAGCAGTATGATTTACACAAGGCTGCAGTAATTTTTAGGAACTTAATAAAAGCTCAGGTACCCATGAAATGCAAGCAGGATTCCCCACATTTTCATTTTGTCATTGCCTTAAAGTCAAAAAGGTGTAAGAAAAAATAAGAAAAACGGTATGAAGATAAACCAGATGGTTTACTACAAATTCATTCATCAGTAGATAACCCATATAGTTAGCAAATGAAAAGAAACAACAATGAAACAAACAATTTGAAATATTTTACATTGATTTATTCCCATTACACTCTAACTCTGTCATGGAAATAAATCAAGGCTGTCTTCCAGCTCTCAAGCACCAGTGCCACTCTGCAGACCAAGCTTTGAATTCAAACAGAAATGACTCCTGGTGAGAAGGACAGCTGGCATTGCTGAGCCCACTCACCCTTCTGAGCTGCACATCTGAGCAAAGGCATGGCCTTTCTATGCCTCCTGCCTTCAGACACACCAAAAGGGTTGTAGAACTGCTAGCAGCTCAACATCCTCATCCCCACTTTCCGTCCCTGTCTTGAGTGCACGGCTAATTGGGCACCAGCCTTGCCTTTACTTGTTGCCTTCCCTTCTGCTGTGCAGATGCATTACAGAAAAAATTAAGGCCTTAATTTGTTTGCATTTTCCCTCACAACTTTCATCGCTAGGGGACTTATATGGATGCATTCTGCTGAAAAACACTCCCTTTGTCCACAAGCATTTAATATGTATTTTATATATAAAAAATGTAAATAATTAGCTCAGTAAGAATCCTCACTAAACCACAAAGAGCCACAATACAACACATGAAAGCTTTGCTACACCAACACAAAATACAGGTAGGGTCAGGGCTAACTGATGGGAAATCTGATCTTAACTCTTCCTTGTCCAGTCTGATTTGCTGCTCTCTGAAGTGCAAATCTGTGTCAAGGTAGCACCTGTTATTCTGCAGAAAAGACTGCAACCCCACACTCTGTTTTCCTTCTGGATACACTGCAGGACTGGCTACATAGGATAATTACAGCACAAGATTCCAGCATTAGCCAGTATAAATAAACTTGAAGGGTTTAACAAGACAGTTTTAGCTGTTCGTTGTTTGTGTGTGTATTTTGTTGGTTTTCTTTTACAGTTTCAGTCTGACTCTATTAGAAAACTACCATGATTACATTTCATTTGTCTTCTGGATACTCCAAACCCTAAGTTACATTTTAGATTTTAGACAAAGCATAGCTAATTTGCCATCTTTCTTTACATTTTAAAAACTGCTTAAAAATGTATGCTTTCTAATGTAGAAAATGAAAATGAAGAAAAATGAAAATGAAGAAAAATGAAAATGACAATGAAGAAAATGGTTTTTAGCATGTTCAATTTTTTTCAAAAAAGGATTCTTAGCAAGTAAGAGGGCAAGATGATGTGATTTAGCCACAGATTTCTGTTTATGCCTTTGTCCAAAGACGTCTGCTTGACGGAAGCTGCAGTGTCATCTATCACTGAGAAGTCATTTACAAAGAGTTGCCCATACCTTAGTCCTGCCAAAAATTCCATTACAGCATTGTAGTTGCCCATATTCCAGCAGCATTTTGCCACATGTACTAAATATGAGAAGACTTCTCGTTTCTCCTCCATTGAACCTGCAGTCAGGATCAGCCAGGTAACCCATGAGCTCACCTTGTGAAATAAGACATACAGTACAGTCAGTCAAAGCAATGTCACTTGGAGCATCTGTGCATTTTCTTGTTTTCCTTCTGCAAGGAGGGTATCAGTGAAAATGCTATGCACGCACCTGTGGCCCAATCCCATGCATTACATCCATTGAAAACACACACACAGATATGCTCACATTCCAGCAGTTAAATCTTAACTACCATAATACTTAATAAATACTACATAATACTTAAATAAAAAACTGTTGCATGGCAGTGTAAGGTATTACGGATATGCATCCAGGCCACAGAAGAAAACGGGCAGCTTAAGTTAGTGACAATTTCTAATGCTGTCAGAGAGATCTGCAGTGCAAATCCTCATTAGCACAGCTTACAAATCTCAGTCTCACGCTGAGATAGGTATAGGAGATATATAGGTATAGAATAGGTATAGGTATAGCATAGGTATAGGAGATAGGCAAGGTATCCCCTTGTTCTTACAGCAAGGACAGTGAATTTTGATAAATTGTCATTATTGTTTTCATTCATTGGCAAGATTATAAATGCAGTAAAATTATAAAAAAACACCCTTTCCAAGTGTGACCACAATACCAGTCTCTGCTCAGTGATTATTTCATGCCAGAGTCAGCAATTAATTTGGTACAAAATTCTATTTGTATTAAAAAAACGTCAAGCCTTCCTTTTACCAGTGTGCATTTTCCTTCTAGCTTATGTTCCCATAATAGCTATAAAAGGTAGCTATATTTCAGGTGGAAATCAAATTCAAATGAACTGCCCCTTTTCACAGTATAATTCCCCAGGGCTTCATTTTTGTCATTATGTAAACACTTAGAAAGCAATAAACATGATTTGTTCACCGACACTGAGTTTCATTCTTTAGTCTCAAAGGATTCAGAGTGTTTACAGGCAACACTGGTGTGAGGAGCAGCTTATAACAACCAGAAAATTTTAGTCTTCATGAGGCATAGATCATTTTATTTTAAAAATCAAGCAAAAGAAATAAAAAGAAAACTCTTCAGTACAAATTAAAAAAAACCCTAAAAATATAAAGCTCCTCCAGTTATACAATGGTCTCAGCCTCTAACTCCTGAGGGAGAACAGCCAAAGAATATGAGAAATGAGAAAGTTGCTTGTTCATCTTCCTGACACCCTAACCAACAGAGAACAACGAATGAGAACAGTGCAAATAAGAAAACAAGCCACAGCTCCAATACATGCAAAGCACAGAGGCAGAAAAAGGAATCAAAATTTTAAGACTGAATTCCTGAAGAAATGAGGTTATAAAGTCATTCTGTCTCTCCTCCCTTGAGGACATCCTCAGGAATGTGCAGCACAGGGTTGTGATGAGATGAAAGGATCAGGGAACAACGGAGTCGTCCTGCAAGTTTTCTATGTGACTTAACCCTCACCAAACAACGTGGTTATGGAAGGTAAGAGCTAGAAGAAACTTGCTCCTTGCTTAGCAATAATCAAAAGAAAAATGGTTAGCTTCAGTTTCCATATGTTTTTAGAACTCGCATACAATAGCAAAGGCTTAAGAGCAGATACCCAGTAGATAGCTTTCAGAACAGGCAGAACAAGCAGGAGAGATCCATGTTGTAAATGCAGATATGCTGACAGACCTTTCCCAACTGCAGCCTTTATACAGGCTGCCACTGCAGAGGCCGCAACACAAAGAAACAACACAGCTGCGCACTCAAATTTCACTGATATTATATCTGAAGCGCTCAGCTGGTGATTCCTAAACTGTAAAACGAAATCAGCTAAGAAGTGTATTCCTGAAGAGCATAAAGGTATAGAAGAAATACAGAAAATGAACTTAATGAACTTTATGAACTTTATGAACTTTATGACATGGGGCTCGGATGAGGGCATGCACAGAATGAAATGCAATTAAGTAAATACAGAAAAATACATAAATCAGAAATTATGAAACAAAACAGTTAAATATGTGATTCAAGTTTGGCATAGACTTGTGTGTGTATGCTGGAATAAAATTACATATTGGTTTTGGATATTATTCTTATTTTCCAGAAATGGCTCTGTTAGAGAATACAAATGCTAAACATGCAAAAACACACAAAAAGATTAATAACATTTGTTTGGTATGAAATACTAAATGTGGTAATGACAGATTGATTAATACGTGTTTAAATATTTTAAAGAATAATATAATTTTAAGCAGATCTGTTTTTATCTCAGGTAGTCAACACATGCAATAGTCAGGAGAGAACAGTATCAAGGGTGATAAAGAATGTCTAAAAATGCATTTGAACGTAGACTCCCTAACAAGAAATCTTGAAACCAGGACAGTTACTTGCTGAAAATGTATTTAATACAGAGTTTAGGACTGCTATAAACAGTTATGATGAACTTTTACAAACACTGTAAAAGCAAACACAAATGATGAAGGTTAGCACAAACAAGCCTTTGTGGCAAAATAAGGGTGCAAAAGGCAGTAAGTAGTCTCCCTTGAAGTTTATGTTCACTGCTTCTGCAGGACAAGAATAGATTCACAGGAAGAGCAGAAAACAGAAAGTATTTCACTAAAGAAGATGGAAAAATAAAGTGTCTGAATGTCTACACAACAAAACAGGATGGGCAAAGGAAGATATAAAGACCTGGGCAGAAACAAGTTGCAGAACAAAGCACCTAAAGATAGAATCCACTGCTGCCAAACAGAGAACATGCCTGCTTCAAAAACTTCACTATGTGCATATTTGCTGGAGATTAGAAAAAGAGTGACGAGCAGACTGTGAGGCGTCAGTCAGACACAGATAACAGAAACTTTCATTCATGCTCTTTTACATATTGACGACCTTAGGAGTATAACAGAGCTGTCCCTCTCCATATGCTACAGGCTGCTTCTCTTTTCCATATGGCTCTTATATCATATTTAGTAAACAGTCAGGTGCACACAGTGATTTTTCTGCTGATTCTGAATAGCTGCAACTCTTCATAAAGTTTTCCTATGAACAACTCAGACTGTTACTTGATTAATCTGAATACACCATACAGCTCCTAGAAACGGGGATTGTGGGAATAGTATTCCAAAATTAATTTCTTGAAAGGTTTCATCACTTTGAGATTAGAACAGAGACTGCTAAAAGGCAATAGCACTGTCACAGAGGAGGCAGCAGAGGGGAGGAGCTGTGAACAAAGGCCATCTCATTTCATTCACTGAGGTTTTTGCTGAGCACCGTGCACCCCCTTTTTTTTTTCAGTGAGAATTGCTGGAAAACAGAGACAAATCATTGAGGGGCTTTAGGGGGCATCTTCCCCAAATTACATCTGGTCCAGGAGCCCAATTAGGAAGCAAACTTTTAATTAATTTGCAGAACAGTCGTTCATCCTTTCAAACAGTCGGAGGAGACTTTTGTCATAAAAATGTTGCGGTTGCAAGATGTGGATGAATCATTAGCTTTGAAGGAGTACAGAACTGAAGCTGACCTACAGCTGCCTGAGGTCTCTTCCCAGCTGTGAACTCCCTGAAGATTTTGTTCTGCCCAGGCAGATTGAACTGATGGATCAAAAAACGTTATCCTGAACATCATTATCTATTTTAAATAAGTGCATACTGAAATAATTTGGGTGTGGCATTAATTTTCAACTGCTATTCGTAGTGGGCATAGCTAAAATGAACCATGCACAACCAACACTGAAATGGAGGAAAACTGAAAGGACTGCAACGTTTAGGAAATATCATGTACAACAAATTACAGGAAACCTAAGTATATTTAAGTATACATACATTGAAGAACACTAAAATATACAGAGATTTAACAGTACTCAGTAAACATACTTTGGAATGTATTGATTTGCTGATAATTACATGAGCAGTCCAGAGTCCATGCTCACAAGTACACCTCCACAGGAACCACTGATAACAACCGTACAGCTGCCCACAGCTCCCAACAATGCATATAATACATTTCTGCTGCCTGGGATGCATAATGCTTCCTCTGCACAGATGGTATTCAAGAACTAATGAGCTCTTAAAAATCTTCATTCAAATGAGAGTTCAAAAGCATGATTCCTCAGATACTGTCCAGATCCGTGAGCCAGAGGCGCCTCACAGAACAGGAGAGCATATGGAAACCACGTGGAAGCTGCCATGAAAATCTTCCTTTTCCACTAAATGTGTGTGTGTGTTTTCCTCCAAGGAGGAAAGCACCAGCAGCCCACAGCCTTGTTAGCAGGCTGTGCCTGCTGCACGAGGGCTCTACAGCTCAGCAATGCCCAAACAAAGCAGCCCTGGGACCTGAGGCAGTATGCACTGTCTGTTCAGTAGCAGCTTCGCAAGAAGGATCAGAGATCAAAGCACACTGCAAGTACTCCTCAGAATTAGCAGTAACAGCTTCTGGACCGAGTTTTTGTATTCAATATCCAATTAACGTTAGATCACAACATACTTCTTAAAGTCAATTTCCTGAATTTATTTTTTTCACATTCTACTTACATACTTCTGTTTCTGTAACTCACTGTAACTCCCTTTAGAACACAAATCATCACAACAAACCTATAATTAGACAAGTCTAAAAAGTATGAGAAAATGTATCCTGGCTTCATTTATATAATCCAATTTATATAATGTATAATACATCACAGACTGAAACAAAATCCACTCAGGTTGATAATAACACCCATCTTCTCATTCAGGTGGATATGAATCAGTGCTTTTCAGGGCTACTGCACACCAATATTTAGGTGTACAAAAAGAAATCATATCCAATAGATACCTAGTGCAAATTTAAATATTTTCTGTTAATAAATAATATCTGTTAATAATAATATCTGTTACAGACAAGCACTCAAACATCACGCTATGTTAGAGTTTGTAATAAAACCCCAGTTGGAAATTTTCGGAGGTACAAATCTGAGTCTGAGCACAAACAGGATCTACATCATCCAGACAGTGCAAACTGAAGGTGATCAATCGTCTCAGGCACAATAATACATAATGACAAATACAGTTCTAGTTTTGTTGTGTTTTTTTTTTTTTTTAATTGCTTTTTTTTTTTATCAGCTCTTGCTATTTTAAATACAATAAAGTCTACTGAATAGACTCTTTTTGGGGTTTTGGACTTATCCTACTATGATCAAATTTTCAAATAATTTTGAGTAAAAAATTAATAATGCATTTTGGAAAAGCATACTAATAATTAATGTTAATCTTCAAATATACCATGACTATTTTAAAGCCCATGTCTGATTCGTTCAGTGCTTTGGGCTACTTGGAAATTTTCACAAGGGTAACAATAACAGAACTTCATTGAGGACAGAGAAACCTCTGTCATTCAGGACACCACATTCAAAGAAGGGTCCAGAAATTTCTGTTCTGATTTTCAGAATTCTCTTTTCCCTTGTATTTTTTTTAAGAAGGCAACAAAATTGTCAGGGAAGTTCCTGAAGCTCAATTGTGAGAATTAATATGCAGAATTTATTTTTTAACCTTACAGTATTTTAATATTTAAAAATAAAACACATCCTCCCAAAGCCTTTAAACAGGGGAAATATATTACACACATTCAAAAAATAGCATAACCCAGTATATTTGATAATCCAATCACTGATCTATCACTGACTTAAAATCATGTCTATACACAGGCCAAAATCTTCCATTTTGACAGTGGCAGGATATGGCTTATCATTGATGTTCAGTTGCTTTTACAAACACAATAAGAAGGACTTGGTGATCAGACACAGAAGAGACATATATGATGGACTCAATATTTGTTGGCAAGTGATCTTAATGCCCTGTGAACCACCATTTGCTCTAGGAGAACCCTGCTTCATGCAGCACAGAGGATGGAATAGTCCTTAATGCATGTTGAATTAATATCTGTACCCCAAAATCTGAAGTGGATTTACTTCACTTCTTTTCTTCTTTTAGTCTTTTAATACTGAATATCAACATAACTCATCTGTACATGAGTGCATATATATATATATATATATATATACACACCCACATATAAATATACAAAAGTCTGTACTGCTATTATTACACCTGCTAGAGAATCTATTACATAAATTTTGGAATGGGAACTAATTTATTTCTTATCTTTCTTTTGATTAACTTTTATATAAATATAAATGAGGGAGGGAAGAGTGAACTCTTAACAATCTCCACCTACGAAGACCAGCACTCTCATTTCTCATGCTTTACACTCATTTCCCAACTCATACTTTTACCATGGCTTCTGCAGCAATTCCCATGGTACATGGGAACATGGGAGCTTTCAGAGGCACAACTAGCAAGTAGAGCTGCCTGCCTGAGGTTTAATCCATGCCACCACTACCAAGACAAAAAGATTACAGTGCAGACCTTCTCTAACACCAAAGATATGAAAATTAACCATGACCTCCTTTGTAACTTATTCAACTACTCTGGAGCAAGAAAGGTAGTAATTTTAATATTAACAGAATGAGGATATTCATGAGAAATTTGTTTCTTTGAAGTCCTTGAGTACAAAGCAAGAAGTTGATTTTACAGCTATCTACAGGAAAAGCATTGTGATCAGTTATTTCATTTAACCAAAATATTCCATTTTTAGTGATTTTGAGAAATTTGGAAACTTAAGTAAAATCTGAAGAACATGAAAAAAAAACATATAATAAATAAATGCATAAAATCCTGCTAAACATCTGATGAAGAGTTATGGCAAGAGGGAAAAGCATACCTTATCTTGTTTAAAAGCATAACTCTTACTATATGATTGTAAAGTGATTTCTCTCTGTTTAAAAGAAAAAATCCTCCACCTTTCACAACACCACAAGGTTATTCCATGAAGTAAAACTCTTTCTGGGGAAAGTAATTTTTAAAAATCTATGGAGAAGCTTCATGCTTGTGAGGCTTTTAAAATCACAATTGCTATGCAGTTAGCACTGATCAACTGGCAGCCACGAGTTCCATCAGTTCCTTTGTCTGAGTCTACTCACACATCCATGAGTGTATACTGATGAACATAAGGATCACAGCACAGAACACAGCACTGTTTTATTTTAAACAGATTTTGGTAAAGGTTCTTTATTAAATTTTTGGGCTTCGGTATAATATGCAACATAATTCTCTGATGCACTTATAAAATCTGAGTTCTTAATATCGCATATCCTACAAACACATGGTTCACTTTAGATGCTGGAGTGAAATTATGTAACTTTACAAAGAACATTTACCATTTTAAATCTGATTGAACAGTACTCCAAACAAGGACTGGAAACAGTTTGATATTTGTACAAACATAATCTTTTTAAAAGCATTATGCAAACCCATTTAGGAATTGCAAAGCAATGCTGAACTAAGAGACACAGCATAATATTTATTTGCATTCCATAATTTCAGTAAAATGATATGTCTCTGCTTTCCTAGTAAGGGTTTAAAATCGTCTTTTATATGACAATGAAGAAAACTTACAAATTTAACCCCCTAAAAATGGGACTATCATTATCACTCATTTTGTCTAATAGCCAGATGTTTTATTACCTTGACTCAACACAGGAGTGTCTTAGTAAGTCTCAGACCACCTCAGTAGCAGTGTTGCACTGGAGTCATTGATATGTTTTTTTACCTTTTTAGTTATGCTTTTTGGCAACATAATCTTCCCCAAAAATACTTCATGTATTGAGTGAGCTGCATCTCAGCACAGAATATTAAATGCTTCGTTCTAATTTTCTAATGCTTTCTATTACATGAAGCTGAGGCCAAAAAAGTTCAAATTACATGCAAGCATACATGCTTACAGCGTGTAAATTGAAGTTGTGTTTCTCTGGTTGCTTTGCTGGAGGGAGGCTAAAGAATGGCTGGGAGTAAAAACCATGAATGTGCACCAGACCAGGAGGGCAAGGATATAAAATAAAACAACCAACGGGTGCCCAGGAGGAGTGTGGGATATGTTCAAGGTAAATCCCGAGTAAGGATCTAAGGACCACTAGGCACATGGGATGAAAAATACACAGCAGTGCACAGGAATCCGAAGAACTAAATGCAGAAGGAAAAGACAGGCAACAAGACAGAAAATAAAGTATCTTGTTACAATTATCTGGGTCTTAAAACCCATTTAGCTGCCATTCTCCTCATCTCTCTCTAGCTACCAGCACTCTGCTAACTGCAGAATGTCCTTAATAGTTTCATCCCACAGCTTTTATATATCCATGGAAATCAAACTTCTGGTAGTCATTTAAAAAAATCTGAAAATTGATAAGCAGTACTTAACTGAAGAGGTGTCTCCTTTGAGCTCATGTTATAACATCTTTAAAAACCTTTAATCCTTGAAAGCTCTCTTACATATCTGAAGATGAGCAACTGATGCACTCAGATCCACATTCTTCTCTCCCACAGAACTTTTCAGCCATCTCCATGCTCTTTAGGGCACCCTCCCCCCCCCTCCTCTCCTTGCAGTCTGGCATATCCTCTTCAGTTGTCTCTAATTCTTTTAAAAATATGCCTCGGTCTACTGAAATGGCACACTTTGTAACACAATAGATGGGTAACAGAGAGCATGGTTCTCTACTGGAGTAAAAAAGTATATTACTATTACTGTTATGTGTACAGTATTGGAGAGTCTAACAGCCTCAACATACAGCAGCTTTGTAAAGCTACCCATTACTGCTAATTTTAGTGCCCAATTTTCCTACCAAACATTAAGTAAAAAACAAAGTCACTTTCCATATTTCCAGTTTCTCTTAAAATCTCTCACCCCAGAAAACCAGAATGACCACTGGAAGCACAACAAAAGCTGAAGAACCTATCTCAAGTGCAGAAGAATATCAGTTAAACGTTTTCCTAATAGATTTTAACTTGTCTTTGGGCTTTGTGTATTTGTTAAGTCTAATCTGAACTTCAGAATTAAGGAATGACTGAAGAAAGTCATCTTTTTAATCCTAGTGTTACAATAAAATATTTCCAATAAGCAAATATTTTGTTTTGTCCACATTTAGATATCCATGAATGTGTGCTGCCTTAGAATAGCTGTATATGTAGGTCAACACAACCTAATTTTCTTTCTTCTCTTTTTTTTTCCTAAATTGAACAAAATTCCTTGCCTGGTTTTCAGTGTTTGATGCCACATTATTGCATTACCCCACCAAAGCAACTGATTGGATCTGTTCTGCACATGTGAATTAGCACCTTGTTAATTGCAGAACACATGGGTGCTTTTTTTTTTCCTAAGTAGAGGAACCTATTTGCTCTTCATTAACTGAAATATGTGCATGGCAAACGTATTATGAACATGGCCTCATTTCCTTTGGATCCTCTCTCATCCTCATTAAACAGAGCATATTATTACATAGTCATCTAGATTCATTTTGCAGCGCAGCATGTAATGATAGTGATTCTGTAATACTTTTCATCTGCATCTCTTTTCCTTCTGTGGTTATCCTTTGTTTTTAACTTTTCCCTTTCCAAATATTGTGTAGTTCACCACATGTTGAAAAGTCCTCTAATTCTTTCATCATTTTTAATTTATCTTTTCCAACCGTATCTTAAACAGTAGCGATCAGTCCTTCTATAGCAGCATCACAGAAGTCATTTATACTTCAGTGAGAATCTCTAAGATGACTTATCATCCACCGCTTCTAGGGAAGTCTGTACATACATGTATATAAACAATGGAAATTTTTAGCATCAGAAATAGATGTCATATTAACTTCAACACTTCTGAAGCTTCGTCAGAGACAGTAAGTCCTGAAAACAAACTGCAACTTTAGCTGATTATAAGATTTTTTTTTCTTGTGAATATTTTATTATTCTGTGAAATAACAAACTTGAGAGCTGGAATTAGCTCAAATTTTAAGAATATAGATAAAATGTAATCAGAAAATATATCTGTCATTGAAAGTGATTGTATTTTGTGTTGATTTCACAGAGCACCCACAAGTGACCTTTCTCCCAACATATTTTTGAAACAAGTCACTGAGAGTTCAAGCTACTTGTCATGGCAGCCACCTCAATTAACACATATGAAAATAACTGTTACTTGGAAACCCAGGACAAGATAAAACAAGAGGAAATACATAATGTCTGAATGTCCTCCAGTAACTATGTCAAGACTAAGCCACCATGCTCTCTTAAGGGCAGTTTCTGTTTTCCAGCCTCAACAGTACAGTATTTGCCAGCCACAGTGTTTGTGCTACTATTCATGGAGTGTTTGACAGCAGCTTTAATCTGTGCTATCCATCTTCAGTGTCTCTACGCTACTTACTACTACGAGCTTTTTTCCTATCAGTCTTGATAGTGAAACACTAGCGGACAAGAGGTCTGTCTACCCTTTCTAGAGAAAAGAAGACCACACCTTTGGAAATTGTTTCTGATGGATCATCAGTACTAATATGATAGGTGAATCACTTCCAATACTTTAAGTCAAAACATCTTATCCAGCAAATAAAGCAAAAGAAAAGGTTTGTAACAGTCTTCCTCTAATGTTAGACAGTGTATCCACTCTTACACTACTACACTATTCCACAAATGAGAGTGGAATTGGAAAAATAACAGCAGTTCTTTAGTATGCATTTATCTTCAAGTGCCAATTTTACCTACTTGCAGAAGGCAACTGACTTCTGATTTTGTTCTGCAAATTTCATAGATCATTTCCATGCCAAACATTTAAGGCTGACCACCCACTATAAACACCTTCTCCTGCATCTTTTTCCCATTCCTTTTAGATATTATTGAGATCTAAATACTGTCATTTATGTCCAAAAAACTCCAAGAAATTTATTGAAATACCATCCAGATAAGAACCAGGAAGAATAAAAGCATACAGTAGTTGACAGCCTGACCTCTCATTGCTAACTAAAAGTTAAAAGATGTTAATGAGGGCATTATCCAAATGCCTCTGAACACTGGCAGCCAGGGGACACCAAGCAGCTCTCTAGAAAGCTTGTACCAGTGTTTGACTGGTACGTGGTAAAGAGACTTTTCCTAGTGTTGCATCTGAGCCTCCCCTGACACAGCTTTGTGCCATATCCTCATATTCTGTCACTGGCTACTGGAATTTAAGCAATAAACAATGCTGGTAAAATTGACCTTAGTAAGATACCAACCAAAACTCATTTTTTAAATGGTATTTCAATTATTTAGAATATTCATTACTTTTAATTATTGATTTGTTATATAATAGTGCTCTAGTGCTCAGTGAAAGCTTCCACAGAAATGTCAGTTTTGTTCTATTAAACAATAACAAAATTCATCCATATCACAAAACAGCAACTGAGTGTCATTCTAAAAGTGTTACAAGCACATTCCCATAATGTATATCAGGAATATGACTAAAAAGCATATTGCTACCTGAAAAATTCTCTGTAAGATATAATTGCTCATTGAAAAGAACAATGGCATTAGATGATTTTTTCCCATTGTGTGTCAGAAGCCTGTCATCTCAAAATTCATTCTGGCTCCCACATTATAAATACACTTCAGTATTTCTATAGGCAATGCCAAAATAATCAGCAGGCACTCACTGACTTTTGCCAACAAAAGCATGACTCTTTGCACAAGAATTTTCTTGCCATTTATAAACAAAGGCATTTTGGAAGTCCATGCCTGTGATTGGCTGTGGCAACTGATACACTCCACCATAAGACAAAACAGATAGAAAATACTGATTTATTAGAAACAGTAAATATTTTATAATAACTCTATTTAAACATATAACATCTATGTTTAAAGAGGTTATTCCAGTCTATTCTTAAAATAATTTAATGCGCTAAATATTACGTGTTTTATGCATCATATACTCAGGAATTCAATCAAATGCTGTGAAAAACCATCCTGCAAAATCAACAGATGAGTAATGCTAAGCCACAAAAATTGCAAACTCACAACCCTCTTACATTAAAAAATACTGAACATCTTACTAAGAGACAACTTTGAAGTTAAACTTCATTTTGATATGGAATAATCTCAGTCATTTCTGACAAAACTTCTTAACTTAAATGTATTTGATCTCCAATCTTGTTGACTGTTTCAGCGTCGGAACACACAAAGGTTAATCTCCCATGTGCAGCAAGCTGCAAAATGCCCCAACCAACTCTTCTGGCAGTGTGTCTCACCAAGCACATGGGAAATTGACAACTTCACTGTTCTTCTGCTGCCCTTACTATGATGATCATGGTAAGAGAAATATCACAGCGAGGAGGGCCGAGCAGAAGCTGGATTTCTTCTCCAGCTATGCACCAGATATGGTATTTTCTACATACAGCAATCATAGCTAATGTAAATAATTTTTAGGCTTTGTCTGAAGACCAAATATTACAGTTGCAATTTTTATTTATGTTCCTATAATGGAATTAGGTGACACAAGACAACATACTTACAATATTTTAGTTCCTGTATCTAGGGAACATGCAAGAAGCAGGAACACTTCAAAATGCTAAATATTCAGTTTGTGATCCTTTGATGTTCACCAAACGTGAAGTTCTTACCTCCTCTGCTCTATCTACTTAATTTTGTGCTCTCTTCTTGATACTGCACAATTTTTATCTCTTATTTAAGAAGAAGAATGCCCTGGATAAGAAGCTAAAAAAGTAGAAGTCAAAGCCATCTTCATTTTACTCCACTTCTATGAATTTAAAAAGTTAATATTGCATGTGGTTCACACAACAAAAAGAAGGAAATTACTCCATTTTTCTGCAACTGAAAACTCTGAGAACTGAGGTTTTATTCAGATTTTTCTCCGGGTTAGGTCAGGTTTGGGTTGTTTTCTGTGGGTTTTTTTTTTTTTTTGTGGTTTATGAGTTTGTTTTTGTTTTCTTAGGGTGCTTGGGTTGTTTTTATTTCCTTATTTCAAATTTCTATTGAGTTTTTCAAGAGATCACCTTACTAAAAATAAGGAAAAAGAAAGAAAGGTTCTAGAAAACAGTTCAGGATTTGATTCATGCAACTGTGTCATGCCAAAGAACAACACTTATATACTGTTCTTCAAAACACACATAGCAATACCATAAATAAGAAAACACTGCAGGTTGGTGTAGTTACATTATACAGAACACAGAAATTTGTAGTTTATAATACTTCTGTCCTGGCTCCTAAGATCGTGCTTAGTCTACAAAAACCCAAAGCAAATAAATAAAACTGCTCCTGAGCAAAATAATAAACTGACTGAAAAATAACCCCACTTTGTCAGAATAAAGAAATATATGCCTGCAATTGTTTTCTTCCCATTTCCTTTGCCACATGCAACACAAGTTTAGATTGCAGTTTTCGAGACTCACTGAGCAAATTGGTCACATAACTCCTCAGTGGAAATTAGTTGGCTAAACTCACTGTTAATTCACATGTTAAAAAACTGTCCTTACAGCTGAACTCTTCTCTGAGGGACAAAAAACAAAACAAAACAAACCAACACACAAAAGCAATGGCTAACTCACATACCAGGTAACAAAACTTACAAAAAAGTAATTTAAAGGTTTTGTCTTACCTCATTAAATCTTGTCACAAGATCTTCTACAGCATTATGTTCACCATTTGGGGAAGAAAGAATAGTAGCAGATATGGAAGCTTTAATACAAGGAAGCTTGCTTTGACACTCAGCGTTACCCAAATCCCTGGTTAAGAAGCAGAGGTAGTCAATGGGTAAGACCTTCCGGTAGAGCTCCTGCTCCTGTTCAGTGAGAATGCTGGCAACCTCCTCTGGGAACTGAATGAGGTGCTGCAGATCAATGAGCTCCTTGCTGATACCAGCCACGTTGGAGGGAAGGACACTGGAGCCAGCCATAGATGTACACGCTTGACGTTCTGAAACAAAACAAATAAAAAATTTATTGGGTTTCTCCTTTAACTCTTGGATCGGGCTGTGTGAAAGTGAGACAACTTGTTCCCGTTGCTCTTTTAAACCATTCATTCATTTACTCAGCATTATAGTACTTTGAAATTACTTTATCTTTAAACGACCTAATACATTCCTTCCTTATACATGTCTAAAACTGCAGTGGGTAATGCGATCTTCAAAGACTGTCAAGCTACCTGCCAAAATGTGCTCGCTTCTTGACTTATCCAAACACCTGCTGCAACTACCTGCAAGTCATGCCAAAAGGATCATTTTGACTCTACTTCACCTCCATGTCAGAGTCTGTAGTACAGACTGAGGCAGTGGGAGTCTCTTGGCTCAAGAAATAATGTACAATGATATAGCAAAACCTTTGCAGATAGTGCATTTCTTCATATTCCTCTTGCTGTAAGATACAACTCATCTCAACTCACTGCACTGTCAAAAAAAAAGTCCAAAGTTACAAAATATTTTTCATTCTTCTGGAAAAATGCATATATTTGGGAGTATGCATGTTTTATCCATTATTACAGAAGATTCATGGTAGTTTTATAATGTCCTAACAGCAACATCCCCAGAAAAATAAAACTTTTCCTAAGATGGAAGAAGCCAGACTTTGTAAAACCATGTGGGAAGCCTGAAATATCAACACAATGATTCCAAAATAGTGAGTATGAGTCTTCTGACATGATAAGTTTAGAATGGGCACTTTGAACAATAATTTTTCAAAAATTACTTAAATATATAAACAGTCATATTAGTATATTTCTTCCCAGGAAGAAAGAGTTTATTTTCCAGTGTTGCTTATACCTTTAGAGGTTTTTTGCTCACATAATGGATTATACATTCCAGATCTACTTTGTAACTTGACTTTTTTCATATCAACGCATTCTCATTTCACACGGTGCACATCTTCCTTCTGTTCTCTAAATCAAAACGTTCGTACTGACTGATTACAATTCATTCCCTTGTAGCAAACAAAATATGCTACATGGTTTTTCCCTGGCTTTATTCTTTTTACAGAAAATGTGATCAAAAAAGACAGAAAAATGCCTTTTCTTCATATAGTTCATGAAAGGTTGGAAGATAAATTACACCAGACCTAAATAAAGTTGGTGGGCTAACAGAACCTGTTGGGAAATTTTCAAGTACTTAAACACTTTGGAAAGAGCCAAGGAGTAATCATTTCTGAGCATAGACTGGCAAGGAAAAAAGTAATGGACTTAATTTGCTGTAAGAAATATTCCAGTTAGACAGTACAGAACAGATGCAACTCCAAGGACAGTACAGATATGAAGAAATCTGTCACTGAAACTCCTGCAAGAAAGATCAGAGAAAAAGACAGTTAAGAACACCATGTTGACATGTTGATCCTGTTTTGGGCAGCGGTTGAATTGCTGCGAGTTTCTAGGTTTTCTTTCAGTGTTGGCTTTGGTTCTACATGGGGCTCCAGTTCTGCTCCAGTTTTGTTTTCCATTTCATTATATGCAGATCAGTTCTGCCTTCTTTAGTAAGAAAAAAGCTCTTGAAAGCTCATTTGGGCTGTTTTTAACTTTATATCAGAATTTAAGCATGTGTAAAAATAAAAACAATGCTCATTTGATATCATAGAAGTTGCACATTTGCATATATGAACTGAAATATCACTGTCATAAGCAGAAAAAAAGAAAGAAGAGGATAAGGAACTCAACAGAAAATCTCTTCTCATCCATTTGCCCCCAGAAGACTCCTTCCCAACTCACACACCTCCCAGGCAGGATGAGCATCCAGGCAGAGAAGCAGAGAAGTGCTGTTGTGTCCGCCTCTCCTGTGTCTCATGCTACAGCCAAGACATACAGGCTGAGCCTGTGCTAACATTCTACTTCATATTAGCTACATACTTTTGAAGGGAATCTTGCAAATAGCCCCACTTGTAGTGCTGCATTTTGCAGTCTTAAGAGCACAGAAGCTGGATCCTTGTCAGATGAAACAACAGCCTGATGGGTGAACAATCTGCCCCCAGGGGGCAGTTAAAGTATCCTCACCGCCAACAAGTCCTCACCATCAGTGGCACCAGGTTCTGGACAGGACTGAGCTCAGTTTGGGTAGAACTGGGCTTGGCTGCAGGAGATCAGAAAGCACACGAGACAAGATTTGTACAGCTAATCTAACGTCACAGAAATAGATGCTTTGCTGATTCAACATTATCTGGCAACTACAGTTACAGACACTTAATTATTATCTATCAATATTATAGCAAAGGAAAGCATAACACCGTACGGACTACCAGTCAAGTAGCTACTCAGGGAGGAGGAAGAACATATGGTTGAAGATGAGCTATTCCCCAGTGCACTGCTTGCTGATGAGATTTCGGATGCTTGTAAGGAATCCTCAAAAATTTACCTTCTCCATTACAATACCAACAACAAAAACTTTCCAGATTCACACTTGCAACAGGGCTACGCTGCATATTGTCCCAGAACTGCCATGCCTAGGCATAACCCTCCTCGGTGCTGCTTCTTACTGTTTCACACATCTAAGAACGAGGCTCTGAACAGTGAAAGGACCGGGTGCAAGAGGACTTATCCACAGTGCACTTCTAGACTCCCTGAAACTGCTGGAAATGTATCATCCAAATTTCATTTTACTCACTGCCCATTGATCAAGACCAGCAGAAAGCTAATGCATTTTCAATGCATTTTCAATGAAACTGAGGGACAGCACCATGCTCTGTTGCAACATCTTTGAAAGACAGCTTCATTTTAACAGGAAAAAGAAGCTCTCAGAAGGAAAATCTTATCATGGAAGCTAAGATGACTGGTCACAGGCTAAATAAGATCAACCACCATTACTGCTGTGCTTGGAGGGAAATACAAACTAAATAAACTCTTCCTGTTCCAAAAACTGAATTACAGACTAGTATTTTTAAGTCTTTGTTAAAATGAAAGAACTAGAAAAGCGTTCTGTCTTAAAAGCCCAAGAAATAAGCCACTGCAGCAGAGCGCTGCAGATATCCAAGGAGAGGAGCACAGCCAAGCAGAACTGTAAAGGCTCATACCTCATGGCTCAAGTGTGGATATAAATACTGAACAAGTGGAAATATAACTTATTCCTGGAATATTTCTACACCTATAAATATATCCATAATTCGCATCCTTGCACACAATGACTGTTGATATACGTCACCCCTCCAGAATCTGATCTTTCATCTTTCCCTCTTCTAGCCTCCTGCGTTCTGTCACAGAAAATCCAGGATCCCCACTCAGCTGCACCACGCTCCCACCCATGATTTACACCCTGCACAAAAGTCTCCTCCTATGCTCTCTTTCCATACTAATCTAGCCCTTTTTTTCTGGACTCTTTTTTTGTTTCTTTTTCCTGTCTATAACTTTCATAATTTTTCATGTCAGGAACTGATCTGCATTGCTCTGTTTGCTGGTTTCTGCTGTGAAACTTCCTATCACTCCCATCTACAAGTCCTCCAGCTTTCTGTTGTCTCTCTCAGGAAACAGATGCTATCTTTCTGCGCTTCATCGTCTTGGGATTAATTTGCAGAATGAAACTGCTTTTGGGCAAAAATCACAGACTTCCTGCTTAGAGTTAAGGCAGGGGATAATTCTCAATAAAATTAGCGAATCAGCTGCCTCTGCAGCAAGTTGCAATATTCTTTGTGTGGTGCCATGTCAACTTATAGCTAAAACTGCAGAAGAAAATGGGAAAGACCTTCACTATTCATTTGCAAGTTGTCTAACACTGGAGTTGACAGATTCGTTTATCCTTTTGATAAACAATCTAAGCAGATAATCTTTTAAAGAGGAAGCATTGCTTCTATTAATCAAAACAAGATAACCTCTGCCAAGCATTTAAAGAGGACTCACAGGTTGACTTCATTTCTGATATGCATGGGAACAAAACGCCTCATCTTCTCTAATAAAAGAATGAGAGAAAAATACAGAATGACTGCTCTGGAGAATTATTCAGCCCCAGCCCATCAAAAAATCTTGAAAAAATGCTATCTGAAGAAATCATTCTTTTGCTTTTTTTCAAAAAAGAACTTTTACAAGGTTTTACGAAGGAGCTCTTGCATCAACAAATAAGCGCTCAACTTTTATTAGTATAAAACTTAGAATTTCACAATTCTTTTCAATTTGCAATCTTTAATTTGTCTATGCTGAATAAACAAAGCCCAAGTATTTAAGTAAGTAAATCCCCTGTGCATGTGTGTTTGTGTGTACATGAAAGTTCCAAGATAGTCTTGAAAACCTGGATTTTTGCTGATCTTCTTTTTTTTATTAAACTGTATTATGCTTGTGTTTGATATATGAGCATGAGACTGATTTGTGATTTTTTGAAAATGAAAAACAAGGAGCTCACTTTAAAGAAAAATGAAAAGATACTTTCATCAATAAAAACATTAAAAATTCTGCTGGAGGGCCAGTGTTTATTACTGTAATCTTTCATATTTTTTCCACGTTTCTATGTTCTACTAAACAGTCCTTGTGCAACATGCATAACTTCCTAGCAACAAAAGCAAAACAATCTGCTTATTTACCATATTACTTGTAAAGCTAAAATTAAAAGGTGCTTATTTCTTAGATTTTATTCCATCATTCATACAAATTATTCGCTGATACACAACGTGTTATAAATGTTGAGCTGCTGCCATCAGTTTTCTCTAAGCAGAAATTCAGTACTGGCTTTCAGCGAATAAACGGAATTCATAGAAAGACAGAAGGAAAACAAATACCGCCCTGAATGTAACCACACAAATGTCAGAAGTGCTAATCCTGCCCAAAATTGCAGTTGCCAACCATTCAATTTGTACTTTGATAAAATCACGTCACTTTCCATGTGAATTCTGACCAAGTAAGGACAGTGGCACAGAATTACTTTCATCCAAACTCAAACACATTAACTCTTAAACTGGTATGAGTAGGAATCTGCTATGCATCGTGACAGAGAGAATTCACCCAGAAAAAGTCACTTTCTTCTTGAGATAAGTACAGTTTAGCAAGAGTAAACTTGCCAATGAAATGAAAGCTGACTCTCAGAGAAGTCTGGTGATTTGACAAATGAGGTAATAGGATTTATTAGTTTTATTTCTAGGCTGCTTTTCCTTCCGTACTTATCTTGAGAAGAAAAACAAAAAGTATTCTCTATTAGGTATTCTCTATTACTCAAAATCAGTGGTTTGAAAATGATAAAAGCGAAAATTAGAAACATTAAACAAATGTTCTCTATCTAGAAGGCTTCTGGGAGAAGTTCCTGTGAAAACCAAGTGTTCTAAAGCAGAAAACAGGTTTCAATAACCACAACAATAAAAGTAATTATCAAGGATATTATGACATCTTATTATTCAGTTGACAACAGACTGATAATAAACACTGAGTCCATGAAATTATACTGCTGTGACTGAAATTATACAAAATTCTTAGGGGATTATTTTTTTCAGCCATATTAAAAGGTAATGCGTACTATAAGTATCTACATCAGTAAAAAAAAATATTCCCACTGTATCACTATCATGCAATAACTGGATTAATAGAAGTGTTTTTAGAAAACAGTGCTACAGACATCATCCTGACTGTTCCTTTGCAATGTGCATTACATTTACAATGAAAACATGAAGAAGAGACAAAGGTGAACAACTGTCAATATAGATAATACAGAAGAATTCTGTTCAAAAAGAGCAAAAATACAATAAAAGCTTTTCTAGAACAGAAAACACTTAGATATGGAGTGCATGGCAGTTTAATTGAACACAAGCTTTAGATACAGATCATTATAACTGCGTCCTATAGGCTTCATCCTATCCCAGTACTGCAAGAACTGAAACAGCGAGTTTATTCATTTCCTGTTCGTCTGCTGTATAATTAAAAACATTTCTCTATCTTTTAATGAACATGAATTCACTGCCATCAATTTGGAATGCAAATAACTCACTCCAGTATTGAAGGCCTGATATTAAATTCAGTAGGAAGGTTGCCATAGAACATTATCAAGGGCAAATTCAATTTCACTGCAGAAATAACTGCAATCAGTGGATCCTATTTATTCTGCAAATTTACTTATCAGGTAATTTAGTAGCCAGGTAATCAAAAAATCGAAGACCTACACTTTCTCTCTCAGTATCCCTAAACCAAGCAATGTGAGTTACCTCTTAAAACTGTGTGCACTGTAAATTAATAGCAGGGAAACAGTGGAACCATAAGGCATTCATGCTAAATAAAACTGGAGCTTAGTATGACCTGAGCATCAGTGAGCAGAAGATAATATTCTGAGAAAAGGGAGATTCCCAGACAGTGATTTGAAGAAGATGAGATTAATTTACCCAGGGTCTGTAAGGAAAATAATCTGTTTTCAAAAAAGTAACATCACAGACACACTCTGGATGCACTTTTTCAGGTTTGAAACAGAAACAGCAAACTTCACAGCTCGTTCGTGAATAGATGCTCTGAGTTTAATTTGACTGTGGTAATAACAAGACAATTGCAGAAGGGGCTCTCCAGTGCTGCAGCCATGAGTTATCACAGCAGGCCAGATTAAAAGAACACTGGTTTCTACAGAACAGTGGGGAAAAGGTGGACATCACCTGGAGAAGTCAGAATTTTGCTGGAAATAGATCTCTAAGAAACTGTAATGCCTAAATAAATATGTAGGTCACTCCAAAAGTAATGCCTCCTATTTATTTCTATGGAAACTACAACAGACACAAAGAGCACAAAAACACTGTAGAGCAAATTCTCAGCTATTTTTCACTAGCAAATTCTCACACTATTTTTCAACACAGTCACCACCACTACCTATGCATCTTCACCAGCAGTGAACCACAGCCTGCACACCTGCAGAGGTGACCCACTGTTGCCACAGCTGAAATGCACTACTCACTCTCACTGTGCGCTCACATCTACTGTTTGACCTCCATAAACATGCAACAAGCATTCATGAATGTCAGTGGGTGCCATTTTTCCACATGGAGGAATTCAATGACACATCTTTGCTTCATATACACTTCCATGACAGACACCATTATGTCAGACTGCCCCTCTGCTGCCATCTGTCACACACCAACAATATGTAATGGAATACTCGTGGGATGATTCAACCTCTACTGCCATACCACCACCATCCACATCTGTTATTAAGGGCCAACATAATAAACTAGGAGGCATTATTTTCATAGCAGCCTTTGTATTTCTATTCAGGCTGAGATTTTATCATTGAACAGAGTCATGAAACCCCTGAAGAGAACTTGACAAAAGGCAGCATCACAATGACGTATAAGTGAATTAAACTACAATTGCATACCACTAAATCCTGATCTCATGAGCTGTGCAGCACAATGGCTTTTGCCAGAGACAAATATATGCAGTGCTTGTAACCCTGGCAGCAAATTACAAATGACTGCTTATTCCTCAAATCACTTCTTGCTTTAGGAAACAGCGAAGGATTCTGTTTTGAAATGCAGGCTCATCTGTGTTTTCTTACAGCATCAGTCAAATAGAACCCCAGAAAAAAAGAGAAGTTGTGAATAGTTGGAGATACAATCTTCCTTCATCCCTTCTGACTGAAAATGAATTTCACTAAACAAATGGCATATGCAACAGGACTGTTGAGATATGTTTAGACCTGGGAAATAATAACTGTTTTTGTTTTGTTTTTACCACAAAGGATATGCATACACTGCCACAGGGCAAAATTCACACACAGAGAAACATTAATTCAAATTCTGAAATTGTTTAAAGAAAACTAATATGAAGATTTAATTTATATATTAAAATTGAATTAACAGGTACATGTTCCTTCTGACAAGTATGAACTGAAAAGCCATTTAAGCACTGCTTGTGCTTAATCAATTTAGATGACCCTGTGTGTAATCTAAATATACACACACTGACATACGATACAGAAGGAATTTAAAGTGAATTATCACCATGACTTCAGCTGAGACTGCTATGCCTGTCTCCAGCATCCATGGTGTACAGCTATGAAGTGCCTTGTGCAATTACATCTACACTGCTGCTTATATAATGGCAGTGCAGCCCAGAGATTTACCACTCTGCTAGCCTGATTCATTCACAGAAATATCGTGCAGTAAAGATGAATTTGGCTGTTTATCTCTGAGTTACAAATACTGTCAGTCAATACGATTAACCAAGCATTTCCAGCTCCACACGCTCTTTGGCTGGTACTGGTTACAGCTGATAGAAACAATCACAGACCTGTCCATAAGAAATGCATGAGTTGGTTTTGCTTCTGACTGTATTCTCACTGGAAGAAAAAAAAAAGATGCAGATAGTGGCTTTTTAACAGTAATTTTCACTATGTCAAAACAGCAGCAGATCTCAGAAAAACTCATGCTTTGTGCTGATTTCCTAATTGCTTTGCAGTTCATGACAGCTAGCAAAGTGCTGGGGACTGTGTCCTCCTGCAGATACACAGGGACAACTAGCAGTGCGTCCAGAATATCTGCAGAAGAATCAGTGTGATACTATGGGTTAGACCAGACAGCAAACATTTCTAGTGTGTCTGAAATAACAAGCTCTGAAGATAGTGACTGAACGGATAACCACCAAAGCAAATGGCTGCTTTAGTTACAAAGAGCACTTCGTCTTATGCAAGGTTTGGCTGGCACAAATGCTTGTTCACAGACCTTAGGGAGGGATGAACCAACAGCATGTGTATTGCCAAAAGTCTGAAGAGATCCACCACTTACATTTATACAGAAAGCAGCCTTACTGCTTCCAGTATACATGCTTGGCAATGGGCCACCTGAGCCCTGCTATTTTTGTGGACGTTCACCTCCTACTGTAGCTCATGAAACCTCATACATCTGATTTCAGAGCACCTGCCAAAAGAATGTTAATTAAAAATTTGGTGGATCAATAGTGAGTGTGCAATCAACTGGTTGAAAATTAGGTCCCCAAAGCTATTTGACACCAATATGGCATTTGCCTTGCTGCACCTCACACTGCAACAGCAGATTTAAAAGTAACTTCTAGCCACCTTAGCAAGTGACATCACTACAGTGCAAAGATGACAGATTCCACTATTACTAAATCAGTGTTTTCAGAGATGGTTTAAGGACCAGGCAATGGATAAGACAATTCAGTTCCCTTACCAGATTAAGGGTAGAATTTTCACTAAATTTCAGGCCAATAAAATTTTTCAAGCTAGTTCTGAAATTACATCTGTTTATGCAAAGATTACATCCAGACAGCATACCATACCTCCCAAATGATGCTGAGGCAATGTTTTGGTTGTCACTTTCTATCTGACCTACTCAGGAGAACCATCTCTCCTTCTAAGTATTCTTCCAGTCCTAACCTCAATTCCTCTGTCTTCCATTTTAAAATCTCACTGTGGCTTAGATTATTACTACACAAAATGGTGGTTGGATTGAAGCAGTGGTGACCAGAAGCAATGATGATTCAGTTGAACTCTTCCTATGGAGAGATACAGAAATGCTAATCTTCTGGTAACCTGTGACAAGAATCCACTGTCAATGATTATGTGTCACACCGTTCAACATTGCTGCCTTAAATTGTAGCAGCTACTTACAGTACAGTGATAGCAGCTACTTTGAAGAATTTCTTCAGCAAATTCAGATGCTCCATGAGCAGATTACGTCTGCTGTGAGCGGAAGGAAATGCCTGCCAGTATGCTGCCAGGCTTGGTGTCGAACTGTTTCAGATTTTTCCTTATTTTCCTGCAATGAAATCTCATCAAATGAATCCTCTCCTCTGCCAGTCTCCTGGAGATGTTTTCAGCAATATACTGCTTTCACATACACTTCATTAATCTTTCTTCTAAAGGCTGGCACATTAGTAGCCTATCAGAACCTTGAGCTTCTGGCAATATGGCAACATACTAACTAGAAGAACAACTCTGTATGCAGCATCTGTATTCAAAAGCTTTTAAAATACTGGATAGAAAAAGTGTACTGCATGGAATGTTAAGTTCAAAAGCTAAATAAACATATATATAAATTACTAGATAAATTACAGCACCTAAAAAGAACAGTTGAAAGGGAAGACTTATGAGTTGACTTTGGAGGAAAATAAGTGTTTTAGAAAAAGAAGTGCATGATTCCCATTGCAAAAAGAGCAAGTTTCTGCCTGAGTTAAAGCAGAACCCAAGCTATAACAACATCCACAAAAACTGATACAAAATAACTTCCAAAATCACAGCACAGTTTCTGTGCACTGACAGAACAAAATAAAACACATATATCTCTGCGTTAACTTTCCAAAAGAGAAATATCTAATGGCTACACAGAGCACAAGAACTTCAGATCAGGTTCCAATATTTGAATATTTTGGACAAGATGGATGATTTTTTTTATTTTTTTATTTTTTTATTTTTCACATGGATACAGTGGGGAATAAAAAATTCTTAGGTACCCATTTCAGCTGAAACTTATGATCTTAACTTTCTTATTTACCTCTTTCAAACTATGAAGCCAAATGAAGAATAGCTGTAGTAAGTCACAGCACTTACAATGCAAATAACTCTAAAACCACAACAACAGACATCTTAAATATTTCAAAATCTCAGCTTAGAAACCTTCCTTTCTAGTCTGGAGGTGCTGGATTTCCACGCTGGCAACCTCTGCATTTAGTTAATAGTCTGCTGCAACTTGCTCCTCAGCTGCAGAACTTCTAACAGCCATCAAAAACACAACCCCACAATGCATTCTTGCCTTTAAGATCCTCAGAAACACATTTCACAACAAACATCATCCTTCCTACTTTGGTCTTACCTTGAAGGCCAGGCTACATGCATCTACAGTCTCTTCAAAGACACTGGGGAAAGACAAGTATATTTTCCTATCTTGTCCAGCTACTTAAATAGCACAGAGAATAGGAAAACTTAAGTTCAAGGAACTATTTCAATGAAAATTGTTTCACTCTGGAAAACAATCATTAAATATAGTCCTTTAAGGTAAAAATGATACAAAAGGTCTCTACAGCTTCAGCGTCACACACAGTGAAGCAAATAGCAAAGCTGCCTATGACATCAGCAGTAAAAGATGAAGACCAGATGCCAAACTGAGAAATTGATTTTAATGACAATGTTGTCAAGGAATTTGGTGAGAATTAAGTGTGATTTGATAAACGGGCGGTCTTAATGATTAATATATTTTTCCTTTTGAATCTTCGTATAAATACTATCTGATGTGTGACAGATCCTACCACAGTTTCCACACAAACCAAAAGAGGCAAATCAGCTGCATAAGGTATTTCTGCTGTTATTCTTAGTGATTATTGGAATAAAATGAATTCAAGTCATGTCCAGTAAAAACAAGACTTGATTAAATGTTCCCAATTTAAGCCCTGGAGTTTAGCAGTGAAAGAATTTTAAAGGAACGTAATACACTTGAAAAATGTTTGATCAATTCAAAAGTTTCATCACTCTGCCTGCTCTCAGCATTTACTCAAACAGATTCTGATAATAACATTAGTTTGAGATCTGTCCTCTATGTAATTATTTCACAGAGAAAGGAGAGAGAATAGAACTCCTAACAGAAAACACTGCTGATACTCAGTTGTCCTCAAAGTATCTTTGTGTGATTTGCTAAGAAAATGCACACATCCTTTATATATTGCATTTTATCTGACACAAATTCCACTTATGATCCCTGTATCTGTAGAAGAAATGTTCCATCACACATCTTTGCCAATTAACTTTGGGAAGAACTCTGTATCTCATTTTTCTGTAGGCTCTGAACACACCATGATGTGAATATTTTGCAAATGGGAGAATCATTACACCCAACCAACACCTTCACATTTTGAATGAAAGTAAAATTCAGGAAATCTGAGTTTAAAATAACAGTAATAATTACTTACATATAATAACCCCTAAGACATTAGACATGCCTAATACAGAAGGTAGCAGGATGTATCAAGGTATCAGTCAATAAAATGAAATAGAACATTACTGTGGTAATAATTTTCTATTACTTAAGCCAGCAGTAGGATAACTGGATAAAGGATAGCAGGAAAAACCCACTGAAACAGTATGGTCTTTCAAAGTGCTGTTATAACGAAGCATTTTTTATAACAGAACTTAGAAAGATTCTTAAAAAAAGGATTGATAAGAATAGTGAATTCTGTACTGCTATAAAGAAATATTTATTACAGTGCAGTAATTCCACCCTTGGGTTCAACTCACTGTATAAAGGAAAATCTGAAAGGAATCTCATACATGACTAAATGCATGAACCAAGTACACATTTAAACAAAATACCAAAACATAGAGAAAAATGATGAACTAGAAATAAATGAATTGGTTTCACAACAGAATGAATGGCCATTTAGCACATAACACTTCATTATTAAAGAAATGGCATATGGTATTTCAAGAAATTCTAAGAGTATTCACTGGGATTGGTCAAAAAGAGAGGAAGGTGTTTCAGAAGTGAAAAGAAATACACAATTAGCAAACAGGAAAACCCTGAGAAACTTTCCACTTCCGTGGTGACCCAATCAATACATAGCTGCATTTCTTTCTTCTACTGGGAGTTAAGTGTGATCTATCTTCAAAGCTAGTATTAAAACAGGCACATCCATTAACTAATGCAAAAGCAATTTTGGATTATACAGGCACAGTCTCATTGAGTTAAGCATGCATACTTTAAAGAAATATACTTAGAGACAGAATAAAAGGCATTTTGGCTTAAAAATTATTTTAACAACTAATAAATGTCTTTGACGTTTAGAGGTATAATGGAAATAATAGAAGAGGATATAAAAAGAAGACAAACAACCAGAAACAGGTTTTACTCTTTCTCTGAGATATATGATATAATGGGCTAAGTTCTACAAGTACTTTTCTGATCAAAATTGGGTTACTTTAGAAATGCTTTAAAATGAATTTTTAAAAATAGAAAAAAATTGTATAATGTGTTTATGTGTTTACACAAATGAAAGAATCTATTAGATATTTTCTTCCTTTCAGAATGCAGTTTTCAAATTTTGAAAGGTAACCGTAGGAAGCACATTTCAATGCAAACATTTAATTAACTCAATTACCAGAAAACTTTCAAATGAGTTTTAACAGCAGGCATTCTTAGCAAGTTTGGTTTCCTGTATAAGCAAGATGCTGGGAAGCTAACGATAATAAGTGCATTAATTTATGAAGGATTAGCATCATTTCACAACTTCCCATCACAGTAAGTCATGTATGTGCTGTTATATCATGTCTGTCTGTCTTCTAAGAAAATACTGCAGCCAACAAGCTATTCTTAGCAAGCTTTCCAGAATCACCGAGACTTGTCCTGGGAGCCCACTTTAAAGGATGCTGGGAGACATTTTAAAATGAAAGAGAGAAATTAAAATCTGCAAAACCTGTGTTCAGGACCCTCCCACTGAACAGAGAGCCCATGAAATGCAAGGACACTTTGTTTCTGTGGCCATATCCATGACCTCATCACTCCGATACGAACCACAGCAGCAGTGCAGTCCAGACATGGACTCACAAATTTTACTACAGGCAACAGAGAATTTAGTGTTAACTGTAAAATTATATATAAGAAGCAGCATAGCTGGGTTGACAGTAACTTCTGACATGAGCTCGGAAAGTAGACACTACACAGACATCACCAACCATAAGTCTGACAGATATTTGCCATAAAACAAATGACAAGGAGAAGTTGTAACAATCAAATCATGATTTAAAGTAATTTAATCTAGCCTAGACTGACTTTTGTCAAGGATGGTTAGATGCAATGAAATCAATCTGATATGACACAGAGGGAGGAATAATTCTTAAAATTTTATTAACTCAAACATAAAAATGTACTGCATGAAATCCTGACTCCGCTGATCTCACTGGCAATTTTGCTACCAACTGACAGGGCCAAGATAGCACCTTATCAATGTTTTCCTCATGCTGTAAACCCCTACTGCTAATACTCTAATTCTAATCACTTACATGTGTGCTAGCAATAGATTCTTATGTTCAACATACACACCTATGACAAAAAGACTATTCATAACACCAAAAACTATTCTTGACTGTACAGCCAATAAGTGTAGAAATGAGAACATAACATACATTAAGAAAATGTATCATTATTTGTGAATATATAACTAGTCAAGATGATTTTTCTATTTGTGAAATTGCTTGCATTCTGCATAAAATTAGAGCCCTCAGCATATATTTAAAATACTTCTTCAGGAGAATTAATTAGTATTCCAAACAAGTAAATAAAAAATATCTTCCCAAATAAAAAAAATAGATTCCCAGATATTCTAGTTATTTTATTTCAGAATAGCATTTGGTTTGAACATGTACGTATCTTAAGCTTTTTAAAAAATCTTTCTGTACTTCTTGATAAGCTAGTAAAATGTCTTCCTTGTCAATATTCTCAGAAAAAAAGAAAAAGGTGAAAAAAAAAAAAAAAAAGCACTGATCATGTGCAGGTAGCCTACATAAATACACACATAAACTTCTACTGTCAAAAGCAAAATTCACCTACTACACATATGTCATCAAATACAAGAGCAACTTTGAACTTCCATGGAATACAGTGGTGTGACCTAAAATTAAACTTGTCAGAAAATACTGAAGCTTTTGCAACTCCTATATGAAAAGATAAATCTCAGTAACTGAAAAGTATGGCAGTATTAACAAACTACAGCATTTAAATATTATCTATAAAGGCACTGGAAAGTAAATACATTAGCAACACGGTAAACATACCTAAACTGTTAATGAACTTAGAACATTTCATTGAATGAAATATTCAAATTCATGTGGATTAGAACAATCAACAAAATATGCACAAGATTCTCAGCTGCTCCAGAAATACTTCAGTAGATGCATTCATTCATATTAATGCACTCATAACAGAGACTGGCACATGAACCATGAGTTAAGTCTTTTGGATATTGCCTCTCTACATTCGGATCCAGTAAATTTAATTAAATTGTTCAACTGAATTACTTATAGAACTACATAACAGTACATAAATTTGATCTGCAAATTTATTAGGAGAATCAGTAACAACACATCTGAATCATTGACTCCTAGAGTCATAGAATATCTGGCATGGGCCCAGATCTGAGTAAATGTGACAGATTTCCTCAAAAGCTGACTATTACTTCTAAAGTATGCATCTATCCCAATGGAAATGCCAGTGTGCTTAACAAACTGTGAAGTCCAGGAAAGAATCTATAGTCCTGAGACAGCAAAAATACAGTGTAACTCAACAAAAAGTACTCAGTACAATCACAAGAGCTGCTGAAATGTCAGAGCTGAGATTTTGTTTCTTTCCTCAACTACAGTGAATGAGCTTGCCTGATTTGGCCAAACGTGTTTGATGACTCAGAAGTTTAAGACATGGAAAGATTAGTGACATACAGCAAACTGCAGAGAACAGAGCCAGCACACTTTCGGAAGCTGAGAGTGAAAACAATAGACTACACAAAGCGTTAAGCAAACCTTGACTTCATAACGCAGATTTCAACATATATGGCTTTCCTCAGTATCACCTATTTCTTCCTACCTTACATATGAAAGATTCAAATACTACTTATCCAAGAAATCTTTTTTATGGATTTAGTAATGATCTCTAATTCAGCCAGGCTACAAGCAATGATTTTGTACTTTTGTTTGTTTGGCTCATGTTGCTTGGGAATTAGTAAAAGCTGAATTAGAAGGGATATGGTTATACAAAATTAACTTCAAGCAAATGGAGCATAATTACATAGATTATACTGTTGCCACCAGTAAAAATGAAATTATTTATTCTTTTTTATTTTTTCCCCATGGGATTTTCCACCTACTACACCAAATCTCTGCTAAACAGTCATGATTTACTTCAGCTTTACTTCATGAATTGTGTCCTTGTTACTAGCTTTTAGCATATTGTACTGGAAAAGGTGTTTGCCAGCCTTGCCTAACATGAAAACTTTGTCAACTACATTGTTCACAAAATGCCTCAGTCTTGCTTTGAGCAGAGGGTTAGACTAACTACAACACTAAGACACAAAACCCAAAATCCCTCATTTTCTTTCTTTTTTCAGATGGCAAAAAAGGAGATGGCAAAGAGAGCTCCTTCTCTGCAAACCACTGATGACACCAATAACACAGTATCATCTCTTCTGTTTTCTAAAGATGTGAACAAGCCACAGAGCATGCACAAAAGAACTATAAAATTTTTCTAGGGCTGAGCTGTTTATGAGTAGAAGGGAAAGATTTAGATCAGAAGTGCAAAGCTTTAGTGCACTAAATGAGAACTGAGAGGTTCTTTGACTATTCTATAAATATAAGCATTTCCAGCAGGGAAAACATACCAGTTTTTAAAGACTTTAATTCAACAGCAAACAGCATAAGAAGAATAAACAGTTTGTACTTGATGACAGACAAGCTCAAATGAGAAACAAGTCACATCCCTATGACTATGAGCATCAGTGACCATTGGAAAAAGCTGTGCATGTGGATGGTTTGTTCTAAGTGTTCCTCCAAAGGCTTTGCATGAACACTACTGTCTACCAACTGCTGAGATTAAAACAAAGGTTACTGGGTTAAAACATATGACATTTTATAGAGGTTGTTTGACCATAGCTAGAGGTATCTCTATAGCCTTTACAATTCATGAATTGCCTTTTTTTCCCTATCGTATTCTTATAGCCCTTCTATTTTACAGTCTGCTCTGCCATCATTATTCAACGACCAATTTATTTTTTTTTTTCTCTCCACAAGCTTTTTCTTTCATGTAAGATCTTTCTGAAATGAGCCCCTCTGTATTCAGTCCATGCACCTCTGTTTTCACAACTTTTGCCACATCTGTCTTGGTGGTTTTGCCAGCCAACACTACCTAAACCCATTTTCTTTAAGTGCAGTCTATGTGGAGAAGTTCTTAAATTTGATGGAACTCCCTTCTCCACCAAATTTCCTTTCTATCATGATACTTGTTATTTGCATGTGAGATTCTTCTTCTTTTCTTCTTTTTTTGCCTCATTCCCAGTAGACAAAAAGGACAGTCTGTTTACTTTCTCCTTACAGTAGCAGGAGATTATCATGCAACTCCAGTACTTCCTCTATAGAGCAAATACATTTTGTTTTCAGTCTTTCTCCACTGACAACATTTTCTGTAACTTTGCTCTTTTTTCAGCTCTGAGTTGAATTCCTTTCAGTTGTTTCATTTCCTAGGGAATCGTGGAACCATAGAAAGGTTTGGTTTTGAAGGGATTTTAAAGACAGTTTCAATCTCTGCCATGGATAGGGACACCTCTCACTAGCTCAGGCTGCCCAGAGCCCCATCTTGCCTAATCTTGAGTGACTCCAGGGATGGGGCATCCACACCTTCTTAGGACCGTGTTCTTTGAAAAAAGTGCTCAAAGCTGGTCATCAACTGTGAGAACACCACTGCAGGTTTTTCTTCTACTTCTTATTTTGTGCCCCCCAGCAAAAAAAGCAAACACGTTACCAAAATACACCATAAGTAAACAACAGAAAGTGTGTGAGGCACTGTAATCAACAAGTGGTTTTTTTGCCAATTTCACTAGTCCTTCCACTCTGACAAAGACTGAGTTTATTTTTTGAATAGTAGAAGCAGAAGCTTCTTACATTCATGACTCTAATACTTATTTTTGTCAGTGAGAAACAATATAATATTGATCATATTTTACTATCAATTGAGTGGCTGCAATTTCCATTTCTTCATTCAGAAGTAATATAACAAGGGCAATTTTGTTCTCATTAAAATAAATGTGAATTTCCAAGCTATGCAAATATTGATTTAGGTTTTTTTAGAAATTGAATTTAAAGGCATAATTTTGTATTAATGAATTTGTGACAGTTTTTAGTAAGTCTTACATTTACAACTCATTTACCTATGAAGTAAAAGAGTACTATGTGTTTTAAAATGATCTTTTCTACATCATGGAACTAACAGTACAGGATATTACAACAATTTGAAACCTAGATGAAAATGTTATTTTTAGTGTTCAGTTTCTCTCTTAAAATATTATTAAATTTAAATAGTAACAAAATTATTTCACAGTGCTTTAATGTATGACACCACAAGTAAATTCATAAAATATTAATTGCATTGTCCTCAATTAAGTATGTGCCTACTCTGACACAAAACCACAGGTAATTATTATGAAATAATAATAATAAGTTAAGTAACCAGAAACTGAAGCAAAATCAGAATTTTCTGACCATTCTAAACATTTCTTAATCACTTAGACTTCACATTAGTTACTGTGCTGGTTTCTTACTTGGAACCGTTCATGCTATAATGGCCTATAGGCCACTGGATGATGAAGCATGTGAAAATAAAGTTGTGCGTTTGCCATGTGATGCCCTCCTGAGATTAGTAAAATTTTCAATGCAGTTCCTGTGGCTACAGTTCCATAGCTAGAGATAGAATTAAATCATATTAATATCTACAAATACAGAACCTAAGTGCAGTTGTATAAAGCCCACGTAGATGATGGCTTTAGACACAGTTATTTTCAGGATCAGAGTCCAAAGACAATGTCACCTGTTTGAATTCCTCAACTTTTGAAAACCCAGTAAAAGAGTGTTTATTCTTAAAAATCTCACAAGAATTTACAGAGAAGACCATACATATTTATAACAGTTCAATAACTACTCCACTGTTGCAAATAAATCTTCACGTTAAAGAAATTTTTGATCAATTTCTTTGCAGAGCTCTGCAACTTAATTTTGAAGAAGTAAATACAAGTGCACAACTTCAGATGAAATCTTTCCTAAATCGAACAGTAACACAGTAAAAGGCACTCAAAACTTCAATTTTTTTTTCAGACTAAGACTTCTTTTTTTCCCCAGTGAGCAAAAGTTTCAGGAAAGACCCCTTCTCCATGAAGTCAAAAGGCATGTACCTCTGCTTTATTCCAATACAGCAGAGAAAAGGGAGATTGAAAGGGTGATTGAGGACGGCAGGGGAACCTAATGTAACAGCATCAGATTTATTCCTCTTCCAGAAGATCTGAACACTCAATTTCATAAAGAAGCCTGCAAGAGTGCATAAAACCTGTTGTACTCAATCCATGGCAATTTAAAATAAAGATATTTAATTGCTGTACAATCGTGTAAAGCCCTTAAAAGAATTCATAATAAATATTTAAAGATTGTTATAGCTTCATATTGTATTTCCAATTCTTTTATTACTGTTTTGCTATTTTGTAAGCAAAATATTTTCAATTCATTATTGATAAATATCACTGGTAATTTATACTTCTTTCAGAATTATTAAAATATCCATTAATACATTTTTATACACAACAATTATTTCTAAAGAACATACTTACATGTTAGAAAATGTTGTCAATATGAAGTCCCTTAAACAAAACCCAAACAATCTATGCATTTGCAAAAAACTCTCATCTTGGCTTATTTTCTAGAAAATGCATGCATTTTTCTACTCCAAATCAAAACCAAAACATTACAAATCAGCCAAAAAAGGCTCCGAGAGTTTTTTTTTCCCTTGCACTTTCTAAATCACTGAAATTAAAATGAAGGTGTTGACAACCAATACAATCTTTCTATTGCAACGAGATACCACCTCTGTGGATGGTGAATGTTTGTCATAGCCGTTATCTCACAGTCAGTTTAGGGAAACATGAGGGTTAGCACATAAGACATTCCTTATACAGAGTAAAATGCTATTGTCATTCAATCAAGTTATACAGGACAGCTTCATATATGTGAATATAGGTGCTTCTTTATGGCCAGTCAGTAGCAAAAGGCTTTTTATATGTTGCTATGCCTTCATGTCATTCAGAAAGGAGACAATCTGCCTCAAGAATCCACTGAACACAGACTGGTTACTGGTATGTATACACTCAGTATATGTACAAAATGAAGAAAAAAGAGCAAGAGTTGCAAAAGAAAAAGAAAAATCAAGAGTGGATTTACATGCAAAAATATGTTACTAACCTGTAAAACTTGAGTCATTCGTGAAACATAAAAAAAAATTTTCCTGTTTCTAGTGCTCTTAAAAATCTGATTATATCTGACATTCATATTTACTCCAGCACTTTTTGCAAGAGTCACTCACTTTTATAGAACACAAAACAAAGGAATGTCACATGACATAACTTGATATTGAAATAGTTGCAACGTGAACCAAATAAATGCGAAGTAAACTTAAACTACATACAAACACTGATATTACCTTCTCAAACAAGCTGAAATATAAAATACACATTAAAACTGAGAGGCATTTTTATTTCATACTGTTTATTTTAAATCCCTACTTCATTTTCCATGTAGCAATAGTTCTAAGTGTCCTTACAGCACTGTTATTAAACATAGACATTATAGATCCAACATGAGATTAGAAAATGTCCACCTAGTTCACTTCTGACTCTAGAAATAAAACTATCTTTTTTTTTAACTACCTAAATATAATCAGAGCCTTGTATTACAGGCCAGAGAAATGTAAATCTTACCAGCAAAAGTGTCCTCCATTGAATCTCAGATTCCTCCTAAAATGCCAGCAGAGCAGGTACTTCCAACACCGTCCAAAGCCTGCGCGCTGCACTTGTCCAAACTAACAGTCAGGCAACAGCTGCTCAGTTTAAAGCTACAAACTGTGGCAAAATGCATAACTGACGTGCCTTGTGTAAGCCATGAAGAAGACATGCATTTGGCTCGCTCGCTGAAAGGTCAGGTTACCCACCTCCCCAGATAAAAGCTGTAATACTGGGACTCGAATGGAAGGAAGTTTACAAATTAAGGAGTAGCGTGCATCCTGCTAAGACTAAAAGCATTTGATTTTGACAGTGGAGTTATAAACAAAAGCCATTTTAATTCTGCTGGATTTTTGTCCTTAAATATATTAAGAAATAAGAGCCTACACCCAAACTTTTGCACAAGTTATATTTATATCAGTGTTGTTTAAACAGGCCAAAAGTAATAAACTGAGTTAGTTTTGTTTTAGGAAACTTCAGCCGAAGCATTACAAGAACAGCGGCACGGATTTCTTTATTAGCGAATGCCCTGCCTTCACAGCTCTGCTGTGCTCTGAGCTGCAGCCTCCAATAAAACCAGCAGCACTGGCTGCAGCCAGACAAAGGGCTATGACTTAGGCAAGGATCCAGAGAAGTTTCTTTGAGAAGCAAAGAAGAAGAAAACCTTCCTGAGGCTTCCAGAAGAGCAATTAACTGTAAAGAAATTACAGATTGTGGGACTTAGAAAGACAACAGACTTGGAGGCTGTCCGTATGCTGGCAAGCTACATGGGCACCCATACTATGCCCTGATTCAAGCAGCCATCCATGTCTCACTCCCACATTTTCATGGCTTTTCTTCATTCTGACCTTAGCCTTGTCTACACACAGTTTACATCACTTTCACAAGCAGCAGGACTACATCAGTGAAAAATTAGTTATGAAATTTGCTAGAGTACACGAGGTTGAAAAACAATACACTGCCACTAGAAACTTCTCTCCATTTCCCCAGGAAGTTGGAGGGAGTGATCTGTGCAGACCTGGAATGCAAGTATTACACTTAGAGTCACTTTGTTTATACAATTAATATACGTCTTGTCTGAAAAACCTTTACAGGAGGAACTATCAGGGAACACAGCCAGTCTACCACTGTTTTCTCACTGACAACACCAGCATGTTCTTTCTTAATTAGAAGAACAGCAATTTAGGATTATTTCCAACTTCTGGTTGAAAACCATTGCACTTACATTTCTGAAGAATTCATATTAAATAAGATAGTGTAAGGACTATTATGGGCATACAGTACAGGAATTAAAAATTGATTTCATCTGTAAATATCAATTTTATTAATGCCATTTCCCTATAAAATTAACCATCCAATTAAATATTTCTCATTGCAACAGGGTCAATAATACAGATTTTCCCACTAACTATAACAGTGACTATCCGAAAATCTAAAGAAAAGAATCAGAATAATTTTGGTTCTAAGAAGAAAACTACACAATGTATCTTGGAATTATTAAAATAAATAAAGAAATAAATCTGGTTATAAATAAAAAAACATTATCCTACAATTGTTGATTCTCTTCTGATTTGTTTCCTAGAAACAAAACTTCAATGGAATCTTTACAGATGACTCTTAAGTCATCTTGAGGTTTGAGGTCCTTGGGGTTTTCTTTGCTTCTGATTGACATGCTAACATAAACAAACCAAAAAGTTCCAGTCTACACTTCAAAAGTTCCCATAGAAATTACTTTTACAAGGCCCATTCAAACAAATGTTCAGACTTTTAAAATAATAAACAATAATAAGTAGTTTAGGGATTAACTATCTGCACTTAGAATCCCATTGAATTATTCCTTTTTTCTGAATAATAATTACTCCTCATTTAAAAAATGTGATTTTAAAACTATAATCACTACCCTACCTATCAATCTTCTCTCATCACTTGTCCATCATCACAGATACATTAGTACGTACTGCATCTCCTTCCTCACAGCACAGCTCTCACAACAGGGGCAGACCCATGCTATACATTTAAATTCTCTTCTGCTGGGAACAGCAGCTATAGCCTATCAAACAGAAGTACTGCTGGAAGCAGAGATTCACCTGCATAATTTAAAAGACTGTGCATCAAACTGCCAAATAATATGAATGGAACAAAAAGCTATTTTTTTTTTTACTCAGGCTAATTACATTAGTTAACTTCTTCAATGTACATATTGCCTAGCTCAATTACATATCTTTCCATCTTGCAGCAATATATATTACAATGCCCAGAAAGACAGACATAAGTGTGAGAAGAGCAGTGCTGGCAGAGTTTAATTCTTTGTGCCTAGTGTCCCCTCCACTACCAAAACCTTCCCATGTAAACCCAAAAGAGTCTCTTTTCTTAAGATCAGTATAGCCTGCCTGTATATAAACAAATCAGTTTTCTACTGCTCTTGGTCAAAAATTGTTGTCTATTCAAGTCCTTGGTGACCTTGCTCTGGAATCTCAAAAAGAGCAGTAAGGGGTATATACAAAGTTATTCTCTAATGGAGGGAAAGGGGAAAGAAGGGTACAGGTTTCATTTCTACGGTGACTGCATACAGGTATCGGATATAAAGCAAGAGCATTTTCACAGATGCTAGTTCCTTCTTTATGATTAAAAAAGGAAAAAAAACCCACAACACATTTTCCACTTTATCTTTTTTTAAAAAAGTCAACAACACGTGAACTGCAACAGTAACTATATCCTTTAAACCCATTCCAGTGAAAATTCTGGCTCAAACAACTACAAATAAACTTTTATAACAATTAATTTGCATGAAACTAAACAGGCTGAGAAGCAGGATTTCCTTTCTAGGGAAAGAAATCTGGTTCCAATCCAAATTGTATTGAAAGACATTCCCAAAATTTCTCACTAACCAGAAATTTTGAATTACATACAGAGACTAAAACAGTGCAGCTGGAATGTCTTCAGTAGTTGCAAGTGAAAATTATGCTCTCTATTGTAACAAGGACACTGACAAGGATGTGAACTTCACTGACCAGCTGTGGGAACTGCAGGCCTTGGTGGTTCCCGACAGCCCACACTCAGAATGCCCCTGGGCCAGCAGGACCTGAGCTGCAGCCCCTCAGCAGGGAGCCAGCTGAGAGCAGCACTTCCAGCCCTGCTGCTCTGCTACAAAGCAGGCCCTACACCCCTTCTTAAAGACTCTCATTCCCAGATTCACGTGACTGGGAGTTCTGGTTTGGAGGTCTGCACGTGGAACTCAAGAGTCCACCCACTCTTCACCCCTTGGGCATTAGCATTCTACTGCTTTCAGACTGAACTAATGTTACAGATCTGTGAGGTAATCTCTAAACGGTTTATGTCTTTTGTACCAGAAAGACTTCCTTCTCCCCTGTATTGGTGTACTGGTGATCAGAACAAGGTAGAATTATTCTTACTGTACAGTGAAAGGAAAGATTTTTAAGGACCTTCAATGAGAGTTCCCACTCATCTTTATTATATTTAATTTTAAAAGCAAAAAAAATTTTAGAAAGCCAATAATCTGAAGCCTGCATTTTTTTTTACTTGAAAAATGAATAACTTAAAACAAATCTTGTTTCAAATACATTACTAAAACACATTTTTTTTCAAAATCATTTGTCACTAGTAATTTTTGGGTAAGACATACACAACTCTTCTAGTCCTAAGTACCTTAAAAAGTAAGATTAGAATTACCTAGGAATAATATGTTTAAATGAAACGCAAGAGAATATATACAGGCATTAAAAGCTAAAATATTAATCACGGCATATTTTTAACACAAAAGAATTTTGCTTATGTTACAAGTAGACATTTTGCTGAAGTCCTATAAATCCATTGAACTTAAGTACATTATACACATACAAATACCTAGGGCAATTCAGAGATTTCAAATCCAGGAAATAATTTGACAAGATGAAGTACTCGACAATAATAGTGCAAGATGTGTTTGCCTCTGCCCTTTTCTTCCAGGATTTTTTTGAAATGAAAACAGTGTCCAGGAATAAGAGCCCAGAAGAAAAGAGGGGTGATGAAGTCTGACCCTAGAACTGCCACTTTCTATCAGTTCAGAGTGTCTGATATGTAGGCTTTTACTACAATATGCAAGAGTATTTGTCAAGTCTTCAGTAGCACTTTTACGTACCTAGCTTTTCCCCAGGTAAAATAGCTATCAAACTGGACTCACCACAAAAACATCTTAATTACTTCATAATAATTAATCACTTCATTCAGCATTTAATTGCAACAACTTTAAATATTGCAGTGTTTATAGAACAAAGCAAGAGAAACATGGACCTGTTAGAACACATCCAGAGGAGGGCTTCAAAAATGATTCAAGAGATGAAACACCTCCCCTACAAGGACAGCCTGAGAGAGCTTGGACTGTTCACTGGAGGGCTCAAGAAGAGACACTCAAGGTCAGGCTGGACAGAGCTCCGAGCAATGTGATTGAGCTGTGGGTGTCCCTGTTCATTGCAGGGGAGTTAGACAAGATGACCTTCAAGGGTCTGTTCCAGCTCAAATAATTCTAGTACTCTATGATTCTAAGTTCAAGTTCAAATTTCTGAGTGGCAGAAAAGTGCTAGATAGTCCAACAAGTTGTATTTATGCCAATGTAACATCGCAAATTACTTTTGGAGATACTAAAATGATGCATAGAATCCTTTGCTTTTGTAACACATTATATTTCCACTTAGGACAGTGCAATTGGTGTCTAAATTTTCACTTGCTAATTGTCTCTTTTACTTAGTTCAAATCATTAATATGGTTCCTTACCTCTCGACAGAGAGGCATAGTGCCATGATGCTCAAGCTACCTCTATCTCATCTACTGACAATACCAGAAAAGTTAATGTTTTGGAAGACTATTAGCTGCAGCTGCTTATAGTGTTCTCAAATAAATTACTGTAGGGTATTTCCCTGCATCATGAGAGCACTTTGGTTTGGGTCACAGTGAGTCAGCAAGAGGTCAAGTGTCTCTATGCTGCTCTGTGCTGTACAAACTAGACATGTCTACAATTTGTCTTTCTGAAAGAAACAAATCAGTGATCTGCTGCACTTCTATCTGGGACCTCATACTTGGAGCTTCAATTGTACCAAGGCATCTTCCTAAATTTTAAATTCTTTCTCAAGTACAAGTTTAAAGGAAGAACTGTAAGACTTACGCTCTCACACAACACTTGAAAATCTGTCCTTTCTTGTCATAGCTTGTGAAACACAGTTACATCTGCTATTTCTGATCAAAACAATAAAAAAAAGATGAGGGCAGTCTTCCCTCCTTTCTTTAACACGCTAGCTGACAAGAAGAAGTACAAGCTAGAAGGATACAAAGCTTATTTTCTGGCGCTGTTAGTAATTCAGGGCAGCGCACTACACTGAAACACTCACAACCTCTGACTGCCAAAGCAGATACTTATTTTCACCTCCCTGGCCTCTCTGCAACATGAGACAAATAACTTAGATGTACTGCCAGCTCATCTAAGAAAGCAAGGTGACAAATGTGCAAGTTTGAACCATTTCTGGAGAGCAGTGAATCACCAGTTGAAGGACATTTCTTCACTACTAAACAACATGAGAGCCAATACAATTATTTGCTTTTTAAGCACAACGTGAATTGGTCAGATGACATGCTGCATCTTACAGTAAATCCCATAATGCATTTGGCAACAGATCTGTTATCAACTGAAACTTTTTACCCAGAAGCTAATCTCATCTAAACCTGAGGTTAAATCCAGTAGTAAGAGAGAGTGTTGGATAGATTAAAATAATGCTTTTAAGAATCTGCATGAACATCAACACAAGCGTACACCAATAATACACTGCAGAGATCCCCAAACCAGTACAAAGTCTCTTGGTTCACAATGCACATGTGCAGGTACTACTCAAACTCTAAAAACTATTGTCTCAGGCCTAGGGTAACAGTCATTAGTTGGGCTTACCAGGAACAAGGAAAATGAAAAACCCTATCAGAATAGGACATTGCACTATACATACCTCTGTTTCTCAGAATATATTTAAAGCCTAGTCATGTGGCTCCACATACTGCTGAAATTCACTCAGGTGTCATCTGTACCTGTCCTACCACCATAGGCATTCCCTCTCATTTGATTTATCTGAAGAGAGACTATTTAAAACTAGAAAGGGTCACACGCTGGGATGCAAGTTTTATAACCTGATCTGAATACATATTATATCACTATCTGCCTATGAAAATGATGACAGTGTCTGTATTAAGGAACTATACTTAGAATCCTCTAGTGATTTTGTCATTTTCTTGTAAAACTCTGGGGCATACATCCACATGCTTCAATTCTACAGTTATACAACTGAGATATTACTCCTTTTGTTACAAGGTAGCATGATGATAAATCTCCAAACACATACAGTAGTCTTGGAAATATACTAGGTTGTAATTACAAATTAATTTAAAAGCAGTTACTGTTCTGTACAAAAATCCTGTTGCAATGCAATGAATTCACACCAAGCATGCATTTTTTCTAGTTTAACTTCATAAACTGACTGCACTAAATGACAGAATGATAATCTTACTTGATACTAAGACCATCAGCATGCAACGTTAATATGCAGCAGCCATCATCAATAGGTATTATCCACATAGAAAATACCCCCATTATTCAGAATGATCAGATCCTAAAAAGATGAGGAATCCAGGAGAAGATCAACAGTAAATTTGTAATCAAATGTATACACTTACCAGACAGTTCTGTGCTGGCAACTGGCTGCATAATGACAACAAAATGAACTGAGCGTAGTATTTCTGAAGTCCTAAACCAAACCATATCATGAACAGGAGCTCCTCTTAACTAAGAAATATCATAGAAAGGAGAACCCTAGCAATAGTGGCTTCAGCATTACCTTTGGATATTTGGATATTACAAGAATGTTACAAAAAGAAAAATGTTGAAAACATGTCTGTTCTGTAATACTCTTTTCTGTTTTGGAGGCATTTTTACTTTATTAAACCAATAATGCTAGTTATTATGACAGAATGAATTGCAAATATAGACCTTTGAGAACATGGAAGTTTTTTTATGATATATAAAGCATGGAATATTATACAATACTTTGCAATACTCCCTGCACTTAAAACGGTCAAGGTTCAAATGTTAAATCTTTACTACCTTTAAGCATTGTTCTTCCAGCTGATCCTCCGAAGATATTTAGAAGACCACTTCTTGCTCCTAATGATGTAGTTGCTTCTAGTAAAGCACCAGTTATGTAGTTAGAGAGCGCAGTCCTCTGTAAAGTGGCACGATACTGAGAGCAAGCACCTGTTGCACATGGTTTTACACGTAAACCATCACCTTTGCATTTACAGGTTGTATGTAAGGCTGGGAGTTTTCTCAAAAGATGAGGAAAGTATTCAAAGACATCTTCTGCTCCTTCTTCCCTCACAGTATTGAGGATCTGTGAGAAATAAAAAAGGTTGAAGTTAGTCCATTTGCTTAGGATAATAAAAATATCAAAAAAAAAATCCAAACTAGCTTGAGCTGATATAAAGATCAACAGCCTCTACAAGAGGGTGCTATGTTAAATGCTACATTTATGCATTAAACCTAAAGTACTTAAGAAACTCGAACTGACTTACAGAGATTTTGAATTGGTTTTCTACACAGACTATTTAAATAAGATGGTACTGTGGCTTTAAATCTACAGTTAACAGCATTCTACTGAAAGCTGTTTTTAAGGATCATGAATAGACAAAAAGAGCAGTACATCTGGTCAATATTTAAAATAAAGAGTATACACAAAAGTATTTATAAGGCTATTAAATATCCTGTATTTTCAGTAAAGCCTTACAGATACAGTAGCAGAAAAACAGATCCACTCAGGGGTTGCACTTTTTCTTGCCGAGTAGGGCGGGTTTTTGTAAACAGAAATGGTTTTAATCACTGTGAGCAATCATTCAGAATGTTCTGGTGTCATGTTCATTGCATTACTTCCAGCCTACGCGCAGGTCCTCTATCTAATATTGGTTTAGTACTCTTTTTCCAATATTTGTGCTAACACACTAATGAACTTCAGTCTGTGGCTTAGCAACTAAGTAATGTTGGCTTATTTAAGAGTCTAATGATCAAAGCAAGAATCTGGAAGAAATCTTCTCATTTAGTATACAAGGAGAGACTTGATTCTTTGCATTCTTGTATGTTGACTTATTAATAAATAATTAATAAATTTAATTTAAACATTAATAAATTTGTTTCAACTTCTGTGATTTATAATTGCACAGTGAAAACTACTAAACTAAAAAATTAACATAGGAAAGAGTCATTATATCTCTTACTTTGACAGATGCCAAGACAATTTTCAGGGTTTTTTTCCCAAGACACTCAGTGTATATGCATATAACTGCCATCCTACATCATGTCAGTGTTATTTAATAAGTTGTTTTTGTCTAAGATAGTTACTTTCATAGCCAATTTGTTATTACTGTAGGAAATCAAAATATATGCTTTTCTTGTCTTTACTCCTTAGATGTGCAAAGGAAGTAAGTTGATGGTACAATGACTTCTTGTGATTCATGGCCTCTTTTTGCTACTCTTCCCCCCATATAAAAAAAATCCAGATAACCACTAGCAAGGCAGGAAGCACATCCAGTTCTACACTGCAAGCATACACATACTTGGTTAAATGCTGAGACACTGTTTGCACAACCTGGCCATTCTGTATGTCAGCAGCACCCATGATCCCAGGGAGACAGACCCAAGCCCAGCCCAGAAAAAGGGGAGGTGAGCAGTCCCCAGCACACAGATCTGTACGAATGCATTTTCTTCATACACTTGTGTGTCCCAGCCATTAGGTGGGGGGGTCAACTGCCCACCTTCCACAAGGACCCTCTACAAAACACTATTAAATTCAAAAGTTGGGAAGTTTTTGGTTTTTTTATGTCATAAACAAGAAACCAAATAAAAGTCATAGAGTACTCGTCTCATCTTGGCTTTAATTTTTTTTATTAGCAACTTCTTAGGGACAATGGTAACTTTGTTCAAAATGTAGTAATTTATTAACTACTGATGTAAATCAACGATTTCAAAAAGAGAACAGATATTTATTAACAAAAATTAAATATATATATATTTTGCATGGTGCCTATGACTTATATAACTCAATTCCACTGGAAATATAGCATGTTTTGGGAATTTTTTGACTCTCAGAAAGGACATCACAAGCTTCCACTTTTATTCAGAAAGAAAACCCACTCTTATTGCCCTGGTAAATGGTGAGTGTCTGCAGGGAGCTGTGGCATGGCCATCTATTATAGCCATTGACACCACCTGACACAGCTTTCCACAAGGTGTGCTGCTGGACTTGCCTTATACACAGATCAGGAGCATGTCACACATAGTAGACGAAATCAGTCTTTTTAGCTTGTTTAAAAAAAACATTTAGTTAATGAAAATAATTTAACTTTTCAAAACCACAGTTACCTTCCAAAATATTTTTAAAATTGGGTCCTGCAACTTATAAAGGCATGTTTTGTTGCCTACACAACTGAAATTTCTTTCAGCTGCCAAAGCAAAGAAACCATTTGTTGACAGAAATAGGCGACAGTGTTTTGCTGGAGAGATTACACATAGAATAATGGTGTTAATCTCTATTGTATAAAAGTAGACTTCAGGGCACTAGCTGTCTCCAAAGACTCTGCGCTTCATGTAACATTTTCAAATAGTGTCTGTTTTGACGGGTCAAAGCTCTGCATGCAAAACGTCTACAAACAGACAAAGTTACAAAACTTACCTGCCATCAAATGAACAAAAACCATCAGAATAGGAACATATTCGGTGGCATTTGGAAAAAGCCCTCACAAATATGCTGCAACTTTTGGTTAGCCCAGAAGCGGTCAGGCAGTTGGACTGGATGATCCCTGCAGGTCCCTTCCGACAGAACTACTCTACTCATACTATATGTATTTATCCTCAGATAACTGATAGAGAAAATCATCTTTCAGTGAGATTGCACCAGGCAATGGGGAAGCATAATTTTGCCCAGGAGACAAAGTTGATTTTAAACCAGGGCTTAGGGCTCACCCTGCCAGATACAGTTATATTGACTTGTATCACTTATTTTCTCTGCTGAAGAATGATTACCTTAATTAACAATGAACATGAATCAAAATGAGGAAAATGCAGCGTTAGACTGACAGTCACTCCTCAAAAACAACCTCCTGTAATTGGGGCATCGCTCCTGGTTCACTTGTGCCTTCTGTATTGAATTAAAGATTTCAAAGCCATCTGCAGTCTGAGGCCGCCATACCTCACGTACCTTATGTCAAGCTGTAATTCACAAGCAACTGAAGATAGAGTCTAGTATTAAACTGTATTATTAAACATACTTCAAGTTTCTTGTATTTAAAAAACATAATTTTAGTGCAGAGAACTGACTTAATTACAGGAAAGAGTTTAAGGATGAACTTTCTTCTCTGTACCTCTTTAATGACCACATACGTAAATAACAGCATTAGTATGTAACCTAGGCATCTCAAGATTTACTTCATAAAATAAAAGTAATACATGCTAACACTTTTTCTTTTCCCTTGATACTACACAGTACTTTTAAATGGATGTGCTACCACAGATGATATTACTGTAGAAGTATTCCAATGAAAGTATATTGTGGCTTTGATAAATATTTACTTTCTTCTATCTGTAAAGCTTAAAAAGAGATTTCAGTGATAAGTAAAAAGCACATAAAAATTACTTGCCACATGAAAATTTCCACAAGAATACAGAAGAAAAAAAAAAGCCCTCCAACTCAAAAAGGAAAACTAGCTTTAAAATAAGAATTAAATTCAGGCAGAGCTCCCTCTCTGTGGCTTACAAACAAGGCCATATTTGGAAAATAAATGGAAACATAAGATTGGAACTTTCAGATGTTAATAATGTAGCTAATAAATCATCAGAACTTTACTTTAAGAAAACTCAATTTTGCTTGTAGTAATTTAAAATGGTATCTACAAGTTATTGATAACCTTAAGGCAATAAGATTTCGTTACAGTGAGAGCAGACATATTTTGTTAAGATATTTTTCAAAAATAACTATAAGAACAAGGAACTTAATGCTGGCCTTGACATTTTTTTTTCTCTTATATTCTTTTCTTTTGAATAATCATCACTGCAATTGCTAATTGTTACCTCCTTTTCTCCTCATGTTGCTGTAGGTTTACTACATAAAAGTAGCAGAAACCTAGATACCACAAACATTCTTAGCCTTAGTTTAATACAGATACACCCCCATGCATACTGCTGTACTGGAAATATTGAATGTACAAGCTCACAAAAATAATTGCTGTGATTTATTTTTTAAAGTTATATGTATCTTTTCCTGTTTATTTTAATGTTCTTGCTGTTTTTCTTTTGGCATTTGTTTCTGCCTCAGGTTCTTAGCCTAGAACCTAAGGTGCATGTAATCAGTTTGATAAACATCTAGCAGCTGCTCATATGAACTCCAGAAACTGGAATTAACATTTCCATGTATTAGAAAACAGGCTCAGTTTATCTAACTTTATCATAGCAATAAATAATATGTTTGTCCAAAAAGCTCAGCATAGAGAACAGCCATGGAAAATTATGCTTATTGCTATGATGCTACAAAAAAATAATAGAAAATTAGTCCTCTAAGGAGGGGCTTAACAGCTCATTGCATTGTTTCTGATATGTACCTGTGCAAAGTGTTTCTAAAAAACATTCACCAACAAATCTGGAATGTCCAAAATGAAGCACTGAAATGGAAGAGGTATGTACATGCTTGGATAGAACTAGGCTCCCAAGATCCGACTTCTTGGCCGCATGCTGAGGACTTACACTTAAAGTACTTTACCTACAGAATGGATGGAAGGGCTGCCTACAGCCCTTGTGCAGCATTGCTGCAACACAATTCCTTCTTTTACTGTATACTTGTAAGGACATTTTAAACACCTGCAAACCAGAATGGTACACTACCATTCTCAGGACACCACAGCTGAAAGATTATTTAAATGTCTCCTCCAAAAATATGAAAGTCTTACAGAGCAGGAGAGCCTAAACAGAACTAGTAACATAAGAACAGCTGCTCTTTTAAAATTCTTTCTGTTCCTAGAAAAAAAAAAAAAAAATCATCAAAATGAATGAATTCTGACAGGGATTTTTGATTTTGTAATTGCAGGGTTTTCAGAAAAAAATTATTCCACGTCCAAGGACAATCCTATAAGCTTTTATATGTATTTATTCTACAACAGCAGGACTCTATACAGATAGCAATCTGCTGTGAAAAAAAAAACCACTGGGTCAGAAAGAAAAGAACATAAAGTGAAACTGCGTGGAGGGAAGAGTGGCTGAAAGAAATAAATATGATTACTAGAATGAGAATTTCTTCAGGATATCAAAAAGAAAGAGGCATTAATGCACTTGGTCGATACTTCAGTTTTATAGCTTCCAAAATTGCATGCCAAAGTTACATTCTCCTGCATTTATTTATTGAAGTTCAGAAAGGGCAATGCTGATGGTCTGATCATTTTCTGAAGAATCTTAGGTTTTCCAACACTTACCTCATTCAGGTTATGACTATATCTGCACTGATTAGCCCACAGTGTCTCAAGATCACTGCTCTTTCTCACTGTCATCACCTTTTGAAATATGCTTTTATTTTAATTGGGAAATTTCCTAATGAAATTTCCATTAATAAATTACTTTTTCTGACATTCTTACCTGTGAAAGCACTCACCCCATTAACCTCAATATACCATTCAACATTATTCTGTCTAAAAAAGAGTGAGGCCGTAGCCTAAGGAACATTTCTTTCAGCTACAAAAGCCATTTTGAACAAAATTATTTTAATATGCATCCCACGATCTACCTTGCTTTCAGATCATTGCTCACTTGGTTACTCTCCATACAGTACAGTGCTAAGTCATTAATGTCTTGATTTTCACAGGTGATTGAACTGACAGCTGTCAGAGCTGAAGAAACACTGATGAAAGAAAGGTCTGCCACTGATTTGGGATTTAAAGTCAGGTCGTGCCAACTCATACAGACTTCTAAGCCAATACAGAATCATTGCTGACATTGGTTTTCCTCAAAGTCATGCTTTCAAAAATGTTCTCTGCTATGCATAACTAGAAATGAATCACACCATTTTATGCAATCAGTTCTCTACATTTCATTTACAATTATCTTGTTTGTGTAAAATCCAGGTACAAAGACACAAGACTGGCACTCTGTAGGCCAGCTCTGGAAAAGCGCTGCAGCTCTCTGATCTAAGCTAACTCAAGACTAATTACTCCTTTCTCAGCACTGTGTTCACAAGGGATCCTATTGTTTCTGGGCAGGCCTACCTATTTGCTAATGCTTATTGCTTCCAGTAAGATAGAATCTAGTTACTATGCTTCCTTCATCAATTTCCTCTCTGTGCTCTCCTAATTCTCAGACATTTCTGCAGATAAATTTTTACCATAAGATTTGGTTAAGAAGACAGCAAAAAGATCAGATTAGATGTGGACAGATATTTGCAATGATAAGGGCAATAAGTAAATAAATAAATAAATAAATAAATAAATAAAATTTAAAAGTTACAGGACAAAATGTTTTATATTTTCCATTCTTACTGTTAAAGTCACCAAATAAAATTGCAAAATGTGTTTTATTTAATTTATAGAAAAATGTCAATCAAAGACATCTAAAAGCAAACATTCCACATGCAAATGCAAATTAATGAACATCTATGAACATCTATAATATACTTCATTATAAATTTCCTCTGCAAAAGGTCCAATCTTTGGCAAGACTGCATAGAGAGGCAAATATTTTTTTCAGTGAACAAAATGGTGAGTTTATACTTTGGACAATTTTATACCATGCGCCTGTTCAGGCACAGTTTGTGCTACTACATATAATAGAGAGATGGTCAAAGGATTCCAGCTACAAAGTTATTTAAATGTAAAGAATGTAACAGCAGGAGACACTGAGTTAAATGTGTATCACTGCCAATATTCTGCATTGGCAAATACCAAAAGTTTGAGCATCCTCACCTGACTTTCACGGGAGAAAAACAACGAGGGTGCTACAGCTTTAGTAAGTGTGCTTTTCTGACTTACAGGAAGAAGGAAATCTGTTATTAGTAGATTGTCTAAAACATGAAGCTGCTGCAACAACTTTTGATTAAATTATTAAAGATGAAAAGATATATTTAATACTCGGTGCATTTTCTATTACAATCCATTTTATCCGAAGTAGTATATGAATCTGTATTTCTATCATGTACTTACATTCTCAAAAAGACATGTAAGGGCCCCGTATCCCAGATACACAGCCACTTCAGAGCTAGAGTGTTACTGTGTTTGACAAAGATGCTGATGTTTAATTGTTGTGAACAATGAAAAGAAGACAGTACTACTCATTGATCTCATTCATATCAGCCACCATAGGATGCTTTCAGAAACACTTTGGAGAAATTGAACTAATTTGAGCTGGTTTTTTAATTAAGCATTTTTCAGAGTGAAAATTAAACATTTAGACTGCTTACGCAGTACCTTCTTGCTGGCACTCGGCTACTATGGCTTGTGACCAAATAAGTACTCATCAGAAGAGCTGATCAAATTTTTGGGTACACATCTCACATAACTCTGGCACTGTACAAGACAGACAAGGCAAAAGATAAAAATTATGATCAACTAAATTCCACTTTCAACTCACTTTCAAGATGATCTGGATGATGACAAAAAAAACCATCCAGAAGCTTCAGTAAATTATACAGCCTATCACTGTTGGATGAGATTCACTAACTATCCCAAGCTGCTTTGATTTCCTGTTTGTTATGGCACACTGCTGCAGGATTTCTTCCTGGGTGTACTGTGGCAAATGCAGAAAAGCCCTGTGGAAGCAATTACAGTTGTGCGAATTGGGATCAAGCTCAACAATTCCCACAAATGTTATCCCAGAATTTCACAGTCCATCCTTTTCTGGCTAGCAGGCAGCATTCTTAAACTATTAACAACCATCTCAGATTTGTTTTTTAAATGACTTTTAAGAGCTTTACATATCATGACACTTCTTCATACTCAACGGTTTTGGAAAAGCATTTGAATTTCGCCCTTCAAGGAAATACACATGCTTGTGCATTGACTGTTCAGAACACCAGGAGTTAACAGTATTCTCTACATTTTAATTTTCTCATATCTTGCTATCTCCATGCTTTTTCACATGGTGCCTAAACAGAGTATCCTGACTGCTGAGATGCTAATTTTCGTAATGGAAAAATTCCTTAAAATATCTCTGGACTGCTGAAATGCTGTATTTCGTATTTGAAAAAATGCCTAGAATACAGCGCAATGATACAATCTGAAAAGTACCTCATAACATACTGGGAATACTGTTGTCTCATCCAGAAGGGGGAAAAAAAAGACAAAAAAGACAACCTCACTGAAAATGTCTTATACACACAGCAGTCAGTAAGACAACTATATTGCCCAGCGTTTGATAAATGCATTGCTCTACATAGGGTGGCTCAGGCACATTCAGAGTGGTGTAGCTCATATGTGTTTTTCAAATTTGTCTGGGAGACTAAAAAGAAGGAAACCAGGAGCAGCTCTGAGAACAGTAGAAAGAGTGGGATAGATCTACTGAGCCAAAAGGGAAATGCCCTCCCCAGGCAGAGCATGTATGGCTCACAGAGCAGGTGAGGGCAGTGCAGTGTCTGTAGCAGTCTCTTCATTGCACTGAAGGGAAGAACAAAAATATCACAGGAGAGGAATAATGGCCTTCAGACAGATCTCCATCACAGAAATCAATGCTCACTCCAGCATACTCACAGCAGGTTCTAATTCATTCATGGCAAAGGACAGAACCCTGTTTTTCTAACAGTGACAAGTGTTATAGAGGAAGAGATGCCTCTCTTTTTCTTTTCTGTACGAGCTTCCAGTTCTCATAATTTAGATGAAACACTGCAGTGGTCCATTCCCTTCATTCACCAGTCTAGCAACTGTCATGTGCACACCCTTGTTGCAATGTCTGTCCTCCAAGGCTTTTCAAACTTAGTCACTGAAGAGAGAAATAGAAGTTACGGACTTTCAAGTGAGAGCACAGGACACAGTACTGTGCCACTGGGCAATAACGCTCACTTACTCAGCAGCAATTTTGCTGTGTATTAAATTTTACACAGTGAGCTGCAACCAGGCAGTGCAGCACAGAAGAGCAGATGACACACATGGAAAGAGATGAGTTCATCCTGGTAACACAGGGAGCAGTGCTGATGGCAGCTGGAAGGTTTCCAACAATGAACAAGCACAGATGTGCTCAAATATTAAATATTCATTAACTGATGTTCTGTGAACTTTCTGCAGCTTCAATTGCCATTACTGAATATGCATTGCCTCACCAGCCAGTATTTCTTATGAATTGCATCCTGTCAAGAATGAGATCATTTCAAGGAGCAGAAATGACTTTAACAAAAGTGTCTTGTAGGGGCAAACCTTGAACACGGCATTTATTAGAAATTATATCAGCCATCCCCTTTCAGTTCTGGTATGTCATCATTGCCATAGCAGTGAAATATTTTCATTCTTGATCACAAGAAAATGGTGCTGTTTTAACCCAAGTACATTTGAGAATTGTTTTTACTCAAATCAACACATCCAGGACCAAATTTTTAATAAGTTGTCATTTTTGCTTTAGATAAACCTTGGCTGCTGTTAACAATACTGAAATTCATTAAGACAACACTATTAATTGTTTAAAAAGTCATTACCAAAGTAAGGATGGTCTCAGGATGATCTCAAGAGTAAAGGCATAGACATTAAAGATAAATTTATCTTATGGGCAGCTGTTATCTCGCAGAGTGATTAAACTCTGATGATCTTCAAGAAACAATGACGACTTCAGTAGTTTTCAGTATTTTTCCCTGCAGTATATTAGTATGGAACAAGTACAGACAAAGATCCTAAAAATTAACCTCTCAGATCTGGATGAAAACGGAAACTGTGATACAGTAGAGGCACAAATCTACCCCCGCATCTCCACTCCCAGAAAGTCCCACTCCTGAATCCTCAGACCTATGCAGAAGGAGCAGGAAAACAGTGTTTGTTACTTCGAATGGCAGGTACTACTCATCAGAACAGTCAGCTTCAGATGTAAAGCAGAGGCTGACAAAACACACATCAATTAACTGACATTCAAAAGATTGCTCATAAGCACTTCAAAGCGCAATGTGATCAAGGAGAAACTGAAAGGATGACACCAAACCACAGCCTCACAGTTCAGCAACATGAAACAACATCTTTATCAGTAAGAGAGATTTCTCCAACCTTAACCAGAAAAGGCTAGAAGTATCAGTTTCCATCATCCATCTCTATTTATATTTCTGTTGACACAAGTATATACAAAAATATATCTTTCTTGACAGCTATTATTTAATTGCTAAATTCTATCATTAGCTTCTTCAGCCTGAATTGTAATTTTTCTATTCTTCTACTTCTCAAATTAGTTTTCTGAGTTAAACTTATTAGCTTTTCCATCCTTTAATTCTTCTTGCAGCCAGTGTTCTCTTTTTCTTCTTTAAATGAGTGCTTATTTACTTCCTCCATGTTTATATCAACAAAGTACAGAGTATACAAACAACCTGCTGCCTTAGTACCTAAATAAACTAAATATACTGTGCTTAAACACCACTGGTATTTCAACTTTATTTTAAAAGTAACTATGAAGGTAATACACCCCTTTTTTTTTTTTTACTGGAAAGTTTTACCAGTCTGATGTGGCTCATGTATTTGAGCACCTGACCATGTGAACTAGAATTTCTTTCCAAACTGTCTACTGAGATTTTAACACAAAAGCATGAATGCTGGACACACTTTCGGCTCCAAAACAATACTACCCTTCTTATATCGTAATAATGACTTTTGATATCATTACTGATTAAAACCAAATATATTCTGCCCAAGTAGAATTACTTGGATTTTCTATCAAGAGCATTTAAAAGAAGAAAAAGACGCAAAGGTTAACTTTTCAGTAGATAATTTTACAGTAGCTAAGTACATTATCTAAAATAGTAACTAGGATTAAAACTTGTCAGAAAGACAGCTGGCATCACTCATAGTAAAATCACTTAAATGCTTGAATACTCAATGTGCCGTGATTTAATAATTTCAGCTCAAGAATGACACTTTTATTGTTAATTCCACCTCTCATTGAACATCTTTGGAACACCAATCTATAATGGGATGTGCTTGTAAAAATGGCATCTCTGAGTTTCTCAAATGCAGAAGAAAAACAAGAAGAAACACTAACAGAAACCACTGAAGATGCATTTAATAAATCCTCAACAGCTTTCTTTTTTAAAAGCAGGCATAAATTACTGAACTAATTAAATTATTTAAACCAGAAAAGCATCATTTGCATCCTCTTCATTCCCCACACACTGACGGTGTGGTAGGCACATTGAAGACAGATGAATGCTGAACATTCGGCACAAAGGAACCCACCCTTTGGCTTACAAAGGGAGTTGAGCACCCATTTCCCACTTCTGTTTTTCAGTAACTTTCTGTATGTGTGATAGTGAGTCTAAATTCCCTTTCAAATAAAGTGAAATAAACAACAAAATCACACATCAGACACAGGAAGAAATCCACACAAATAAGTGTTTGCACCTTACTAAAAGTAATCTTCCCATTTCAGTACGGACTTCCACAGAACTCATGCACTTAAAAATAACTGCACTCACATACATGTGAACTGTTTAAACTACTCCAGAAGATGAGCTTGGTTGCATGTTTGCAAACCACAAGGCAGCACTATGTGTGAGGGCTAAGCCACAGTAAAGAGAAAAATTACAGATCTATCAGAAATACCATCTTAAAGCAAAGAAAGAAATAGAAAACCTAAAAATGATGGCTATGGAAGACAGCTTTCCTCTCTGAAGGCTTACCTGTTTGCCAAAGATAGCTAGATCTATTTCTGCAAAAAATTCAGCTTTAACTGTGATTTTTAAATAATAAGTATACTTATGTAATTGACTCAGAAAGCAGTGTATGACATTTTTGTGTCTGATACGAAAAGTAAAATCATATTCAATGGTGGGGGTTAAAGTTCACAGCATCAGTTTATTCCATTTTTGTATAGTGTATAATGCTGCATCCAAAAGACAAAAAAGAATTGCTTAAAATTTCTTAAAAAGGTCTCAAACTCAAAGTAAATGTGAGCAATGTCTAATATCAATTTTATTAGATGTGTATGTGAGCCAGTAGAAGGCAACCGCACTCAAGATCCTTGAGGAGTTCCTCAGTTCCTCAGTGTACTGAGACACAGCGTTTAAAAACTCTGTTACATCAAAAATTATGAAGTTACTAGAAAGATACAGACACATATATCAATTTCTTTCCCTGACAGATTAATAAATAATAATTAAATGACTAAAATGTGAAGGTAAATTACACGTGTTGAAACCATTTTCAAGTTCATATGATCACCACTGCTATTTGTATCAAAGAAACACTGATGGGATTTTATTGTAATGTACAATGTGCATTTATATTGGAAGGCTGATCTTTCCAAATCTAGCAGCAACAGTATACAACTTAGATCCATAATCCACCAGAAATGTAAGCCTTACATAAATGAGAAGAACAACAGAACTTTACTGTATCTTTAAATATTTTCATTTAAACCCAGTTATAATTGATATTGATGTAAAAGGTCCACAGGCATATTACTACAGCTGTAAAATGTACATATCTGTAACCATGGCATACAGCTCATAGAAGAGCAACTTAAAGCATTTTCCTTAGCACAGGAAATCCAGTTCTCATTTTCTAATTTTGTAGACACTGAATCCATGCCTATTTGTTTGCTTGTACTTCAGCTGTTGGGTTCATAGGGTCACATGAATAATTATAAGATTATTTTGGATAGTACTTAGGGCCAGGAAATTCTCAGAGTTTTCATGACTGAATTGTTTAATAGACTTTTAGGTCAGGTTACGGAACATGATTTCATGAAACAAAATAACTTTGTTCTATAAAGAGGCATTTTCCACTTTAAGTTTGTTTTTTAAAAAAATAAAAATAAAAAAATACCTAGAAATAGAAAAGGCATCATTCCTTGCCTGAAGTTAGAACAGAGTATTGATAATTACATCTTAATTTTTGAATAACAATCTATCTTAATTTGCTCATTAAAAGTGAGTGTTCATTCATTACTGCTCACAGTGAGTATTTAATAAAAATCCTTAAAGAAAGGGTGGAGATGGTTTGGGTTTTTTTGTTTGTTTTTCTCTTCTGTTTTTTTTTTTTTTTCTTTTTTTTCTTTTTTTGGCAGGGGGGTTGGTCTCAATGATCTCTAGAGGTACCTTCCAACCCCTACAATTCTGTGATTCTGTGAAATGCTTTTAACTGAAAATAAGCAATTGCAGCAATCCTGTGCAGTATAATGAAGCAACTGTACTGATTTTGATATGTTGAAGACTGCACCTTCTGTACTATCCACCTTTTCCTAATCATTAGCTGCTTAGGAAAACTGTGAGGTACAGATATAAAACATCCCAACTATTAGAGAGCTTAAGTTGTGAAAGAGGACAGTTGTAAACAGATAATATGTAACACTGTGACCAACATAATTTCCTCTTGTCCTTGTGGTCAGCAGGCCGATTGCATCTAGATGATCTGTGAAGTCTCTTCTAACCCAAGCCATTCTAGGATTCTATGAATAAACTATGTAAGCACCTTGCAGAACACAGTATGTTCAATTTTCATGTCATATTTCCAACTTTACATATGACCCAAATTTTATCATGAATACCTAATATGCACTAATTACCATACTCATTACATTAAGACATATATACCAGAATAAAACTATATCAAATAATTGTTGCCAGAAGAGATTTGAGTTTCATCCAAATCAGCTAAAAAGATGAAATGATGCTAACATTTGAATTAGGTTAAAACTCATGAGTGTCTTTCTCTGTCTCCAAATAGAGTTTTGAAAGCCAATTTCGAGATCTAAACAAGGAGTGATCACTCATTAATTGTATTTCCGATTCAATTCTATTTCCACAACATCTACAAAATAGATAATCTGATGTTCTGCCATTTTCAAAAGTTCTAATTCCTTCATCAGAGTTAAAGATGTTTCTAAAGTAAACATGTTTGCTTCATCAGAGAGACAATGAGAGCGAGTGAGCAACCAAATGAGAGTGGGAACAACGGTGTGAGAATGGGAACGACAGAGCATTAGTTCAGCATTTAAATTATAGTTCCTAGTTATTAATAAGTAAATGTGAGTGCAAGACTAGAGCATATATTCTCCTTTCTTTTCCCACTGGAATGGAATGTCACTTGAGGCTTGATTTTCAGAATTTAAGGCATCTGGCTTACAACCAGAAGAACAAAAATATTTTAAATTAACTTTCCTTATTCTCTGGGGATTGTTACAGACCCAGGGACTATGGTTTAGTCATCTATGAGATTTATTTTGCTTTAGCTTCAACCAAACTTTGTATATACAACAGCTTCCTTACCAGAATTCATAGTCATCCTGCTCTGTGCAATTATTTTTATAAATTGCAGTTGTATTACACTCAACTACATTGCATAAGCTCATCCTCTCAAAATGAAGAATAAAACTTAGATTCCTATTGTAACAATTTCTCCCATACCACCACAGCAGTTTTGAAATTACTTTGACATTTACCTTTAATTACACATGCCCAATTTATGATTTTTAAAACCTTTTAAAATGTTCATCTTAGTAAGAACTAGTGCTTCTTGAATAGCTGCCGGAGAGCTGAGTACAGATTTGTTTTTAATTAACAGCACCAAGGTTTCACATACATAATGAAGTACGAGCGTACTTGAGAGAGGGGAATTTGTAGTGCTGTTTCAGTGAACATCAACCAAAAATTCTTGTTTGCTCTGCAGTTTTAAAAAATTATCATTGAAGGACAGAAAAGCCTTGAGAGCACTGAATGTTTCCATGAAACTCCAGTGGTAGGCATGCCATTTTTCTGAAGTCTCAAATACTCTAAACTTCACAGATATGCTGTTAAGGTCTTTAGATGGCATTTCTGTCACAGGAGCACTATTCTGAGAATAAGCAGGAACCCTTTCTTGTTCAAACAGTAAGAACTTGAGTTGGCATCAAAACTGAAAAAAAAACCAAACTGATTTATAGAGAGGATGTGAACCCAATTGATCATTACTGCAGTACAGAATAAACAAAAATCATTTCTAGACCCCTATTTTCTCAGTAGGGGTCACAAATCATAATCTATTCTCATGAAAGGTAAAGTTCTACATGCTTTTAATAACAGAGATCTCATCAACCCCAAAATATTTTATCTATGTAAACTATCTAAACCTATTGTAACACTAGAACAGGAAAAAAGCAATACTGTGCCTAATGTGCTGTACTTTTTTTTCCCCACTGAATATAGAAGTAATGTCAGAGAAATATTTCTAAAATGCATTATATAATTGTATCTTTATATTCCAAGTGTTACTTTACGAACTGTACTAACACATTCTTCTCCAAAAAAACCTGTCAGTGAAAGGTAACTGTCAAAGACCATCTAAAAACAGAAAGTGAAGCAGTGATGGAAATTCAGTTCCTTTTCAGTGTTTAAGACAAGACACTGGTTTAGTAGTACTGAAATAGCAGATACCAAACTGGCAACTTTTAAGATTCACAGTCTCTCTCAAAACTAATACGGAAGCAAGAAGCAGTAAAGATGGAAGCAAATCCTATTCCATTAATGAAGTTAAGATGGTTTTCATAACTCTATACCCTCAGTTTGTACTTGCCAAACTTATCCGAGTGCAATTTAACTTTTTAATGTGTTTGTTGTTGCAGTTCATCTCCTGCCAACCTCTGCATTTACTTTCTTTGAGGAGCATTACTCCTGTGCATCTGCTAATACATCAGAAAAGTCCATACTCACACAAGTGCTACTTAGCATTATGGTCACCATCAGCACTCTGTATCTTTTTATCCCACAGCTCACTTACATACACACTTCATTATTTTTTGTTAGTCCTCCTATGCATTCACACAGCTCCTTGTCAAACAAGTCCCACAGCCAAATTCAGACAGATATTAACACAGCATACATGACTTTTTATAATAATCGTAACATTCAGCTTTCAGTTACCTACTTTACATCACTTCACAGAAGAAAAACATAAATAGTTTGGACAATTTATTGAAGAACTCCAAGCTTTGCAATAATATTCTCATCTACTTTATTTAAACATAGCAAAGGTACATTATTGAACTACAAAAGTATTAGAGAGGCAAAACTCCCCCTGCTTTATGAGTGAAAGCAAGGTGTCACAAAGATACAGTTTGCATTCACTGAGCATTAAGAATAACCATCACAACTTACTCCCACTAATCATCACACATACAAAAAAGAACAGCATTGTATTATTTCAGAAGTAGATACTTGTGTTCCTCACTGTGTAACCCACACAGCAAATGGCTTGGGTCAAGTCAGAAGCACTGTTCATAGCTTAAATTCCTGAAATACAGTACTTTACTAGAAGACTAGGCTGGTACACTTAAGCACTACACAATTTCCAAGCTTTTTCAACTATTTAAGGTACAACATGTCTGGGAAAGGGAATGATTTTCTCATCATCATCACCACTGAGTAGTGAACTGCCTGTAACTCTGGTTTCACATGTATATGATGGGAGAGTAAAATAGTATTCATAACAGCATGCATAGTAACCAGATGCCATCCTGAATATATTTCTACAGAAAACTTCTCTATTGATCACACTGAGAGAAGTGCTACGTACAGAATTTACTTACATTTATATTTCTACTGAACAGTTAAAAAAATGGAATATATTCAGTTTATGATTTCAACATACATTACTAACGAATGGCAAGCATCTTCTGTATATCCTTACTGTATTTGAAATATTTATCAATTTGCAGTAACAATAAGGCACTCTCCAGGGGCTTTAATGCTGTCAACATTCAGTGCCTAGACTATGAGCATGTTGTTTACCAGAACAAAAAGTTTAAAAAAGTCTGCAAGAATACAATGTTATTTCTAGAGTTAGATCCCAATACTAAGCAAACAAGTAGCTAAAAGTTTGTGCAAGTTTCATAACTTTAAATACTAAAACGTCTTCAGTGCATTTACAATCATTTAACCACAACAAGTTAGTACACATTCACATGCAGTGTCTCTAATTTAAACAGAAGTGAAATAACACAGACTTTTTATAAATTAATAATTGTTTACATTTGCAGAGTAAGTACTGACTGAAAAAGTAGCATGTTCCAACAAAAAAATACCCTGCTTAATACACCAAGAATATATCTTCTCCAGCTCTACTTTCTCCTTTCTGAAGGAGGACAGCCTTCCTGTTATTCCTGCAGTAAGAAAAACTTCTACTATTTTATATAACATGAGCCATACCTTTTTCCCTTGTGTTTCACCACGTCCATATCGTATCAACTGGTAGTAAAAATGACAAAACTGTATAAAAATTAAAACATGCAGACACGGGCAGAAACTGCAAGTTAGCCTTCAGTAATACAAGATGACAGTCTGTTCTCGTCCACAGAGACTAAGAGCCTGGAGAGAAAAGACGTGATTGCCAAATCTTAATCCTTTTGCTGCTTTTCACATGGTGCTGCCTCACCTCTGCAGCTCCTCCAAGTCTGCTTTTTCAACAGGCAGTGGAAATGTGTTCATTGTAAAAACTCCATAAGCATTTTAGTTTAGCCACAGACACAGATGATAAAATCTAAATACTTAATATTTAATTGTGTTGACATGCTGGACTTTGTGTTTATGTTGTTTCAAGTGAAATGATGCAATACTAAATTTATAAGAAAATGCTGCTTTAGATTCTTAATATCATATGAACTTATACAAAGAATACTCTACAATGCAATTTATAAAAATTGTTTATAAATACCTAAAATAATGTCACTGGCATTATGTAAACTCATTGTAAATAAAATTAAAATAATTATTACCATATTAGATTCCTCATCTCTAAACTACCAATATGATTATATTATTGCAGAAAAATATACAGATTAATAGGTACAAACTTTGAGCCAAATTACATAAGCACAAAGAGATGATTTCTAATTACTGTCCTCTTGAAACAGTTCCAAAACAAACTGCTGAGGTTGCTGCACAGTGATCAGCTGGGAAGTTGCAGCTGTCCTCTTCCATTCACTCACCCTATTTTTTCACAAGGGGGCACAACTTAGAATTCAAAGATCTGATTTACTCGTATATGGGTCACTCCGAAAGTAATGCCTCCTATTTATTTCCACGGAGACTACAACAGCTATGAAAAACACAATAACACTATTTGATTGAGCAAATTCACAGCTTCAAAATACACTATTTTTCAGTATAGTCACTATCATTTGTTATGCATTTTCACCAGTGATTAAGCAGAGCTGCATGTCATGCTCATTAAATATCTGCACCAGTGGACGTTACCCACTGTTGCTGTTGCCACTGTTGAAATGCACCATCCAGCACCTCACTGTGCTCACTTCACTGTTTGAACTTCATAATGTTCAGCAAGCATCAATGAATCTCAGTGGGTGCCACTTTTTCACCTGGAGGAATTCAAAGACACATCTTTGCTTCATATGCATTTCCATGTCAGATGCCATTGTGTCAGACTGCCCTTCTGCTGCCATCTGTCACACAGCAACAACATGGAACAGATTATTGGTGGGAAGGTTTGATCTCTATTGCCATACCACTGACATCTGCCCGTTATGGAACAACATAATAAAAGAGAAGGTATGACTTTTGGAGTAGCCTTCATAATTCCTGGAAACTTATAAATTTTATGGATTACTGCATGCTACTCAAAGAGTGTTTAATGGTCAGAGAAGGACACAAACTGGACAAAAGAGAATTTTTCCCAGCAAAGAAAATTAAATAATTTTCATTTAGACTGAAGTACAGATGAAGGAGCCAACATGGAAGCACTATAGCACACTGTGTATTTTGTGGCTATGTAGCCATCTACTCCTCACAAAGACTCTTCAAATACGCTTTTTGAACAAATCTGAATCTGGTGACCAGAGTAACTTTACCTCAGAAGTGGACCTTGCTACTGTTTAGCTCAAATACTTGTCTTGAATAACTTCATTTGCAAACAAACACTGATTGAAAAGTAATGATAGGTGAAAAGTGTGATAAAGGTGATGAAGATAGAAGTAGGAAAGCTATGAAGCAGGAGAAACAGCAAGAAATGTGATAGTTGTGGATCTTTGAAATGTTTTTGAAGCAATGCCACAACTCTGACCCTTGCCATGTTATGGAAAAAATAATGCAGAAGAAAAACAATGAAAAGGTAATGCTACAGTTGCATGCTAGAGTGTCTGGAGATTAAATAACATGAAAAATATCCAGCTATCAGTAAAAGGAGATAGCCTCCTTACTCTTACAATAATTAACAGACAGCTGCAAACAAGGAAGTGTAAAGACCATTGTTCCTGGCTTTTTCTACCCACTGAAAACTGATGCGATTATTTCTGAAAATATTTAACTATAATAAATATTTTAATATTATTAAAATTACTTAACAGATGTATTGTTATTTAATACACCTAATCATCATGCAAGAAGCGTAAAGACAGTGAGGATATCAGAGTTCTGTAAAAACAGTTTAAAATACTCACAAAACCTTCACAAAACTATTCCTAAGACATTGCAGCCATTTCAAATACTGTTGGTTCTGGCACTGGAACTGATACTACAATACAGCTTTCTCATTGTTCTAAAACAGAAGCAATGCTAATTTCACATTCACGTTTCTGTTGAACAAGACCTATTATCCATATTTTTGCAGACTCCTTGCTTTCACTAAAGGAGAAATACACTTTAATATGCCAATGCACAACTACGAGATATACTAAAATCTGACTCTTCTTGTCAGGATTTCTGTCTAGAAGACAATCCATTTCTATAGTATCAACACTTGCTAAAGTCCTTCCATAAATTCCCAAGCACAAAAAAACAGGGTGAATGTTTTTTTCCACATACACCAGTAGTAATTATTTTATTTGGAAATATTAATAGATAAATCACATTCGAACTGAAGGGCAACAGAAGAAGTAAGGTCTAGGGAGAGCCAAGGTGGGTAATTGTTGAGATGGCTTTAGTCTGTTCCTTCTTTGCCCACTTCATGCCCAGCAATAACTCCTTCTAGGTAGAATAACAGTGTAAGCACATGGGCTTTACTTCTGATTTCCAGCCACTGATAATACTCTGCTGAAATGCAAGTCAAAATCTAGAAGCTTCAACGGAGGCATATCTTACCAATATTTAAAGATATTTCTCCCACTGCAAACATGTTGGCTACACTCATAACCAGACAGGTTTGCAGTGTAGATAAGCTCCTCACAGAAATGTCTTATGATGATACATGCTTCATAACTATGAATAACAAAAAACTAGCAATTCCCCATTAGCTGGTCTGCCAAAAGTCTTCTTGGAAACAAAGAGAAACAGCCACAGATAACTTTCTACCTGATAAAATCTAGAAGCTGAAAATCTTACATAACAAGAATGTTCCTTCATTTCATGGAAAAACCCTTTCTTCTCAACAGGTGGCCCTACTTTTACACAAAATATATCAATTAAAAGATGCTCGTCTTTACTGTGATCATCCTAATTTCAGCAAAAGCTTCTACTTCCCCTGTAAAGTAGGGGTACAGTAATTTCCTTCAATTTATCAAACAGGTGAGTGTAATAAAATTCATATAAGTAGTTTAAATTGTTTTTCTAACAATTTACTGTAACTGCGACAGAATTTAATCAAAGATACACATGAAGTTTGTTGGCAAAAAGTATTGACACTTACTTTGAGTGTTAACATTTTCAAGTGTAAGGATGTTTTCAAGGACACAGAAATTTTTTAGTAAAATGCTTTTTTTAAAAAAAAGAAGTGATAAGAAATGCTATTAAAGTTTATTTAAAAGCTACGTATTTAGCTAAGCAGCTCTAGAGTCTGTAGCTTTACCTCTTTTTCTGTACTGCTAATGCTCCCCCCCCTTTTTCATAACTATTACTTTTCAATAGCAGCAAAAGATTTATTTCAGAATTTAGAGCACAGCACCAGAACAAAAGATGTAATTTGAACTGAAAATTCTGAACTTTTGGAATCCATAATAAAATCTTTAAGTGCCTATGACCACTTCATTACCCAATAGCGTCAGTCCTGATACCATCTAGTACAGAAACTATTTGCGCTTCAAAGTTTCTTTAATGTGCAACTTCATCCACTATGCAGTGAAATACTTCAAGAAGGCCAATCTGTTTTTGGCAGTCCCAACAAAACAAAAATCTAACAGATTTGTTCAAATACAATTTAAGTGCACTTCTGGCAGATAAATAATGAAATTCTTTTCTCTTTGGAGTCTTAGGGCTTGTGCAGAAGAACAAAAGAGTATCTGAATTCCATGTATAGTTTGGTAATGTTATCAGCTGAAATGAAGATCATTGTGTCCCTGCAGTCCTGAACTTATTCTACCCTGCATAAACACAGCATCTTACACACACACACACACACACACACACACAAAAAAAAAAAAAAAAAAAAAAAAGGAAAGGCTGGGACACAGTAAATGAGTACTCTCATTAAGTTTTCAGGCCTGATCCATCAGAACCTCCAAGTGTCACATGTAGGGCAGGAGATAAATGACAACATGCCTAAGCCCATCTGGAGTTAGGCACTGGGAAAACAGTCTTGTTCTTGTTGTCTTACTGTAGGGTTAGCAAGAAAACCAATTGATTTTCCAGACAAATTCATTTTTCTTGTTTTTTTTTTTTTTTTTTTTCTTCAGTCCCACAACATATGGACCTAATGGCATGAGAAGACTTACAATAGATTCCACTTGTCTATGGAATTCAGCAGATGAATAGATGACTCCCCCTCCAACCCACATCAACAGCTTTTTGTTATTTGTTGTTCTTCCAGTCCCAGGAAGAAAAGTTATGTTTTCTCAATAATGTCAAAGAATTTTAGGTAAACAAAACACTGCAAAATGTCTGAGGAACGACAGTTGAGAGTTTATTTTGCTAGCATAAGGCAGAAATGATGCAACCTGTTTTATCAGATGACATTCTCTCCAGCTGCAGAACTCATGACAAAAAGTTGAAGGTACATTATTACTCAGCTTCTCCTTCGAAAGACAAAAAACAACTCCGCAAAAGACAAATTATACTACCTCTTAATTAAGAGCCTGTCAATTCTTATACAGCTTTAATTTCACAGTGAACTTCTTTAACACTGTAAAGAACAGAGAATTTTTGATAAAAGATAAAGATAAGTATCTTTAAATAAGTATATCATTAGCTTTCTACTTCTCTTTATGAATGAAGCTGGAGAGCACAAATCTGCAAGGAATGGTATTACAGCACACAGAAGAAGACTGTGAAGAAAAGAAAAAAACAATAAAGGTAACATCCAACAAATCCATCCTTTTTTATCTATTAGCCAAGCCAAAGCAGAAAAACGCAGATGCAGAACACTGGTGTTAAAAGTTCTACATACCTTTTATGAAATTTGCCTTACGTAGGATTGTTCCAAATGGCTTTAGCTCTTTAGATATTTTGGAACATGTTTCTCTACCAAGATATGCATTTGCAACGTGCTAAGCACTTCAGTTCTTTCACTGAGAAAGAACTGGGCTGTTTTCATCACAACCATTCTGTATGATTTGATACAAACCATCCCTGGAAAGCTGCTCCTCGATGAAAGGATAAAATATTCCCATGAAAAATTATTTCCTCTGTGAACACAAATGGGAACTCTCCAGCTCATAAAATTACTGGTGAAAAGGAAGGAAGACTAAAATTCAGGAGATCATTTTAGAAGGATTCATAAAAATAGGCTCAAGTCTAGCCTGCACTTTTTATACCTGACAAAGACCACTGAAAATGTTGTTAGTACAGGCCTTAACATTTTCCTTTTTGTATATTGCCCAGTTTCTAAAGTTTCACATGTATTGAGTAAATTTTTCTCTTACCTTCCAAAAATTCACAGAGGATAAACTATAACCTAAATTCAGTACCTAATACAATTACAAAGTTACAAACAGAACAGGTGGAGAAAATAAGAATGCAAATAACATCTTCAAAATAAGAACTACTTAGAGGAGTTCTGAGGAAAAGCTTTAACTCTGAGCTTCTGTATCTCTCTCCACACTGAGCAACTCTCAACTGCCACAAGTACAAGGCTAGATGAAACAGCCTCCACTGCATGACCTTCCCTGACCTTCCTATTTCAATGAACTGGGTAAAGATAAACTGGTGAGTACACCAGTCATTCTTCAAAAAATTTTTGTGTATGCACTCATTTCTCAAGGCAGACACAAATACATGGTAATCCTGTTATCAGTAATTCTAAATAAAAAACATCAAGTATCACAACTACCAAAAATTTTCACACTCAAAGTATTTGGGAAACTTTTACTCCTTTTTCCTGTCTGATTTTTTGTTCTTCTGAGCATCACTGAGATTTATGAAGAAATTATAAAGACAACTTTCTTCTCAAAAAGACCAAAAGCAAACCTAATTCTAAAAAATAAAAAATGATCAGAATGATTTTCTAAAATATCATCTACGAAGTTCACATTCCTAAGTTTCTTGACTTTTTTTTCTCCATCAGTTTTTCAACCAGTTTGGGCAGAGTTGGTAGTTTGAAGATTTCAGTTTTAACTTTCTACAAAAAAAAAAAAAAAAAACTTGACTGGAATAAACTGCCAGACAGGACAGTGTGGGATGTTTCACTCAGGCAATGCAAAAATATTAGATTAAGATTATAAAATGAGCTGTCAACCATACAAGGCTACAACATTTTTAAACCATCCAAGAGGACTCTCGTACACATAAGTAGCTAGACTCAAAGGTAGCTTTGCTTCTCTTAAACATAAATGCTAATTTTATATCAATCTAATTTGTATTCTTCTGACCTAACTGATTTTTAGACAGCTGCTGCTATTTGAGAACAGCTAAACCAGAATTATTCAAATGACTGCTCGCAGTGAGATTAAGATTTTCATCTGATTCCACCTACTGGTAGGAATACAGCTTTCTACAACCATGATGATGGTACAAATAAGCAAAAAGTCCTTTGCGCACAATCTTACATAATTAGTAGAAAGTAAAATGAGAGATCAGGTATTTCCAACATGGAATTTCATATTTTACTTAAAAATATGCTAGTTAAGACATTTATAATATGTCAATATATTTTTTTTCATTTTGTTTTGTTTTTTAAATACAATGCAGTACTTTACTTAGCAGGCCAAGATGTAGAACATTTTTTCCTTTCAGTTTCATAAGTTTTCAATTTTTATTTATCTTCACCATACTTCCCCATTTTAGAAGAAAACTGCTTCTATTTTTCTTTTTAATATGAAGAAAATAATCACCTGAGAATTTCCAGGTGCTAGTATATCAATGCATAACTTAACGTTAAGCTTCTGTGCACTGGCACCTTGAACAAATTATTCAATTCTTAATAAAAACAATGAAAATAAATCAGCAGACTATGTAACAGTATTCCCTCTCATCTTTTAAAATACAAACCTACATTCTCACAGGCTGCATCAAGGCTTGACAGAGGTTTTTTTAAAGTTTCTAAATGAAAATTGAATTTTTGAAATACTAAACATTAAAGACTGAGAAAAAAAATCCATTTTAAAATTTGCTCTTACACAACTTATTTTACTTTGTGTGCCCTGCTCTTTACATGAAACGAGTTTTACAAAAGCAACAATTTCATAAATACAGTTTTTTAAAGGTTTTTCAAAGACATGCTAACAGTATATATTAAGCAACAAAACAAAGCAAACTGAATAAATCTTTTATACTCATATAATTTGATTGGAATAAATCTTTTTGTTTATATTCACATAAACATAACTGCCATGACATAAGACTCTATCCAAAAGAGAAATGATGTGTGTCCAAGCCATATAAGCATAAGAAGCCTTAGATGTTGGCTTCATAATGGCCAAATTCACCTCAGGGAAAGATTATTTTGTCTGGTTTGCAGAAGAAATGCAACAAAATACCAAATTCCTCATTTTAAACCACTTTGTGCAGACTCTCAATGCATTTTATTGTCATTATTCTTCTAAATAATTGGACCTGGACTCACTGACCTACACTTTACAATACAGCCTATAAAAAGATATAGGGCAAAGACCTACCTCCCTAACTGTACCTCTTCAACTGGAAAACAGCAATAAATAATTGCATAAAATTTGTTTGGCCCAGTAAGATTTGTGGCACAAAATGAAATAATCTGATTCCAATGTAGCATACACACATGTCTGAAAAAATGTCTTATTCATGGCCACGTGAATAAGTATGAATCTGAAGCCACATCAGCAGTTCTCCACTTAACATGTGCTTCCCAACAAGCAAAACAGTTAGAAGCAGGGTGAAGTTTGTGTATGCTGTTTCTCCACAAAGTACTTGACACAGACTGTGCCAAAGACTGCTTTGGCAGTTTCAGAAATAAGCTGTAGCAGTAAGGTGCAAACAAACAGTAACTGCAATTTCTCCAAATAACATGAACATTTGTTCTTCTGGACTTTTAAACATTATTTAACTTCGAATGTTAAAAAATAAACTAGTTACAAGAAGAGTAACACAGCCATGAAGTTTGGAGTCACACGTAAGAAATCTGTTGAGTCTACTGGATGTAAATTTATTGTCAAGAAGTATCTCTTTAAATACTTCTGAAGAAGTTACTTCCCATCTTAAAACAAGCCATGGACATTTCCATGTGCTATTAAATCTCCGTCTTGTTTGTGCACCATGACAGAATTAATAAACCCCCATGGCCAGGAACGTGGTGCAGCACAGCACAGACACCTGAACTGGCTCTGTGAAATCAGAAGCACACAGATCCACCAGCACTACCTGGTTTTTCAGTCATGCCACAATTCAGCTCTCTCCCTGCCATTACATTAGCTAATGGAAGCATCACAGTACACAGTATGGTGAAGACAATTCCATGGCACACATGTACTGATTACAATGTACTTGAGTTTAGATTATTTTCAGATTATAAGCATAAACTTGCTTTTATTTGATCAAATCTTTAGTAAATCACAGTATGAAAGAGTATGAATTACTTTTTCTATTTTTTTCTGATGTGCTAAGGATAAGCTTAGAAAAAAATAGAAAAAAGTGAATACACTAGGTTTGATCACTCTAAAGAGAAGAAAAAAAAGAGGCAGAATATCTGTCTTCCTGTGCTTACCAGCGCGCTAGATTCCTCTATTTCTGCTAAAATAGAGCAAAATAAAATTATCCCCCAACATACATTCTCTAACAGAATAAATATACATTGACTGCTCCGCTGCTTGTTACCTCACACAGCATCTACTCTGTAAACAACCCTAAAACATAAATCCTAAAGTTACGTGTCAGTTTGTGTGAAAAAAACAGTATTTGAACACTGGCTACAGTCTTCTCTGCATCTGCCTAATCCAGAGTTTTCAAACACACCCACTAGCAAATCTAATTTTTTTAAAAACACAGCTTTCTGTATAAAACTATGCTTCAAGAAAACATGCAGTAACTGCTGCGGAAAAAAAAAAAATCACCTGCAGGGAATGGAATCTGAAGGCCACTGTAGGATATGACCTGCCCACTCTTGCCTGCCATGCTGGTGCAGACACAGAACAACATACAGCCTTTTTCAAAGACCAGATCAGACAGATCATCATTTGTAGCGAGGTAAGAACTTCAGTAAAGAGAAGATCTTTGGCTGGTACACATTTTTAAACCATTAGAATTAACGTTTAAATTGAGTAAAAATTGTTATTTTCTATTTTGGTTGGAGTAAGACATGATACACTAATCATACACCACTGTGAATTTCATTTGTGTTTCAAAAAAACACAGGAATTTCATTTCCACATTTTTACCTTTACTTCTGATTACAGGAATACCCAACAATGCCACCTACAAAGTAATAACACAGCATAATAGAGAAATTTATTAACACTGCTAATAGAAGCTGCTTTTTAAATCTATCAAAATTTAAAATAAAACTGTACAAATAATTTTATCCACCAGATGGCATATGCCTCACACTTTTCTTCTAATACAGTTATATAAGTGATGTACGAAGAACAGAATTTTCCAATTTTTTCTTATGTCCAAACTTAAGTAACAGAAATTATAAAGTCTTTCTAAAAATAAAACAGACGTGCTGTAGCCTAGTAATTATTAATTAATGAGTTCTCACACAAATGACACACAGTCATGAGCTACTTTGAAACTGCAGTCTCTTCCTGCTAAGCAAGTAGATGCTAATAGAGTTCTACCACGAAAGTTTTACCTGCAAAGCCCTTCAGAGATGTAGTTCAAGGTAAAGATGGTAGAAGAATCTTTTTACTACTATTGTTTACCCAAGTTCTCAAATGAAATTAGACATATTGCAAAAGAACCACCATAATACAAAGAATTGATTATTGTTATTTACAATCTGGATATTTGCATCTAAGTGCGGATGCACAAAAATTTGCATGTAAACCAAATCTATTTGGAGAACAGTGATGACAATGATATTGGAATCTAAAAGATACAAATATTCTCAACATTTTTGGACAGTGTTTCATTGGAATTCAGACAGATTTGCTCAAACTGGTCTCTTATAAGTGAACTTCTCAATCCTTAAGACTTCTAAATGTTGCAGGTCTGATTATGAGATGTACCAGGCAACCAGCATCTCTAAAATAAGGGTAGTTTTATCCAGTATACTAATCATGAATCTTTTGTGTCTAAATACCTGTACTTAAAAATTTTGGTTGTGACTTTTTTGAATAGTATTTTAAAGTACTGTACTGAAAATTACTACATAAATAAAGCTTTTCCATCATCCGTCTCCTGTTTGGGAGGATCACTTCTGATAAAGAGTAGATCTGATCTTGTTGCTTTCATTGACAGATGTTGCTCAGATCATAAACACCTCTACATCAAATGAGGCTAAGACAAAGACCTGATGTTAGACATTATGTCAACAGCTGGCAGGACAGTAGCAACCTGCGCTGCTGAACCTCTGAACCAATGACCTGCAAAATCTCGTGGCCTCAGAGCCATCTGATACAAGCCAAGTCCTACCATCAAATTTGCCTTCAGCAGGAGGCAACAATTGCTTTTACGCCCTTTAGTTACACCTAGGTGTTATGGAAGATTAACAGCTAGATGAGATGTTAAGAGGCTTATTAATGAGAATAACCTCTTTTTATAAGAGATACGAGAAAAATAGTAAAACAGGCATTATTTTTCTATAAATAGGTCATTTGTAGTAGAGACAAACTGATTTCAGTGACTTATTGGCTTGCTTAACATTAGAAAAGTATAAAGCAGTAAGACTGCTGAATGCTCAGTGGCAACAACACTCAGCAACATTATTGAAACAATGCAGTTTCAAATTTCCCTTTGATAACTTGTCAGTGCTTACTGCATCTTTAATTTTACAGGCCTTCCTTCTTGGAGGGGAGGGGAACTGGAATGAGGCAGAATGAAGCAACTATCAAGAAGATTGACAAAAAAAAAAAAAAAAAAAAAAAACAGCTTTCAATGTTACTCACTAATTAATCTAGTCTTCACAAGTCTCTAAGACTCATGTCTTAACATCCTGGCCTGATAAACATCTAGAAATCTGAATTTGTTTTCCTATCCCACAGGCATACTGTGCCATCCAGCTCCTTTTCACTCAGCAGCTGTGGCTGCACGGTGACCAGTTTTACTGGAGATGGACCGTGGGCTCAAGGACTTGCAGGCTACTCCGTGTCAAAAACACCAGCATGCCCAACAAGAAGGCCATAGGGACAAAGGCAGGAAAGGTGAAAGGCAGAAGGTGAAAACTATCTAGACTTCAGGTTGCATGGCAGAGAAGGAAGGGGCAAGGAAACAGGAAGGCATGGGCACAGAGGCATGACCTAGACTGCAAGATGATACAATGCTTAGTAGAGGTTTATTCTAAAATTTAGACTTAACAGCAACTTTCCTTCTGTTTTTCAAAGAAGATATCAACTCACAATGTTGCCTTAAGTTTGAGTCAACATAATATTTATCAATAGAACATGAAGGAATTAATCCCATCTCATTCAAAAGCTACAAAATCTGAATCAGCTCAACTGTAGATCCAGTCATGGGTTTCTAAACTGTGATGTGTATACTTTAATTGTTACCTAGGCACCCAAACAACTTTTCCTGCATATGCATGTTAAATGTTCTTCTTGCCATGACACATGCAATATATGAGCAAAATCAGCTTAGGAGCTTTGCCCCTCATGTGAGAGAGATGAAAGCCTTTAAGTCTAAAAATTATGGAAACTTGAGATACCCATGTCGAATTTTTTTTATAATCCTCCTCTTAAGATCTTTCAAGAAAATTTGATAATCTAAGCTTTCCAAAATTCTAATTTGCAAAGATACTTCATTTGTTTCCCAGAATTTTAAACCATTTTTTTCACAGACTCTATGATTTGAAATTCATTTGCTCAGCTTTCAGATTTGAATTTTTTAAGCCAACAACTAGTTTTAAGAAATACGTTATTTTTATCCGATACTTTCCATAGTAAATCATATTCTGGGGGGGAGGGGGAAAACAAAATATCACCATAAAACATAATCTAATGAAAAATCCAAGAAGCCAGGAAAATAGCCCAACTGCCACACATGCTTGCCCTTGTCACACCAACCCCTGATAGAGTACTTCTGACCATAATGGTTTAGAAAGCAAATGATGACTGATAATGTCTCTCCAAATTCCTTCAATTTTGCTAACACTTCCACTTGGAAGCACAATCTTTGTACATAACAATTGTGATAGTAGTAGCATTGGTCAACATATTTCTTATTTCCAAAGAAAAACAGCAAAACATTCAATTTTTATTAGGACTGGAAATAGGATTTTGTTGTTGGCTTTTTCCTACCATTTTTTCTAAATTTCCGAAACTCAAAGGACCTTTTGTCAACTCTCTCTTTTATTTTTCTTCCAACTTTTTCATAGAACACTGGCTCCTTTTCATTACATTCTTTCAGTTAACTACCTTTTATATCTCATTAGTAAATTCTGCCCAGTACTGTTAAATCAGCTTCCACTTCTTTTACTTAATGAAAAAGGTTTTTTTCTTTTTTTGTTCTCTTGGATCCACTGAGTCACAGGCACATGGGTATTTTCTGTGATTCTGCTTTCATCTTGGCTATTGTGTTTCTTGGCAAACTGGAGAAATTAAAATTAGGAAGAATGAGAGGAATCTGATCATTAACACTTAATGTAAAGATTAATGAGTAAATACCTATTTTTCCCCTGATGAGTACAACAGAAAAAAAGAAGTTACAAATGTACTATTCTCTACAGTATTATGATGAAATAGACATTTAACTTCAGCCAAAAATACTAGCTCTTTTGGAAAGTCAGTTCCAGCCTAGAAGTGTAATACTACAACCATGTGCATATCAGTTGTCTAATGTGAAGTCTAAATGTCGTTTAGTTCACTGAAAGTTTCAATGAAAAAATCCCCAAAAGATCACAGAAATAAAAGAACCGCTCCCCATTTTCCTTTCAAGATCTAGTGAGAATCTCTTTGGAAACCTTCCTGGTAAGAAAGACTAAAATGAAAGAGCAAGTCTTAGAGTCATCCACCAAAAGGAAAGGAGGGGCCTGAAAAGACCACGGGGAAAGACAGAAATAGGGGAGCAGATAGGGGACAGACAAAAAATAGTCATGGATTACAGCGCCTTCTTCAGGGGAGTGAGTGGTTCTGGAGCTTGGTCCTTCACCTCAGACAAGGCTCTTTCTCTACTATTAATTGATAAGAAGGTCAGTGATCTAACAGGTAAAAAAAAATTAAAGTCCTCATCAAGGGAGTGAGTATCACTGGCCATGGAAACTGACATACTATTGACTGCCTCTGACAGTGTGCGTTTCTGTGACATCTGAGGGTGCAGACTAAATATCATCTGGTCACTTAGGTTACAGGAAGGATTAAAACACAGCAAGAAGAGGGCAATCTTTTCATTACTATCTACATGTAGTAACCAGAAAGGTGTTTATGACTCATTTTAATATTTTTAGAAAGATGTCTTAATACAGGACAAGAGATATGCTATCTGAATATGTAGTAACTTCACCAGGAACAAAAATAACAGTGCACAAGCCATTGGTAACAGAAAGGTAATATCTCAACTTTTGCTCGATCTCCCCTGGTAAAGCTGCCCTGCTTTGTTCTGCAAAAACATGTGTATGAACTCAGTTCTAGAATTCAATTAAAATTACAAAAATGAACACGCTCTCTACCCCAATCAGCCTGAAAACTAGGGGGAGGTGAGAGAGAACAACTATGATTCAATGGTAACATCATCGTGTAGATCATAGATCAGATAAATCAAAATATTCCCATATGGACAAAAAACTTGGAACTGCTTGAAAAAACTCAGTCTCACACACCCAAATTCCCCACGTAAAGTTTCACCCTGCTGTTTCTGATGATGGATTGATTTTCCTGTATCAGGAGTTCCTTGTGCATCAAAAAGTTTGTAATCTGTGAAAGAACTTCTAGGAAAAGCAAACAAAACTCCATCTTCTGAATTTCACCTTAACTTTACTTGTAATTGTGTCCAACATATTTGTTTCAATCTCCTGTCATTTTAATAGGGAATTTTAATTCTGAAACAAACCACTGATGCATTTATCTTCTCAGCAGCTGAACCACTGAGAGGAAAAACAGGAAACAGCTGGTCAAGGCTAAAGTGCAATGAGAAACGGGTTCAAAACTAAAAAATGTGTCAAAAATGATCATAATTTACAAAGGCTTGATTTGGAAACATTGCAAATCCATGACAAAGAAACAATGAGCAAGCTAAACAAAATATGAAATGATTCACAAATGCCTGTTAATGATGAAAGCCTGAAGAATTTTTTCTGCTCAAAAAACGCATTTGAGTTGTTACAAAAGTCAAGTCCATTTCCCACTCACTATTAAAAAAAAAAAGAGAGGAGAAAAAAGAAAAAAAACTTGATAACTAAGAAAAAAAACGCCTATTTCCATCTATACTGCTAGAGAGCAAGAAAATCAATACACTGCTGCTTTAAATATGAACCATCCTATACTTCCCACCTGTTGGTAACCTCTACACATCTTCCAAGTATTTCAACTTTGGTGCCAAAGAGTACAAAGCCTCCTTTCACAATCATGGCGAAACACAAGAAGTCACTGGATTTTAAGTTCCAAAAGGATATGTAAGTTAGCCAGAATACAAGTAAATTTCCAAATATATGAATGTTTATGAAGCACTCTTTTTCCCCTTTAAGAACACACACATTTAAAAAACACAAGTCACCCAGTGCAATCTTAAGGCTGTAAACAATAGAACAGAAATCTAATGTTATGGTTCCCACGGCAACTGCAAGATGCTTATATAAAATAAAATATCTTACATACACACAGGGTCAGAACTACAACTGCACCAACTTTGTAGCATCATGCTCTAAGTCTGCAAATTTACTCAAGATAAATTCCTAACAGTTTTCTCTCAGGGGTCCTTTTCTTGATCCAGCTCATAGTAACACCTAGAACAATTCTCCACAGTTTGAATACTTTCTTATGTTTCTGCTGAAAGATAAACTATTCAGAATTATCACTCAGGCATAGAGAAGAATCTAAATGTTGATTGGCCACATACTGGAAAAAAAAAAAAAAAAAGGCAGTGACATTGGCCTTAATTGCTTTCAAATTAACAAACATTAACAGTTGGAAATAGTGGGAAAAGCAGTTCTTACGTTGGTTTTTAACTATTGGAAACTTAGGGTTCATCTCTTCTGCAGACTACAGTGCAGCACAGAGCTAACTAAGGTTATTAAGGTAAAAGAAAATTTAGCCACAGTAAGGAAGTGTTTGGGAGCAATTTGTCTTCTCCAACTCCTGAGTGCAGTAACTACCTGCCTCTAAGTCTACAGAACAGATGAGATCATTGTTTGTTTGTAAGGCAGCCAGGACATCAAACTCGAGCCCAGAACGAGGGCTTCCAAGTAGTCTGCACAGTAAAAATGCATGCAACGGATGCTTACCATAGGGGTTTCATATGCACATTTATACAGATATTTTTGTTTTCATTTGTAGGTATAAAACAACTACTTAATATTAACTTGGTGAACAGCTTTTTTTTAAAATGTTTGATGTAAAATTATGGATCTCTCGAAGCCAGCAGCTCAGCTCCATCTTGCACATGCTTCTTTTTCTCCCTCCAGTCACACTACTTCAATAATATATTTTAAACAGATTTCAATATGATGTTGTAACATGAAACTAGTGCAGTTAATAATACAGCCTTTGTTTTGCTCAGGTTTTACTAATGAAGGCCAGTGTCTGCTGATTGCTTGAAAACAATTTTCACTGTCAAGAGAATAAAATCAAAATAATCATGGGGTCTACAAGAATTAACTTAAAATATGATAAAAGCATATGCTATTATGCTTTTATTATAGAATTGAAACCTAAATTTTTGCAATAGTCAACTGACCTTACAGTTACTGGAAAAGCTAACTTTAGAAAAAAGAGAGGACTTTTATTGTCACAGAAGTGAAATTATTCAGAGTCCTGCAACAAGTGATTTTAACATAAAACCAAGGTTGTTTTTTGTTGTTGGTTTAGTTGTTGGTTTTTTTTGCTACTATTGCACAATACTCCATACTGCAATGGCAAACTTTTGTGTAGGTATATCCTTATTTATAACGCTAAGGAAATCCTAACTTCAAAATAACAAGAGTTATAAATCCAGAGATGAAAAGACTCTTCTGAATTTCAAACAAATGAGAAGGCAAGAATATGATCTGTAAGGAAGAATGAGTGCAAGCCAAGCCAACATACTTTCCTCTCTCATACTCAACCAGGGGATTGATGAGTGCATCTAAAAAAACGAGGCTTCAATCTCACTTAAAAAATGACTGTATCCAGATAGTTTCAAAGTTTGGCAGTATCCATTTTTAAACAATTTGCAGCTCTGTCTGATACATATGTTTTGCAGGGAAGGAACAGCTTTTAATTGTATAATTTTCTAGTCAAATTACTAGAAGAAAACCTAAAATGTGGTTTCAAATGTGAGAGTTGTTTGTTTCCAGCAATGCCCCACTTCCGACATTCCGAATGAAAGCTGTGTGCTGTCTCACTGCCCTGAGTCACCCCAGCCCAACTGCTGCACTGATGTAATTGGCTCTGGTTGGTGTGGGAGCACCCTCAGAGCCTTCTTGTCCCTTAACAGTCCAGTTCATATTCAGTTGGATAGTAACTGACAGCTGGATTATGTTCAATTCTTTTTAAGTTGTCACCAGCCCATAATTTCAGCTAAAATTCTTTGCAATCAGGGGCTCACAACTGTATGATATCAAATCACTAAGTAGTTGAATAGCCTTATATCTCATGAAGGACGCCTGAAGTATTGTGGCAAGTATCATTTTACATATTTTTATTGACATTTCACATGAATAAGGTACACATCTTCCAATTATTGTCAAAGAAAGCTTTTCCTATTTTATAAAACTTTTCAAAATGTCCCAAAAAGACTGTGAAAAAGCAAAATAAACTGAAAAATACACGAAATCTCCTAGGTCCAGATTTTAGTTATTCACATGCCAACAGAGAGACCTTCATATGGCATAGTTTTTATTCAAGCATACCAGAGTAGTAAGCAACCCAAACTTTTCAACAGTTCATGTCAGTAATGAAGATAAGTTAGTTTCACCTGAGAAAGAATTCAGAAGCACATCCAACTTTAACACTGTAACACTCCAAAATGAACACTTTAATATGCAGCACAGAGATTTTCTAAAACAGATCTTCATGCTTCTTTACAGTTAATGAACAGTCACTAGAAGGAAAGTCAGAAAATGTGGAAAAACTGAAGGCATAGTATATTGCTCTTGCCAAGACTCCCACACTATTGGCTCTGACTACCTAAGTATGCTCACAGCTAAAACTTATTGTTCATCATTTGGCCCCAGACTGTTAAAGCCATAAGTCAGCTACAAAATAACACAACGTATTATGAGATTTATCTCTAACTCCATCACACATTATAGTAATAAAGTACAGGTAAAGAAAACCTCAACAGACAGAGGCTAAATTTTCTATTTTTAAAGCTACCCTGAACTGAAGTAATGCAACCCAAAGCAAACATAAGCATAGAACTTAATTTAACAAAGTTCAATTTATTTTTACAGCACTTACTGAAGGGAAAACATAATTTCATTCCTATTTGGCTTCTCTTTTGCTTCTTTTTTCTTTTTTCTTTTTTTTCCCCAAACAGTCAATTTTGCTAACAAACTTTTTTCTTTAAACAAAATACTAACTTCTATTCAGAAACAAAGAAATAAAAACTTAGACAGGAAACAGCTCATCCATATGTGCTAACTAGTTTAGCATATTCATATAAATCATTAAACTAAAAGCATGACAACATTAATAACAGGCAAAATCCTTAGACATTGACAGAAAAAAATCACTGTCAAAGTGGAAGCGAATCTCTGCCATTTGCAGTTATTTGCTTTATGTCATTTATTTCTTGTAAATGTTAGACTACGTATTTTGTTTGCAATGGGGAAATAAATTTGAAACTCAAATCTGTCAAATCCACAGTAATTGTGGAGTATCAGTTTCCTAAAACTATAACATAAAAAGTGTTACATTTTTGGTATGCATTCAAACTCAGAGAAGGGAGGGAAAAACAGTCAATTTAAAGAATTCCATCTTTTCCATGTGGAGCAAGGAGGAAAGAACTACAAGGAAACAACATAATTCTATCAAAATAATGATATCACAGTAAACCAAGATCTGAAATTTCTACAGGAACAACTAAAAGAAATGAAAAATCACAAGAATTGAATGTTTTTTGGCTGCTTTGTGGTTTGGAAAGCTCACAGAGTCTGGTAGAATAATTTCACCCACACAACTCCTATCACCAGCTGATTTCTTGTGGCCACACACCAGCTAGCGTCTGTTCTAGGACATCATACCAGCCATCTCAGTGAACCACAGCACATTTCTGAAGACATTTATACTTCTTTGTATTACCATTAATACAGAGGGTAAGGCAGATGCTTCCAAGTTATTGTTTCACTTACAAGTTTGCAGTAGGCAACTGCAAGGCACCCCATCGGGATGTGACGTGGCAGGACCTCCCCTTAGCATAGATCTTCTAATGACATAAATTATGTTTTGAATACAATGGAAACATACATGTATCTTTCAAGATACTAATAGGTTAAAAAGAGAGTTGAACTATACTGACAATTAAAGGTTACTAGTAAATCCTACACTGGATAAAAGCAGCCATATATATATTTATTCTTATGAACATACAGGATTACAAACCCTACCTTTGATCACAAAGACAGAAGTTCATGTTAGCATTTCATGTAAAGTGATCTGGTATTTAGTTGGTGCAGTTGGTTGTCAAAACAGTCAAAACAGATGTTACTTCCACGACTGACAGCAATGTACCCATCTGGCACCATCTATCTGGAAATTCATTTCATAAATGCCCGTAAAAGAAGGCTGAAAATTCTAAAATCAAAATCAAATTGATGTACGTAACTTGCATTTTCAGAAATGCCACAAAGGTATTCAACAAAGATACATCCACTGGAGTGGGCTGATAGCTCTCTGGAAGGGGAAAACAAACAAACAAACAAACAAACCTTAATGGGATGAGAATCCCATTACATTATATTAACTTTCTTAACTTATTTAGAATTTGCAATTAACTTTAGGTTTAAAACTTCAGAGAAATGCCATACGTTGAACAGAAAAATATTTGTGTCTGACTCTGTGTATTTCAAAATATTATCCAAGATTAGTATTTTAAATATCACATTAATTCACAGGACAATAAAAACTTTGTATCTACAGAACCTTTTCTCCCTCCTTAACTGTTTTGCTAAGAGATGTCACCAACTCTAGATCAACTTTATGGAAAAGTAGAATTCTTATTATAAGAATCCTTAAATAGTCATATGTAATCAAAAATCCTTACAGTGC